>NC_063358.1:23552603-23599369 GCF_021869965.1 Rhincodon typus
CTCCTCTGATGCTGCTTGGCCTGCTGTGTTCATCCAGCTCTACACCTTGTTATCTCAGATTCTCCAGTGTCGGCAGTCGGTCCTTGAGCCTGAGTCCAAGTTCCAGTTGGATTCCATGCCATGTACCAGCTCAGCAATCCAACTATGTAGTCTTGTAGTTACTGAGTTATTCATAGAATCCCTACAGTGTGGAAACAGGTCTTTCAGCCCAACAAGTCCACACCGACCCTCAGAGCATCCTACCCAAACCCATCCCCCTATAAACCCACCAAATCTACACAACTACACACAATTTAGCATGGCCAATCCACCTAGCCTGCACATCTTTGGACTGTGGGAGGAAACCGAAGCACCTGGAGGAAACCTACAGAGAACGGGGAAAACATACAAACTCCACACACCCAAGGATGGAATCGAACCCAGGTCCCTGGCTCTGTGAGGCAGCAGTGCTAACCACTGAGCCACCATGCCACCCCTTGTTAGCAAGGCAGTTGCTGTTCAAAGGAAGCACAGTTCTCAATTTGACTTCACAATATTTTATTTCTCACGGCCAACCTTGCATCCTAAATAGAAATTGGTTCTGTTCAGTGAGCAGCAAGAGGCCTATTAATTCCACGATAAAATATAGAATGAGAATAAAATGTAGTATTAATCAGTATTGAAAATACAATGCTTGCATGAATGTTACATTTTTGGTTGCCATTTTCTACCCATGTCATCTGTGTTTGGAACTGAATTTTGGCCCAGATGGATCTAATTAATTTTTGTATAATATCCAGCAGATATGACAGAGTTCCTGGGATTATCTGTTGATCCTGAAAGATGTAATAAAAAATCTCACTAAAATCTAAATTGCAGAACAGCTATGAAAGTCCATGTAGAATGTGTATTGTTAATGATATCCTTCACAACACCGGTTACTAAACAAAGTGCTGCCAAATCTTTTATACTTAGTTTTCCTACATGCAAATATCACTGTTACCTTTTAAAATACTCCATAAACATACAGTAATGGTAGGAAATCTGCTCAGAGAACATTTCTAGTTGTTTCTATTGTAAGAATATTTGATCATGATATCTTATGTATTCTTAAAATTTATATATTTAATTTTGTTTTTCCAAGATCCATAATGTTGGGCGAGATGCTGCAAGTTCCTTTTCCTAATGCTACACTCTATTTTGCTACTGTCTAATGCAACTGATTCTCATGAAGTGAAATGATTTACAGACACTGTTTACACTTTTAAGAAAGACCAAACTGGATGCGACTGAATGACACTGTTTTGAACTCAAATGATAAGCAGTAAAGGTCAGGGGTTAAATGTCTGTTTACTTTAATTCCTCAGAGCTTTGGTTCATTCCAAGTTCATTAAAATCAGATGACGAACCGGAACAAGTGATTTCTGAGGTCGGATGTGGTTCAGGTACTTGAATGACTGACGGCAGACATTGATAGCAATTGCCCATGCACGCTGGGTCATGTGACTAGTTTGAACCCATTATTTTATAAAATATAAAAAGGGAACATCCCTTCTTGAAATCTGATTGGCTTTTTTTATATTTGATTGCACTTCCTGCAGTACTATTGTCCCAATTTACGTTGACATCCAAATCAGCAGTAATTTGATTGGAAATGTTACGATTGTAGTGAAAATAAACTATCAATATTCAACTTTTATTATTTAGTTTTTATACCCAAGACCTTTATGGAATAAACATTGTTTTAAAAAAGGATACTATTGACCTAAAATGGCTGCAGTGATAAATCAGATGAGCCCAGACAACCAACATGGATAATATGAAACCAACTGAACTATGGATTACCATTTCAATCTAGGGGCAGCAAGAAATTTGCATCCCTTCTTTTACCCACAGTTGCCTCATAACTATACATGTTGAGAGATGAGAGGTTGGCGACAACTATCCAGCTTCAAATGAAATAATGACATGGATACCAGAACCCATAAGGAAATGGTAAACCAAAAGCAACCTTTGAGCAACAAAAGGAAGCGAAAGCAACATGTACCAATGACAGAAAGAATACTGAAATGTCCTCCCTCTTAAGCTCCAAAAATATCTGATGAGAAAGCAACTTCACAAGAAATTGAGGTAAGACTTGCCACTACTAAGCAAACAAGATAATGGTTAAACAATTGAGACTCAGATTTTACTCTGACAATTCAAGGACTCGGAAAATGTGAATGATAGTTCACTTTACCTTCCTGTCCATATAGACACAGTCCCCATCTCTGTTTTTTAACGCTTTTATTACCTAGGTTTTATATATGTGTTTGAATTGGTATTTTCTCATTTTTCTCAAGTTTAACAGGCAATAAAATGTTATTCTCTTTCATAATAGAATCTTGGAAGTGGCTCCCTCATTTTTGATCCAGTTATGCAAGTTTACTTGAGATATGACAGTTGCATATCAAAAAGGAAAGTAAAAATAGTTGTTGCAACCAACGAAGAGGAGGTTAAAAAGCAAGGAACCAATCATTCTTCTCACCTATTCATAACACAGGATAACTCTAGAAGGAATGGTTTATATTTCACAGTAGATTTATAAATAATGGCCATGTACACAGTGGCTCACAAGGTCAGGTATTAATAGAATGATTAAAAGCACAAGTGCAACTGTCTTGGTCAATTAGCTTATTTCCAGTTTGACAAGTCACTCATTGCCCAATTATATCTTGAATCAGTATCTGCACACGAAGAAATGACCTGCTGGGACTGGTAATATTTTCCATGTCTGTCAGTGATTGGAAGAAAGGATTTTATTAAAGCTTTCCAAGTTTGCGGATCAGACCAAACTGGGAAAGGATGCAAATAACACTGAGCAGTAATGTCACTGAGGAATCTGGACAGTTCAGGATTGAGCCAGCATGTGGGAAACCTCTGTTATTTAACACAAAGAAATATAAAGTATTTTCTGCAAGCAGTGGCAGAAAGGCAAATTAGACATGCAAATCAAGGGACAGAACAGAGGGCTAATATTAAATGATTACCAGTATAAAGCATTATTCTGGCCTCCCTTGAACATTCTATAGGCTTCCTGAAAGGCCTACAAATGGAAGTCACCTTGACCTCAGAGGCAGCGCAAAAGGTAACTAAATTGATAAGTCGAATTTGTCATGAATTGTGTGAATCTTGAGTAACATCTAACATATTGGATTCTTAAAAATACTTTCATAGGGTGTAGATATAATTGGTACGGCCAGCATTTCACTCAATATGAGACCATTTCAGAATTGACCGCATTCCTGGAGATATATATTTATATAGACCAGACTGGATAAGGACCAATATTTCTAAACTGCATGCAGCAGCACTAAAAGTACCGCACAAACTATTCACTTAAATATAACTGCACAAATGATGGCACAAAACATTTAAAATACAACACTTTCAAATGATCTGGCCATTCACAATGAAAAGAATTTCGAGGAAACAACAGATTTTGTTCCATGAAAGGCTTTAGTAAAGCATGTGGGTTTTTATGTCAATCTGTCCGTTACAATGGTCACTGTTACAGATACAAACCTTATACTCTGTGGTGAAGCTATAGCACCAGGTAATCATTCTAGACTTCTGGGTGACTGGCCCAGAAACAGAACTGTTATCTTTGATAACACTCAAGTGGCAGCTTAGCAATGACTTCATTAAGGAATTTAAGACCATTAAAGGAAGACTTTAACCATCCCCAAGAGCATATTGAATACCGTGTTCTAATAAAGGAGGACAGTAAGGGACAAATACATAGCTAAGGTAAAACTTTATCCTGCAAATGGTGGTGTACAGGTCAAATAACCAACTCAGGGGCCTTGTAGCAAGGAAGAACGTTGTACAGGTTAAGAGGTTGATAGGTATATTTTTGGACAGACAAGTCAATTGAAACGTCTCAGAAGTGAAGTGGGGTATGAAGTGTATGGGACCAGCCTGAGGTTTGGTTGTTTCCAGATGGATCATGCAGGACAAATGAAACTCCTAATCATCTGAGAAAGAAACAGCTGTCGTATTGCCTCACAAAACTATAGTGAGAAAGATATCATTCCTTCTTCTGTGCACTTTCTCATATTTACAAAACTATTTATACAGTTCTTAACATCTTCTGGCCCATTTATGACTCCATTATTTATTATTCTTTCAGCATTTCGACTGCCTTAATTCAGCCATATTTTGTTACTGTATCTGAAATTCAAATAAAACATTACGTTCCATATTAGGCCCATTCTACAAAAGAATCAAAACCATAACATCCGATCCCAAATCGTACTGCACAATATACAAATGCAGAGCTGATGATTCCAGATATGTAGCTACTTTTCTATAAATGAAGCTTTGAAATTCCACTGTTCCTGTTTATGAGAAAGCATAATTCAAATATAAAAGGATAAGTTAAGGATTTAGTAACGGGAAGTAGTGGACTGGAAGGATTACTTAATTTTCCAATAAAGGCATGGAGTGGAAGCAGGATGGGTGGATGGGAGGTTGGTGTGGGGAGGTGGGGGAGGTTTGTTGGCGATAGTGTGTTTGATACAAGCCTTTGAGACCTTATTTCAACATCAGTCTAGACTGAAGGGATGAAAGACTCCCATAGCTGTGGAAATCCTTTGTGTGATAGGCTTGGTCATTCTAATTTCTAATGGACAATTCACAAAACTGCCCATATTTTGGCACTAATCATCAGTGTTCCTTACTCAGATTTATCCACTGATAGAATAATTGAAGTATGTAATGGAAACAAATTACTACACTGCTACAATAGTGGTGCTCTCCCAAGTTTGGTCAGAATAGAAAGAGCTTTATTCTGTATCTATTCTGATCTGGGAGCCTGAAATGGAAAGTAATCCATTCCCTTACATTAAATAATCCTTTCCTTTGAGGAGCTGGAGAAAAACAGCAAAGATGCTGATTCACAATAGAATACAAACACTTCCAGAGAACAACAACTGGACAGGCTGGGGCTGTCATGAACAAACCAAGCTTGTTTGAATCAATCTCCCTACAGTAAAGAGCAACAGCACAGGCAATCAGACCTTTGAAGTTTGCTTTTGTTTACTATTTTCTATACAGGAATAATTCAGATTGATGGGCTTTGATGTAGCAGCTTTGATCTGTTCTTCTGGAATTTATCAAACTAATAGTATTGCTATTTCCACTAAAGCACCACTCCTGTGCAGCCTTTTAATTGGATTTTGTTGGTTTCTTTACCTGAGGCTGACTTACCTCCTTATAAAGAAATGAAATCACTAACAATAATATTGAAAACAAGAGGACGAGTTTTCCCTGATAAGGGGAACTTGGTTGTTGTGTGTGTGTAAGTTGTTAAATCCACTGACATTGTATCCAGTCAGGAACCCACAGTGCAGGACTACAGGAAAGCAAAGGGTCCCCTCGGATCTGTCGAGTAATTTATTCATGTAATTATATATCCAATTAAGAACTATTTAAACCGTCACTCCTGGATTTCCCAGACAGGAGACCTGCTTCTCGATCTGTCAGCAATTTACCAGGCCCACTGAGGTGATTGCAGTCCAGGAAGAACTTCCTCAAGCTGGGGAAGCTTTTGATCAGTTACAAAGATGAGCTCCAGCTACGTCCAGGTGGAAATTACTGTTCAAAGCAATTTCTCACAATGTTGTTACTGCTTGATAGGATTTTGTCAACTTCCTGGAAGGTGTTTCACCTGTCTAGTACTTCATTCTCCTTCAGCTGTGTCTCTTTGCTGCCTACCCTCGACACAATATGGGATCTGCTTATGTATCTTCAACTTCTACCACAGGAGGCCAAAAGAACAGAAGTAACACCGTTGCTGTCAACATCAGCTGGAGCAACACCAGCATCGGCAACTTCTCCAGCTACCTTCTCCTAAACTGCATGCCCCACTCTTCTCCTGAAAGAAGAGAAAATAGAGAGGTGTGAATGCCTGAAGGGAAGGGACAGAGCATTCAGAGGTTGATTGTGAGGCATGGGTAAAAGAAGGCAGTAGGATGAAGGTGAGTGTTGACTGCTTAGCTGGGGATCTGAGGTGCTACAGAGAAATGTGTGGTGGTTCTGACATGTGTTGTGCAGAAGAATGCTGATCACATTATAGCATGGGTCTTTGCTATTGACAGTCAATCATCTAGCATGCCTTCCTGAGATCTAGATCCTCTCAGTGCACTGTCTGCAGATTGGAAGCAACACAACACTGTTACTAACATCCTCACCCTCTTCCATTCATGCTTCCTTGTTTGGAGAGATTGTCTTCTTCCTCATAAAATTGGAAGAGCTTATCTCACTGCAGCCCATCAAGTCCCACAGCAGGATCTCCAGATAAGAGAGTGAAGAAAGGGGAACAGCTTTCCTAGGCCTCCTGTCCATTGCTGTGGTTGTCCCCACATCAAAAATCCATGTTCCTCTGTAATCCATGCCATGGCCTTCAGTTAAAAATCCTTCCTTTGACGGAATGACCACATCATGCCATTTAAAGGAGGAATGCTAATGCCATAGATGAATTAAGGGTCCACTGATCAAATTGTCCATTCCTAAACAGAGTTCCCAACCTGAAAACGGTGTCATCATTCCAGCAGACACTGCATTCAGAAAATTCTGTCCTTGTTCCAGTAGCTCAGAGAATTGAATACCCACTAAGTTCAGGCTCAAGTGCCAGGATGATCTGTAATGGGGATAATCCTTCTCAAACTGGCAAAGTTTATCAATTTATTGGAAGCTGTAGGTTTGTGAATCTACTGCTGTGCTCTTATACTCTTAACCATAAGATTTGGTTTGAACCCATCTGGATGGATAAAATGGTCAATGTTCACAACTCTTTTTAATAGTTTAACTTAACATTCACAAACTTACTCTGTCCCCTATTAGTTAAATACAGGGCCATTCTCAGAAACAGTGTCTTCTGATCTGCACTCATGCAGTTAACCCTTCAATTACTACTTCTGAAAAGTGACTGATTCCGTTCCAGCTGTTCCTTCAGTTTAGTTATCCGAATTTGTTTCATCCAATTCCTTTATTAAACTTGTTTTCTGAGAAGCTCTCTAGTGTGCAATGCTGTCACTGTTGTCTGCTGCTGCCTTTACTGTTGCTTTAGCTTTTCCTTGTTCTTTCTTGAGATCGGGCTGGAGTGCGGGATTAGCTGGGTAGCTCTTTCTTGAGCAGGTACAGACATGATGGGTCGAATGGCCTCCTTCATACTGCAAAATTACCACTATTCTTACTGTTAAACACATACCTTAAAACTGATAAAATTGATTGTTGCAAACTGCCCTTCAAATCTGTCTCTTCTTGCATACTGTAACAATCTCATATCCTCCTTCATAATTAATCCATTAACATCACAAGGTGATTATAATGGGTTGAATCTGATTATCCGATCAGTTAAGTTTCACTGTAACTGAAACATGCTCTGGGATTCGCATTTCTAAAGAATGGGAGGGTACATTCAGATGCAATGTCTTCATAAATCTCATTATCATGTAAATAATATTTACAGATCTAGATCCTACACACAGTCAGTCAAGCTAGAATGATGGTAGGAATGAGGAAATCTGGATACAAGGAAAGATTGGAGAAATTGGGCTTAACCCTTGTAGCAGAGAAGATTAATACGTGACCTTATAGAGGAGTTCAAAATTATGAACAAATTTGACAGGGTAAAAAGGATATTCTGTTTCCACAATTGTAATGTCAGTAACTAGGGGTCACAATTTCAAGATTATCAGCAAGGGAGCTAGAATAAGGAGAAACTCTTGGCTCAGAGAGTTTTTAGGATTTGCAGCATGCGCTATCTGGGAGAGTGATGGAGACGGATTCCATAGGAGGTTTCAAAAGAGGGCTGGATATATATTTGATAGTGATGAATTTAGAGGACTACAGAGATCGGGCTGGAGTGTGGGATTAGCTGGGTAGCTCTTTCTTGAGCAGGTACAGACATGATGGGTCAAATGGCCTCCTTCATACTGCAAAATTTTATGATTCTATGATTCTATTGTTCTGGTTACTTGAATCCAATGGACAAAACAAGCTATGTCTATTGTGTGCTCTGATGGCTTGGTTAGCTATCTTCTGAGAAATGTATGAAAAAGTCATTCATCAGCTCAGATACCTCACTATAGTTCATATGCACACAGTTGGAGAAATTCCCAGCTCTGCGTAGCTGACATCTTAAAGTGTTTGTCCACACTTCCAGTTTTTGGTCTGGTGTGTCATCTAGGTTTGAAATTGCGGTAACCAACACCTAAAGACATGTGGAGTTGCCAGGTTCCTGAAAGGTCAGCCTGCTGGAAATTTAATAAAGCATGGATCATCCCTCCACCCCACACCACTCATCCCCTTCACCTTATCACAAAGACCCCATGCTCCATCCATGCCAAGCAATGCCACTTCATGACCTCTATTCATCCTCTGCCCCTATTACTCACCATTACAAGTTATAGCCACACCCCAACCAATGCCAGGGGCCCTTAAACCCCATATCAAGGTATGGCCCTTTACCAATTCACATGGTCCTTTTTAACCCTCATGCCAAGCTATGCTCCTCTATCGAAGGTCATGGCCCTTTGAAACCCCATACCAATATAATGCCAACTTATAGCATCCCGTGGCCTCCCAGCACTAGCTTTTGCACCTACCGTGCCAACTCACTTAGAATCTTATAACTGCTATGGGCAGTCCTCAGGATCTATGCAAAGATAAGATAAAATAAAGCTATATAAAATAAAGTTTCAAGTGCGTAATACCTCACACAGTAACAAAAAGAAAGTTGAGCGATAGAATGTAAGGCAGGAAAGGTTAATATTGTCATTTGACTTCTGCTACATTCCATCTTATCATATGCTTTCTTTTTTCCCATTTCCAGCTCAGGACCTGTTCAAGGTCTGTTGTATATAAGTTTTTCAAGTTCTGATGAAAGATCAGCAACCTTAAACATTCACTTCCTCACTACAGAGAAATGACCAGACTTGTTGAAGCACCGTCATGGTTGGATCATTACACCATAAATGAATTGAGCAAAAGAAATACATTCATAGAAATGGGTTTGAGTCTTGATGAAAAAAACACAAAATTTGTTGATATATTTTGTCTTGTCAATCGTCTTTAATTTGCGCATTCACCATGGCAACAACTCTAACAGTCAGAGCCACTTGCCTTCCAATCAGCCTATGTAGTATGAATGAGATAGTAGGAACTGCCGATGCTGGAGTCTGACATAACAAGGTGTAGAGCTGATAAACACAGCAGGCCGTTTTCCCCTTGAATTAGTATTCTTGTGAATTGTTTTCATGAAAGCAAGACAAAAAAGACAAAAAGCTTTAACAAAATGTGTCCAATTCATCAATACTTCAGTTTTGTATTGCCAAATGACTATTAGAAACATATTTATCAATTTACATAAAGACGAGAATCCCAAACTTTATAAATGTGATTTTTCCATTTCCCAATCAAGATCTAGCTACAAGTAAAGCTCAGTCAATCTGCCAACATTCTCATACAGCAAGAGTTAGTTTGAAAAGATACATATAACTTTAGCTCCCTAATGGCTCCGAGATAGGGGACATTTGTAATCCACCACTCTAGGTTTAAGTGTTGAGAAGACAATGGTCCAACAAAGTTTGTTTATTTCTGGTAAAAGGGCTTATATCATACACCGGCCCTAAACCCCACCTCTTCCTCCGTTACATTGATGACTGTATCGGCGCCGCCTCGTGCTCCCAGGAGGAGCTCGAACAGTTCATACACTTCACTAACACCTTCCACCCCAACCTTAAGTTTACCTGGACCATCTCTAACACCTCTCTCCCCTTCCTGGACCTCTCTGTCTCCATATCGGGCAACCACCTAGAAACCGATATTCATTTCAAGCCCACCGACTCCCACAGCTACCTAGAATACTCCTCCTCCCACCCACCTTCCTGCAAAAATGCTATCCCCTATTCCCAATTCCTTCGCCTCCGCCGCATCTGCTCCCAGGATGAGGCATTCCACTCCCGTACATCTCAGTTGTCCTCGTTTTTCAAGGACCGTAACTTCCCCTCCTCGGTGGTCGAGAACGCCCTCAACCGTGTCTCCCACATCTCCCGCACCTCATCCCTCACACCCTGTCCACGCAATAAGAACCAAAAAAGAATCCCCCTCGTCCTCACGTACCACCCCACCAACCTCCGGGTCCAACGCATCATCCTCCGACACTTCCACCATCTGCAATCCGACCCCACCACCAAAGACATCTTTCCCTCCCCACCCTTATCTGCTTTGCGGAGGGACAACTCTCTCCGTGACTCCCTTGTCCGCTCCACACTCCCCTCCAGCTCCACCACACCCGGCACTTTTCCCTGCAACCGCGGGAAGTGCTACACCTGCCCCCATACCTCCTCCCTCACCCCCATCCCAGGCCCCAAGAAGACTTTCCACATCAAGCAGATGTTCACCTGCACATCTGCCAATGTGGTATACTGCATCCGCTGTACCCGGTGTGGCTTCCTCTACATCGGGGAAACCAAGCGGAGACTCGGGGACCGCTTTGCAGAACACCTACGCTCGGTTCGCAATAAACAACTGCACCTCCCAGTCGCGAACCATTTCAACTCCCCCTCCCATTCCTCAGACGACATGTCCATCCTGGGCTTCCTGCAGTGCCACAACAATGCCACCCGAAGGTTGCAGGAACAGCAACTCATATTCCGCTTGGGAACCCTGCAGCCCAATGGTATCAATGTGGATTTCACAAGTTTCAAAATCTCCCCTCCCCCTACCGCATCCCAAAACCAGTCCAGCTCGTCCCTGCCTCCCTAACCTGTTCTTCCTCCCACCTATCCCCTCCTCCCACCTCAAGCCGCACCTCCATCTCGTACCGACCAACCTCATCCCGCCCCCTTGACCTGTCCGTCCTCCCTGGACTGACCTATCCCCTTCCTAACTCCCTACCTACACTCACCTTTACTGGCTCCATCCCCGCCTCTTCGACCTGTTTGTTTCCTCTCCACCTATCCTCTCCTCTATCCCTCTTCAATCCGCCTCCCACTCTCTCCCTATTTATTTCAAAACCCCCTTCCCCTCCCCCTTTTCTGATGAAGGGTCTAGGCCCGAAACGTCAGCCTCTCTGCTCCTATGATGCTGCTTGGCCTGCTGTGTTCATCCAGCCCTGCACCTTGTTGTCTCGGATTCTCCAGCATCTGCAGTTCCTACTATCTCTATATCATACCTGTTAGGTCCAGATTTGAATCCAAGTTCCAAAAGTGGAAGGAGAGACTCAGTGACTCACTCTGATATTTGTTTCAAAAATCAAATTCCCAGTTGCTAACACAATGTGTATTATACTATATATTATAATATATATAATTATATACACATTATTATACATATATAACATAATATACATTATATATATAATTATATATACATTATATTTTAGCTGTTCTGTTAATTATGTAAATATGGTTACAATTATTGTTTACAGAGAGTTATAATGCACCCTACTGATAATGGTCAAGTACTGATCACTATAGGCCTGCATCCTACAGTCCTGCAAAGCTTTTACATGAAGAAAACTGCACTGTCAAATATACAGTACTATCATTATTGTGAAGCCTAACATGAACTCGCATTTTCACAGTGAATTTTGACTATAACTGAGGGAATAATGTTGTAGCTATAATTGTATGTTGATATCAGCATTATCTCACTTCGCCCTCAGTATTTTCTATCCCCTGAAGAAGGTAATTTCTAAATATGTTTAAAATGCTGACTTTTTTTTCAAAATTCAGAAGATGGGGGTGACACAGTCCTAGGTTTTTAAAAGTAGTATCAACAATATATTTTAACACTCTTTTGCCATGACACGATAAAGGCTTGAACCCAATGAACAAAAATCGGTTCAATTACACATTTCTGAGGTCTGGAATGTTGAGACATTTAATGTCTACTGCATTGTTTATTAAAATTAACACGTAGCACCCATTGTACGCATCCTTTCACAAACAATGTCAGTATTGCAGTATAGAGGGAGGTTTCTACTGTATGGTGCTGTGAAGTACTAGTATGGAATGTGTATAAATCGCTCACACTGATAATACAGTCACAACAGTTCCTTTGTCTGGACATGGCCTCAGGCACTAAATTTCTATTAACCCTGACACATCGAACGACTTATCTCGTTCTCTGGGTGACAGATGCTTGCCATCAGGGGTCTGTGCTCCTGACTCAGCCCTGCCTGTAGGACCCACACCAGTTTTAATAAGAAAGTAATTGGTTTTAAAGCCTGAATTGAAAGCAGTGACAGAGTGGCCGTCCATCTCGGGCCGGAAAAGCCATTCGAATGATAGAGTGCGATAGCCACACAGGACAGAAAGGTTCATAAATACAAAGGGCTCCTTTACAGGGCTGCTATTGATAGAATGTGAGAGTCAATAAAAACTAATGGTGGCAACTGGAATAAAGAAGAGAAACACAGTGATCGATTGTTCAGCCATTACAGAGCTTGTTCCTACCTCCTTCTCTCAGCATTGAACCGATGAAAGTGCATACAAACTCACTTAAAAATAGGGAGTTATCGAGGACAGGAACCAGAGTTCATGAACTAGGAGACTGAACCAGATACTTACCTCATGGATGGAATCAGACTTCATGGATGTAATGAGGGTGAAGTTAGTAGTTAATGAGGTGGTTTTGGTAGTATAGGTTAAGGAAATTTGCTATGCCTCACAGCAAGAAACCCTCCAAAAACCTTAATGTAGCTCTTAGCCAAAAGAAAAACAGAGATACAGACAATTAAGATGCATTATTTAAATGCTTGGGTCATTAGCCAGAGCACTGGTTATAATAAGTGGATGTACCATCCACAGTGTGCTGTGTAGGGTTGATTAACATCCTCAGTCTGTACAGTGAGACCAAACTGAGTTCATGAAATGTTGAAAATGGAGTTGGCAGCTATTGGCAATGTTACATTGATGTGAGTTTCTCATCAAGCCTGTCATAAAGGATGCAATCATTTTACTTTCTGCAATTCTATTCATTAAGCAATACACTTCCCATTTAGAAAATAGATCTGGGATCTTGCTCTTAAATTGTACAGAAAAAAAACATTAGGTGACTTCTGAGAATTAGTTTTAGATAGATTTTTTAAAACAGTTGTTCCCTGACCAATAAACTGATTGGGCACGACAAAATATAGCAATAGACTGTAAGAACTGAAGATATCCTCAGTGTCAAGAGCAGATAAAATGGGATTTGTCTTCAGCAGATATAGGAACAATGAGAAAAGGAAAGGTAGGAAGAACGGCTAATGCATTTGGGAGGTCAATTAAAGTATTACAAAGCACAATGAATAGACTAAGAAGCTGCAGGAATACAGGGACCTTGGAATACATACCCACTAATTCCTGAAGTTGCAGGGCAGGTAGGTAAGTGGGTAAGTGGCATATTGGATACCTTTCTTTGTTAGTCAAAACTTAGAATATAATGTACAGTTGATTATGTTAGAATTGTACAAAATATTAATTAGGCTACAGCTAGGGTACTGTGTCCATTTCTGGCCATGGGTAATTACATACAGTAAGGATGTGATCATAATGTAGATGATAAAGAGGAGGTATACAAGTATGTTGCCAACATTGAAGAATTTTAGCTATGAGGAAAAAATTAATGTGTTGAGGTTGTTTTCTTTACAACAGAGGAGACTGAGTATAGATTTCACTGAAAGTATAAAATTATGAGGGGAGGGTAGAAAAAACAGGAAATGTCTATTTCCCTCAATAGGGAGGCCAATGTCCAGGGTGTAGATTTATACTAATCAGTAGAAAGATTAAAGCATTGTTGAGGAGAAATGATTTCATTCACCGGAACCCACAACCTGAAAAGTGCTTGAGGTAAAAACTGTCATTGCAGATGGGCTTGAAATGATGTAACCTACAAGGCGAAAGGACTAAGAGCTGGGAAATGGGATTTGACAGAAAGCTTTCTCTTGAATGCTAAGACACAATGTGCCAAATGGTCTCCATCTGTAAATTCTTCTGACTCTCAATGAAAATGCACAAAACCACACACGATAGTTTCAGTCTACATGTATAGCTCTTTCCAAATTAATTGATGGCTGATAGGCATATGGATTTGTTAAAACATTTCAATAAAACCATCTGAAATGCTGGTTGCACAGTTGTTCTTGTCAGTATAATGGCTCAATGTGGGACCCTTAACATCAACCATATTGCAATCCACTCAAACAACTGACATTAATCCTAACAGATTGCTATGAATGTGCAGCCTCATGGTATGGATCTATGATGGAACAGTAGATATGAGTAAGGACATGGAATACTCAGATTCTCTGCCACACAAGTTCAATGATCATTCCATTCCAGGAACAGACATATCTCATGGTCAGTACAGACTAGGTGAACTAAGCAGGCTCCAGGCATGTTGATGAATGTGCCTCTGTTCACTTGAGCAGGGGAGATGGAAACATCCCCATCTCATCATGGATTACCAAAAGAAAAAGTTTACTCATCAGAGTTCATAAAAACAACTTATTATAGTTTGTTTTGTCCGTAAATGTGTTTTTACCAGCCTTCATCAAACTGAAGAATTGGCATTACACCAGATACACTGAAAAACTCATGATAAATATATTATTAATCATATGCAGTAGCTATTTATAGTAACATTGGCCTGGATATTGGATGAACCAACATTTCCTCCAGCACATTGGAAAAGCTGAAGCCATTCTCTCCAATTAATCAGCAGTTACATGTCTTCAACAACTCCTTGACCGATCTCCCAACTGCTCCTACAAAATGTGACATTTTGACATTCTGCTGCACATCAATTAGCCATTGAATTACTTTTAAATCTTCTTCTTTTCAACCTCGTGTTTTTTTTTATCACTCATCATCTCCAATTTGCTCCTTCCAAACCTCTTCCGCTCCATAAGCTACAACTCAGTCAGAATGGTGTTACTTGCCTTCTCATCTATACAACATCCCCAATGACCCAACATTGTCAACGCCCATGTTTCTGTAAATTGACTTCCAGATCTATTTTTGCTTTCTGCCATTTGAACTTCCAGCTAGGATTTTGAAACCCTTCCTTGTGCTTCTTTCACTCTACCTCTTTCCCTGATTCCAAAAGATTTGGGCGTATAAATGTTTAAACAAAATATAAAAAAAAATGTAAAGTATATGGGAGAAAATATAGAATAGGATCAATAAAATCTTGAACCAATGCAATGAGCCAATGAATACTGCAAAATTGTTTGATTCAATCATTACTTTGCTTCTCCAAACTTCTGTTCCCTATTTCCCTCCTGCCCTGTATAACTTTTGGCTTTCATGATTCGATATGTTGAAATATTTTGCAGTATGTTTGTAACGTTGCAGGAATGTAAGTTGGTGCCACAGCTCCAGTGGTGAGAGTAATTTGTTCCCAGCGTGTTGCTGTGCAGGAGGCAGCAATATTAGTGCCAAAGTAATTTCCTTTTGGTTCACATTAGCCCAGGAAAGAAAGGGTGTCTCAGATGGTCCTAACAACGTAATGTCTTTTTTAAAAAGTACGTTTGGGGTTTGTATTGTTTCCACCTGCTGGATTCGTAGTATTAGGTTCTTTACAGTTTTACCAAGTCAAATAGAATTACAATCCAAATGACAATTATTGTTGTTGTTTCAGATTAAATATTCAAACATGTTAAAACAACAAACGTAATTAACACAAACACAGCAAAAATAAGATTGCACTGTGTAATTGCTGTGACTGCCAGTGGATAATAGGTGTCTCATTGCAATTAAAGATGGCCAATGGATGACCAGATTTTCAAATTTTGAAACCGGAACTTCTTGAGGTAATTCTGTCTCGCAACAAGAACAGGTTTGCCTTTGCGGCTTGCCAGGTGCAGTACCTTCACAGTTTTAGTTTCTTCCACGACCAGAAACAAACGAATTGGCCAAAAATCAGCACCTTTCCTTCCTTTCTAAAGTTGTTTTCCTGCCAAGTGCTGAGGAAACCATGCTGTGTAGATGTAAAAACTAGGACAAGGCCTCTCACTTCCATGACGTATATTTGCTGCCTGCCTCACCTAGAAGCACTTTCAACATGTTATCCAGAAATATAATATCAGGCTGTGAGGCAAAAAGATATGTCTCGGACACTTCTGCAAAAAGCTTAGGGAACTATTCAACTCCAACCCATTCTGCATCTACATAACAAATGAGAACCCTGAAAACTGGGATATTTGAAATATTTTGAAGAAATGGTTGGGATGCTGACACATTTAAAATTCAGACCTGTTGCAGTAAGTTCAGAGGATCTGGTAACTCTATTGGCTATGCAGAGCCTGATTCTTCTGTCAAAGAAAACTTGGCAGTCATGTCCGAGGTGTGCGTATATGTATCTGACAGGAAATGCACTGAACTCCATCTTGGTAAAGGAGTTTGGGTGTGGGTGCCGAACGACTGCCAGCAACATTGCAGAACATCAAAATGATGATGTAAATCGTATTCAATGCTGACTGGAAGTCACCACTGCCATTTTGCAACTCCCAGCACCATGTCATTACCTCATATACCTGAACATCATGCTAAGCAGGTTGGAGGTCCCAATCCCTGCAGCTACCAGCATGAAATCAAACTGAAGTACTTACCAGTTCATGCAGATACAATTGTGTGCAATTCTCGAGGTTTCACATTTGGCTCACTTGCATGTTTGTTCGGCCATTCTCCAATTCATCATAGTACAGATTCAGTTCCCTCCATTAATTACAGCCACAATGCACCTCTCCTTTAAGAAGTGCAGCATACCTTAATTTGGCGCGAGCCTCCACTATATTGGGTGACCAGCTGATGTGTAGAGTCAATCAATAATGCATGTAGTGCTGGCTGCATACAGCAATCATGGAAAGTAGCAGGCAGCACAAACCTAAGATGCAGCTTGCAATGCAATGTGCCGGCATGAGTTAATAACGACTGGTAATTCCCACATCCGTTTTAGGGGGTTAGACTATTTAATCCTCACCCCCGCCAAAAATCTGCTGGGCAGGCTTCATGGACCAGATGTTATTTGCCTGTTGGCCATCTTCACATGTTTGCGTGTTCCACCACAGAATGCTTTTCTGGGAGTGTTGGAAAATTAGTGCTGTGCCACCATTTGGTAGAAAAAAGAATCCTGTCATTTCTTAAATACTAACCAGAGGCACCTTATTCCAAGAGGCAGAAATTCTTCCTGGCTGAGGCAGTGACCCCTTAAGACTCTTACGTCCAACGATACAATTTCCTCCATTTTATATGGATGCAATTCTGGAACCTGATCTAATAGGATAGTGATAGCATATTTAAATTCAGCTGTTAATAGGTAGCCCGTGCTTTGAAAGCCATCTTATTGCAGAATGAAATTTTGGTCTACCATACTGGACAGAGACGTTCTTACTTTTACTTGTTGCTGCATATAGCACATATTAAATTTATGTTGTAAATACATTCTCCATGCAGCAATCTGCAGATTCTTTCTCCATCAATCCCTTTAATCCTCTCTGATGAACATCATGCTTTTAGCTTGTCGGTTTACTACAGAAATCTGTAAAGCATTCAAATAGAAACTTCACAATCTGTTACAGTATAGAACAAAATTTCACCAAACAGGTTTTTAAAAATCAGCATTACTAATGAACAATGAGTTTGTTATTGACTGTCAAAGGAAAGGTTTGCATTTGTGTCACGCATTTCATAACCACAGGATGTCCAAAAATATTCACAGCAAGGACTTTTGAAGTACAGTGACAGTTGTAATACAGGAAACATGGTAGTCAATTTACAATTAGCAAACTCCCACACATCACGTTGTGATTATGATCAAATCTGGTTTTATGACATTGATTGAGGGATAAATATCTGGCAGGACACGAGGGATAACTCCCCTGCTCTTCAAGAGAATAGTGAGAAAGCAGTCAGGGCCTCAGGGATAAATATCAGGCAGGACACTAACCCCTGTTCTTCTTCAGAACAGTGCCATAGGATATTTTAGATGCATTCCAAGGGAGCAGAAAGGGCTTTAGTTTATGTTTTTAGATGAAAAACAGTATCTCCAACAATACTTTCCCTCAGTATTGGCCTGTAGCATCAGCCTTGATTTTAATGTCAAGTCCTGGAGTGTGGCTTGAACTCACAACCTGCTGATGCAAAGGTAAGAGGGCTAGCAACTAAGCCAAGGTTGACACACAAGTTCATATTGAAACTTCAAGCAGTCAGGTCAAAAATAACAGTGCAGGAAATGCATTCCAGTGTCTGGAAAGAGATGGAGTTTGTCTTAATGGACAAAATTTTAACATGACTTTTCTCAGATTTTGACTAGTCTGAATGTATTTCCAGCTCTTTATTTCTCTCTGTTAATGCAATAACATATGCTAACCATTAAGTAGGATACATCAATAGCTCTTTCCTCAACAAGCTGGAAAATGGTCAAACTTAATGAGATAAACAAAAACGTCGAAGATAAATTACAATACAAACTGTTAAGGGGAATGAATTCAAGGCCATAAACTCATTTTATGTTTGTCTCCTCTCTTGTTTGTAACATCATCTGAATCCCTCAATTAGATTACAACATTGGAATCACTGTCTGTTGGCTATCATTAGACAATATTTTATTCCTCGAAACATCTGCTTGCTCTTATAAACATACCAGGAAAATGGATTCCCAATAAAAGTAAGTTACAGAAGTTTTAACAAACATGGTCACTGAATCTAAATTGAAGTTCTACAAATGGTTAATATGTAGTTTCAGATTCTTTGAAGGCTTTAAAAGTTTATTTTGTTGTCCATGAGGACAAAAGCTATCTTTACCTTCCTGTCAAGAGTGGAAGAGAACAGAATTTGAGCCAAGAATGTTCTCTGTTAACAATGAGATGATTTTGATAGCATAAGGTTGCAGAGTGATGTGAAATGGCAGAAATATGAAGGAATGAGAAGAACTAACCTATAACTTGGTGAATGATTTATTCCAAACATTTCTATATACTATAACAATTATTGTATGGCATATCATCCATGTCACAGACTAAATAGCTAAAACAGTACGTTCAGTTCTTACATCACTATTATCTTTATTACACTTTCATCTAATTCATTGGCTTACCCTCATTTAGTATTACTTACATATAAAACAGAAAGAAATATCGATTTCCAAAAACAGAATTTAACATTCAATGTGCCCAAAGTGTTAGGGGCAACCTTGTGCCAGCAGAAATGTAACATTATAGGATCAAGGGCAACCAAAGCAAGAACCATATCATTATCCCAGAACTGAGGGGACCATATCAGTCAGGGTGTGAAGTTTGGGAATTCACATCTTGTAGAGTAATGAGACATCAACAGAATATGTTAACATGGTGTCACCATCATATGATTATGTCAAAAGAGAGCATTAGAAGGAGGCAGAGCCTGCTTCAGGATCTTGACAGCATGTGTATACCTACAAAGCTGAAAATAAAAACTTACATTTAAAGTATATTGATCTTAAAAAACAATATTATGGAAGGTTACAGAGACTTAGACCCAATACACATGGCAAAACATAGTGACAACAGAAAAGACGGCAGAAAAAAATAAAGCCAGGTGTCAACTGCAGTAACTGAAGTGAATCTCATGGTCCAGAAGAAATGGAGGAAATTTTTCATACTCACCAGGATGTTAAGGGATATTGCAGGTGGAGCAAAAGTCTGGATAACATACCAGGCAGCAGTGAACTGGCCTGAAGCAGCAGCTAGAGGGACAGATACAGCTGCAGATGAAGGAGTAGCTTCACTGCTTGGGTGAAGCATGGAGGCTATCTGTCATTCTCAGAACCATTTCAAGTGATCTACAGGCAGCACCAGACTCAGAAATGAGAGTTTTGGAGGAAAAGATTTATAAGGTGTTGAACAGCTGCAGGCTTAGTCAAAAAGGACCAAGTCAGCACATTATTGTATACAGTGGAAACCATGGCCACAGAATGATGTAGTTGCAAGATAGGCCATGAAAATGCAGGCACTTAAGAAGAAGTATTAAAGATGTTTGATATGCATTTCAGTGTGCAGTTAAATTTAATAACAGAACATGCAAAATTTAATCAGAGAATGCAAAGGCCGAATGACAGCATAGATTCTTTCATAAATGATTTTTACCAGCTGGCAGAGAATTGTGTATAAGAGGGCTGAAGGCAGAATTAATTTGTGACTGGATGGTTGGAGTTTCAGATAAGGCCTTGACAGACATATTCAAAGTTCTGCAGTCCTGTCACATCCAGTTGTGAATGGCAGAGACATTAAACAACTCACTGGAAGTGTTTATAGGAATATAGGACAGGAGTAGGCCATTCAGCCCCTCGAGCCTCTTCCACTATTCAATGAGATCATGGCTGATCTGTGGCCTAACTTCCCATATTTGTCTTTGGCCCATAGTCCTTAATACCTTTGCTTATTGAAAAATTATCTGTCTCAGATTTAAAATTAACAATTGATCTTAAATTAACTGCCAATTGTGGTAGAGAGTTCCAAACCTCTACCAACCTTTGTGTGTAGAAGTGTTTCCTAACATATCTACTGTACGGTATGGCCCTAGCTCTCAGACTGTGTCCCTTAGTTCTAGAATCTCCAATGAGTGGAAATAGGTTGTCTTTATCTACCCTGTCTTTTTCTACTGATATGCTATAGACTTTGATCAGATCATCCCTTCACCTTCTCAATTCTAGAAGAAAAAAAGGCCGAATTGGATAATCTCTCATCATAATTTAACCCTGAATTCCAGGTATCATTCTTGTAAAACTATGTTGTAATCCCTCCAAGGCCGAGGGATCCTTCCTAAGATGTAATACCCAGATCTGCTCACAGCACTCCAATTGGGATCTAACCAGGGTTTTTTATAGCTGCAGCATAATTTCTGCATCCTTACACTCTAAACATAAAGGCCAGCATTCCATTAGCCTTCTTGATTATCTTCTACACTTGTTCATGACATTTTAAAAATCTATGCACATGAACCCCCAAATCTGTTTGGAGATCCACTGTATTTAAACTCATGCCATCTAGAAAGTACCCTGATCAATCCTTTATTGGTCCAAAATAGATAACCTCACTTGTATTGCTTATATTGAAATCCCTCTGCCACAGTTTTGCGCATTCACCTAGTCAATCAATATTCCATTGTAATTTTATGCTATCATCTACAATGCCTTCTGACTTTGTGTCAAAGAAAATTTGGATATATGACTTTCAATGCCATTATGTGAATAATTGAGGCCCTAACACAGATCCTTATGCAGCACCACCAGTCATACCTTGCCAATTTGAATACCTCCCTATTATCCCTACTTTCTCTCACCTGCCACTCAACTAATTCCTCCATCATGTCCGTAATTTGCCTTCAATTCCGTGGGTTTCTACCTTATTTAACAATCCCTTATGTGGGACTTTATGTCATGCCTTCTGGAAGTATATAAACGACATCCACATCTTGTCCATTATCTTCGTCACCTCTTCAAAAGATTCAATGAGGTTTGTCAGGCATGACCTATCTGCCATGAATTAAGAGACAACAAGGTGCAGGGCTGGATGAACACAGCAGGCCAAGCAGCATCATAGGAGCAGATTGGCTCTCCCTGATTAACAGAAAATTTTTGAGGTGTTTAAAGACTACAACAATTTCTGCACTGCAGGTGTTAGGCTAACTGATTCACTGGTTTTCCTCTTTTGCCTTTCTAAAAAAGCAGGGTAACATGTTCAATTTTCCAATCCAGAGGGACAATATCTGAATATGGGAAACTCTGAAAGATTTTTATTAGGACATCCACAATGTACTCTCTTATTTCCTTTAATGCCCTTAGGGGGTTACGGTCAGGTCCTGGGGATTTGTCACTTTTTAGTTCCATTCATTTCCTCATTAATGATGTCTTACTTCCATTATTTTTATTTAATCCCTGATCCTGTCCCCACTCCGTTATTAATTTCCTCAGGACTTCCGGCAAGCTGTCCTCCTTTATTTCAGTAAATACTGAGACAAGGTAATTATTCAGCATGTCTGCCATCTCCCCTTGTCATTCACAGTATGCCACTTCCGGTCTTCAGTGGGCTAACATTGTGCCTGACCACCCACTTTCCCTTTATGTAACAGGAAAATTTCTTCTTATGGATTTTAATATCCCTTGCAAGTTTCCTTTCATAATCCCTTTTAGTAGCTCTTTTAAGCTGCTTTATGGCCCATTGCTGGTCTTTTTATCTTTCTCATTCAGTAGGATCTGTGATGTTTTCTTCATTTTTGTAAGCCTTTTCATTTAGTTTTATGCTGTCTCTTTTCTCTTTAGTTGTTCATGGATTTTTGACTTTTGTGAGGTGGAGCTTTTCCCTCTTCGGGGTATGATCTGGTTCTGTATTGCCTTAAATATTTCTTGAAAGATTCTCCACAGTTCTCTAGTCGTTTTACCTATTAGCAGATTTTTCCAGTTTACTATAGACAGTCTCTGTCTCAGATCATTAATATCGACCATGCCTTAATGTAAAATCCCAGTAACTGATTTGTGCTTTTCACTTTCAAATGCTATACTGAACTCAAGTTGGCTGAAGATTGGCATCTGTATTGCTAGGGGTCTCCCCCATCATTGAGGATGGGGATGTTTGTGGACCCCACTCTGGAGTGTGCCTGGAATAGTTTCTTCCAGCAATATTTATCCTGGATGCAACAAGAGGACAAGCAATATTGGATTTAATAATCAGTAATGAGCCAGATTTAATCAGTAATCTAAATATGGAACATTTATCAAATAGAGTTCTAGCTGCTGGATAGAATAGCATATTCTTATCCACAACTGATTCCTTTCTGGCAAGACTTCTGTTGAGATTATTTGGTGGCAGAATTCCCTAGTAGCTCATGAGTATCCCTAACATACCCAATAGATATGGTATAGGGTGAGCAGCTGGTTTGATAACTGTTATGGATCTTCTACCATAAAGTTCCTGAACCAAAAACACAGAGTATGGTACAATGGAACTCCAGTTCTCCAAACTGTTGCAGTTTTACCCAAGTCCTAAATGAAACTTCAGTTCTTATCTCTCTATTCTGATTTATATTTTGAAACAATTCTACATACCTAAGACGCTATGCTTTGTCACATCTATAGTTCCTTTGTCAAACATATCCTTAAAGGGCATGCCAAGTTGCATGGCATCATTTGTTGCCCATCCCTCGTTGCCCAGGAACTGATTAGCTCTCTATGTCATTTCAGAGGACAGTTAAGAATCGACAACGTTGCAATGGATCTGGAGTCACAAATAAGGCCAGACCAGGTAAAGGCAGCAGATTTACTCCCCTAAAAAACATTAATTAAACAGATGAAATTTTACTACAAAAATGATGGTTACATAGTCACCATTAGACTGGTTTTTAATTCCAAATGTTATTGAGTTCCAATTTCACCATCTATGATGGTGAGATTCAAACACGGAACCTTAGCCAAGGGCTTTGAGTCACTCACCCAGTGACATTACCACTCCTCCAAAGCCTCACAATGATGAAGAATAAGACAAAGGAAACCTAGTCTTGGCTATGGATCAGCTTTTTGGATACAAGTTTGAAACATTAATCCTGCTGATTAATTTTACTAACATTCATAAACTGGTCAAATTTATGCAAATAATTTAGATAGCAGCTGTTTAATGTCACCGTCCGATATCCAGTACTTTCACATATTCGACCCTTGTACAAGACTTTAGGGAGCAGGATTTGTGGCATATTGGGTGGTATTCCTGCTTAGAAGCCAGAAATCTTACCCCATGGCTTGATGGCTAAGGAAGTTGCATATAAAACCTGCCCAACAGGATGAGTATCAACATACAAATCCTTCCAACACATTGTGAAAGAAATGGTAAAGATGGGAGAGATTCAGCCATGTCATGGAAAGAAAGTTGAAGCTTCTACCATCACTAACCATATCTCCAGACTATAAAGTGTATAAAAGTACATGTTGTCACAACAACTCACACTTGTGTGTAAACTGTGACACACTGTCATCAACACAAGTCTTTATCATAATCAATAACAGCATTGACAATATGCCAACTACAGATTCATATTTTTCTTGCAAGAAAGTGACAAACTAAATTATTTAATCATGCTGAAGGCCAACTGTTATGAAATAATGTCTATATAATAAAGTAGAAATTACTGAATTGCAGAACAATGTTCAGTTTATGAAAGACAAAACTAATTAAGGTCTTCTAAGGACTAGTTACTGTGGCCATGTTGTCAGCTCAGTTTAACATCTGCTCTTTGCTCTTGCAGCAGTTTTGAGGTTGTAATCCTGAACCACACAACAGTGAAATGAGAGCATTGCCTCCTGAACTATCTCTAACTATATGTTTTGATTACATGAGCCGTTTGGTTGTTTGGGTCTTTACACGCTATTTACTAATTTTCCTGCCTCTCGGCCAAAGTTCCAAACAGAATGCTGGCACAAATGTGGAACAGACCCTCTCCCTGGGCTCCAAGCTGCCTGGATTATATTCTCTGTTTGTGCTAACATTTCAAACTGCCATCTTCTGCCAACCACAGCCTCCTGACCAGAGAGCCCAGGGATTTCAGTGGGAATTCTTTGTCAGCTTTTGATGGGACTGGCCACACAGCACTATTTATTTTTCATTTTGCTTTGTGTTTTATTTTTTAATCTGGTCCGCTTAAAACAGACCAAAACAGTGTAACTGTTCTGCCGCAAACTAATTCAAACAGTCAGAATGAGGTATACAGTTGAGAAGCAGGCATTTTCCAATTTTAAGGACAACTATTTTTACATGTAGGACAATTCAAATATAATTAACTTTGAATTAGTAGTCAAGCTAAATTAACCCTTTAACAGTTGCAGTGATTTTCAACTCCAGAACAAAACAACATTTCCCAAAAAGTATTGATATATATTAAGAATCATATGCTTGTAACGCATCAGTGTGGTCGTTGGTTCAATGTGACCTCAGACTAGAATGTGGTTGGAATATTAATATTGGCCAAACGGCCATTAAGTTAGAGAAAAGATAAAAACAATCCACCAATTTACTCACCCCTGATCGCGAAAAGCAGCCCACTGCTGGAATTTGCTGATGTAAAATTGAAAAAGGACTGTTTTAAAACCAAGGACTGCAGAAGGAATTGTTGCACTTTTAAAAACAGGTTACTGAAACTCACCATTTCTTAGGCAGCTGCTTTCAACGTATCCTGAGAGCCAGACTCAGTGTCACGCAGCATCATATGACTACTCTTGACATTTCTCTCCAACAGCATCGCAACACACTGGCTCAAGGCTGCACCACTCCGCAGTTCCACTTTATCCTCCAGCTCACTCGCCATGCTAACCAGAAATGTTTTCTTTTCCTTTCAGGTATCAAGGCCCACAATACGCAACAACTCAAAGATACTCCTGGCTGTCTGGAACCTTCCTCTCCTCCCCTTGTCTCTGACTCTATCCCCTCCCCAAAACCCTCACCTCCGGTCAGATATTCACCATCCCTCCCAACCTTCCGCTCTCTGATGCTGAACGTTCTGTGCTCGGCAAAGGTCTCAGCTTTAGCCCTCTGCGTTCCCACCTTAACAAATTTCAGGCACAACATGACATTGAACTCTTCTTCCACCGTCTTTGCCTCTGTGCCCACGTTTTTGGACAAGAATCCTCTCCCCGCTGCACAGATTCCTTCGCCCAGTTCCAACACTCTCCCGCTACCTGGACGCCTCTCTCTGGCCTTTTACCTGGACTCGATCTATTCATTGAGAACTGTTGATGTGGCATTGGTTAACTCAATTTGTCTGGCCCCCTCACCAAATCCAACCAATCGCCCTCTGAACTGACTGCACTCCGTGCACTTAGATCTAACCCTGACGTTGTTATTAAGCCTGCCGATAAGGGTGATGCTGTTGTAGTCTGGCGTACTGACCTCTACATTGCAGAGACTTAGCGCCAGCTCTCAAATACCTCCTACTATCTTCCCCTGGACCATAAGGCCATTGTATCAACTACAGTAACTGACTTCATTTGATCTGGTGATCCTCCACCCTACCCCCCCACTGCCCCTAAGCCGATAGTCCCCCAGCCCTGCACAGCTCGCTTCTACCTCCTTCCAAAAATCCACAAACAGGACAGTCCGGGCAGACCCATTGTTTCAGCCTGCTCCTGCCCCACAGAACTCATTTCTTCCCACCTTGACTCAATCATTTCTCCCTGGTCTAGTCCCTGCCTACGTACACCTGCAATTCCTCTGACACTTTACGCCAGTTTCAGAATTTCCAGTTTGCAGGCTCCACCCGCCTCCTCCTTACCATGGACATATAATCCTTTTACACGTCCATCCCCCACCAGGATGATCTCAAGGCTCTTCACTTCTTTCTGGAGCAAACATCCGAACTGTCCCCACCCTCCACCACCCTCCTCCACTTGCCCTCCTGAAGAGTTCACATCATGTGATCCACTGCAGCCTGACTTTTATGCACATAAAAGAAACAACCATCCAGAATACTTTGGAAATTGGAATAAGGTGTGTGCTATGACAATGAGAATAGATGTCTGAGATTGAGATCCCTGCCACCTCGGCCAGCGTTGGAGAATATCATGAGAAGCAACAGAAGTTGAAAGGTAGAAAATAATCAATGCCTTATATGGATATTTTTTAAAAACTGCTGGTTTCTTTCTCTGATGGCTACCCCAGAAGTACTTTTCTCCTTTGATTATCATTCATTATTCCTGTAGTGATAATCACAGATATATGTGCTTTAATGAGGTGTCCAGGAAGTTGCCAGAATCTTAATGTTTAACATTCTCTCGGGAGACATACTGCAGAATTTCATTGACAACCTCCGAAGAACATGTAGAGCCAGATTACGGACGCTGTGTTAAAATACCCTAGTGAAATATGCTGTTTGAAATAGTCTGCATGGTAATGACAGACACCATTAGCTGCAAGCTCCTTAATTAGTGAGGTCTGTTTTCAGATAATGTAATTATTACAATAAGGTGATAAGTAACCCTCTTTCTAATGATCATTATTAGCAATATTTAAAAAGACAAGGCTTTAACAGATTAAAATTTGACTTTCAGAGCTATAGTGAGGCCAGTACAATGTGCTTTCCATCTTGCAAAAGTTCATAATCCCAGAAGTTTTGATGTTGGTGTGATCCCTGACTGAAGTTCAGTAAAGCCATTAATAATGACATTAATTGCAGATTCAAATCATTCTTAACACTATCGGTATTGGTTTGATTGCTGCCTAATTTGTTTTCTTATCACCCTTGGCTAATGCCATACAGTTTGTCATTTAAAGAAAAATAATAACAGTCGCAGGTTTAAGTTTATTCTACCCTCTTGCTTTTATTTATCACTGTGGCAGCCAGTCAAAGCATTAATGTTATTCCTGCCATCAGCGCTGGTTGATTTAATTGTTAAGGCTTTGATCAATGTTCTGAGGGCTGACTGACCTCTCACATTACTATCGTTCCCATTTTGAGTATAGTGAGGTTGTTTCATCACAATGATTGCTAGGTGTTTTTGGCAAACTTGTTGCCAATCACTATGGTGATGACTCTCCTTACTGGTTTCTTTCTTTCCTATTACATTTAAGCCCCGATTCTTTGTTGCTAGTTTTGAGACCGATTTTATTTTGGATTTCTGATCAGAACAGTTTGGGATCTTGGAAGACGAGGCCAACCATCTGGTCCCTTTCGAAGTCTCTGTAACAATGTCTAGTACATCAGATTACCTGTAACTAGTTGCAAACATCCAATAAACTATATCCGGTAAAATCTGCTGGTTAGACTAGGAAATGGTTTTCCTCCACCAGAGAATACCAAGCAGGTTCTGTCATCTCCTACACTAAAAGGGGATGGTGCCAGGAGCTTTCATCATGAGCACCGGCTCCTACACTGTAGTCTCCAGGCTCTTCACTCACTGTCACAGTGCATTCACATTCTGAGCTGACCTGGATGCTCACAGCATTGCATTGCTTCAAGATAGACTCTTCTGAAGAAGGGTCCCGACCTGAAACATCAACTTTCCTGCTCCTCTGATGCTGCCTGGCCTGCTGTGTTCCTCCAGCTCCACACTATATTATCTATTGTATTGTGTTGCCATTTTTTGCTCTGCCCCTCACCTAGAGATACCAGGCTCATATTACTGTTGACTTTATTTGCTGTTAAATTCAGACACAAAGGTAAGGAGCCAGTCATTTTTGTCAGAAGATTTCAGTCAAGGATGATATACTTCACTCGAGGGGTGCCATCACAGTAAGTCAAGGGCAACCTCTGATATCAGTCAGAGGCTTGTAAATGGTCAGCCAGGCATTAGGGCCAGTCAGAGTCAGGATGGTCTCGAATAATAGGTGAGAAGCTGAATGTCAGGCAGTCCACCACCCATCTTTCTGTCCAATGACTGCCTATGACATGGAATGAGAGTGAGGCAAGTACCACGGGAGATGAAAGAAGTAGGTGGTAGATGGGTACATGTGCCAAGTAGGTGAGTAGGCACCACAGACGGCATACAGGGTTAGTGGTGTCAGGGCTTGGAATGGGTAACAGTGAATGAGGGAAGATGTTGTAGGCAAAAGTGAGAGTATATGCCTTGATGGGAGGTGGGTACAGCAGCAGAGATAGTGTGAGGTTTTGGAGAAAACTTACCTTGGCAGAGTGGAGAAGAACATTGATCCACTTCCTACGGTGGTGTGTATTCGTCCATGGCTGAGACTGCACTATCCTGGTTGGAACTTCAAACCAGGTTGGCGTTGTGGTCTCCTCTGCTCATTCAGTGGTAAGCAGAAATCCAGTATCTGCGCCCTGCTGCCCATGCAGCATGGTATTGATTCTCCCCCTTGTCTGCCATGCCTGGGGCAAATGTCAGGAAGAATCCAGGGCAGCTCCAAACTGACAGTGCTTGTCTGGGTGAACAGCAGGCTTTTTAAAGATGGTGTACGTGCAAACAATGTTGATGAACTCTGGGATATCTACTGAGATTTTCCAGGAATGGTGCAACTTAAGATGGGGATAGAATTGGACATGATAGGTGCCATAGAGACAGAGTAAGTAGTTAATGATGCCAGTTATGATGAGAAAACCAGTTAGATGTTACGGCAGAAATCTTTCCAAAAAGCTTAATGTGACTCAGACTTTGCCAAAGGATTGTAAGATTAAACCTGAGGAATATTCAATACAATATTGAATTCTTCCTTTTAAAAGTAATATCTGTTGATTATAGGGATGGGTGTAAATCAAAAACTTTGTGGACTGAAGTGGTACTTATGTCTTAACACTGTTATGAACATCATTTGCATTCACAAAGTGACACTGAATAATATAGTCTGTAACATTTGGTTTCTAAACTGAAAATTTCACTCAATTATCTTTGTCATGGAACTTTCACTTCTCAGAAGTGTTTGGTTGTTATAGTTACCTTCAGAAAAGCAAATAAGTTGGATAGAGTTCACTGCAATACACAAGTCTCAAATTTGCCAGACTCTGTCTGTGACCTGTTGGCACTGAGTCTGAGTCAATGACAGTGCAGATCGGTAATCAAATACAGAGGCCAGCCTATCTGACTCCAGCTTTTATGCCTATTGATTTTAAAGGCTTAAAAACCAGGAGTGCCTCATTCAGACAATCTGACATCAATATCTGGCTCTCTGATCTACACTCTTTTAAGCTGACTTCATGCTGGGAGCACAGTCTCACCGTTTGCTGGTTAAATTGCTCATGCTTGGTTGGAAGGGATGGGTTTGAGACACAAATGGTCATTCCTATTTCATGGAAGAATTTCTCTCCTTTTTTTGTTTCTCTTAACATTCTCTATCTCCCCATTCTCTTTCTTGTTTGCTTTCTTTCCTTCGCCTTCTCTATTTTTTTCTCTTTCTCATTGTACCATACCTCGTATTTCATCCACGCATCTCAATGTGTAGCAATACCCTCAGCTGAGATGCTTTGCATCATTACCCTCTCAAACAAAATATTAAGTATCCCAGCACTTAAAAAAAAAACAACTGAGTCATGAAAGCTATTTCCAACAAAACCTTGCTAAGAGTACACCCAAATACATGGCTCAGCTCCACTACTTGTTGCTACACAAGACTCAATCAATTTCAATTTTAATGAGATGTTGAGGTGAAAATGCCTGATTCAGTGATTCACAAAATGTTTTGGTCTGGAGTCTACCAAGAAGTTGTCAGCCCCTCTCCTGCCTCTAGATAAGTCTGCCGATTAATGTCTATTTAAAACCAAAGGACTGAATGTCCCTGCCATGTACATGATTGCTTTAGATATGGGAGACCTGGCAAAATGGGGTGGGGTGGGCAGGAGAGAACTATTCAATTGAGTCCATACAGTTACTGATTAATGGGCACCTCCCACTCCCAATAGCATGTTGCCTCTCCTCGCAGCGGTTTCTGACAGATAGTATTGGCAACTTGATCCCCAACTTCCCCCAGCCTAACCTAACCATCTCCAAGGCTTAGTGACCATGGATGCACCATCTCCCTGGCATTGCAGCCTCTAGTGCTTGACTGGGCCAACAACCTAGGGTTGGAGAGAGTTGGTGGGGGTTGGGGGTGAGGGGATCTCTGCAAAGGAAAACAAATCAGTACAAAGGCAACAACACATGGAAATAAACATACTGATCATGCCACAGCACCATTTTGAAGAATACAAGAGGGGTCAGACTGGTATGTGTTATTTGCAAATTTTATTGGCCTTTCCTTCTAGGTCTTAATTGGCTGTCACCATCAGTGAGATGCCTGGGTCCCACTAACCACCAATGTGAAGTCTGCTTTGGATCCCAATGGTGGGACATCCCAGATGAGCAGCAATATTCATCCCAATGTCTCAGTCTCCTGTTTCAAATCTACTTTTCCATTTCTCACGACATTGTTTCTCTTCCACCCTATCAGTCCCATTTATCTTTTCTTCCTTTGACTTTTTTCCCATTTTATCCATCACTCACTTTCACTTTTCTTGTTCTCATCTCTTTCCGCATTTGTTTTTCAATTGTTTTCTTTCCTTGATTGTTTTCTTTCATAAAGATTGTTATTCTCTTTAGGCTCTGCATTATCAATGTCATTGTAGAAATAACAGCAAGTGTTCAGGAAACTGCAGGAATTTTGTCTTCAGCAGGGAGTGGGATTTTAAAATGAGAGAAAAATATTGTGGTTTTCAAAGATTTTGAGATAGTGAGATGCAGATTAACATATTTCAGCTCACTAGAAGGGAAGCTCATGTATGTTTGTGAAGAACTGAATAGAGGCCAGACCAAAGGACATGATTTTATAATTGTTGCTTGCTGACTAGTTCAGTTGGCTGGAGGGCAGGTTTGCTAATGCAGAGTGATGCCAATAGTGTGGGTTTAATTCCCATCACCAGCTGAGGTCACCACAGTGGTTAGCACTGCTGCCTTATAGCACCAGGGACCTGGGATCAATTCCATCCTCGGGCAACAGTCTGTGTGGAGTTTGCACATTCTCCCCGTGTCTGCTTGGGTTTCCTCCGGGTGCTCCAATTTCCTCACACAGTCCAAAGATGTGCAGTCTAGGTGGATTGGCCATGCTAAATTGCCCATAGTGTTCAGGGATGTATAGAATAGGTGGGTTATAGGTGGATGGGTCTGGGTGGGATGCTCTGAGAGTTGGTGTGGACTTGTTGGGCCGAAAGGCCTGTTTCCACACTGTGGGGATTCGATGATCTAAAGTCCTGCTTTATCAACCTTGGTCCTTGACTGAGGTGTGGTAATCCTCAGTTTAAACTCGCCATCAGTCATCTCTCTCTAATGAGAGAGGGGGACAATGGTGACTTCATCTTTTTATTTGGTTTCAAAATAGTCATTTAGCTAATGCATGTTAACATTGTCAATATGTTAAGGTCACTATAAAGATCAAATATTTCATGGCTTGAAACTATCATCTAAAACTTGTAATTTGTTATTGCTGATAATTATCCTAACACAATCTTTGCAAGATTTTTAATTCATTGCAATTCATTTATTTTAGCTTACATGTGGATATGGAATTGTAAAATACTTCTAGGTTGTGGATTCTGAGATTTTCACAAGCCTTCTGAAGACAGCACTAGTTGCTTACTCCAGGAAAGATTTAGGATGATAGAGGATACAATACATCTTAGTTATGGAGAAAATATGGAGGTTCTAGTTGTCAACAAAGAATATAGTAAGGCTAAAAATTATCTTAGCTTCTCAAAGTTGAATCAGCAAAAGTAAAAGATGGTAGCTGCTAGTTAGGCATCTTAAAGACATAAGTAAAGTGGGTTAGGAATTGATCCTTGGTGTGCCAATTTTCCAGACAAAAATCAGGCCAAAAACGAGGATTACAAATCAAGCAGAGAACAATCTATTGGATTAATATCCAAGGTACACACCTCAAATAGGCCCCTTTCATGTGCTAATGAGGATCTTTTAATATTCTCCTAAGAAATTTGGCTGTCTTGAGAGGAGAAAGAATTGGCTGCAGCAAGTGGCTATCACTGAAAAATGTAAATTAATTTTGATTTTTCTCTTCACCAGTGAGATAAATGCCTTAAATTGATCAATTAAAAATGGGTAAGTTGCCAAGTAACAGCTTAATGCACATGATTGAAAGAAGACCTAAGCTTCTGGTTTAGTAGCTTCAGGCCTCCTGATTGCAGAATACCACTAGCATGTTTGTTTAAAAGGTGGTCAAAGTATAACCCTTAAAAATTCCCAAAGAATTTGCAAAGAGCAAGATTACTACTGTCCATTTAATGAAAAGGTGAATGTAATGACTTGACCATAGTCCTTCAGAAAGCTGAAATGTGTGACACATGAAATTTTACTGACGTAGTGGAGGTGCAATGATCGGTGATTTGGGTGGCCAGGATGCGAAGAGGACACGTGCCTGGCCACCAGGCTCAAGACCCATGATATAGCAATTAACAAGAAATATGGTAAAGTTGGACACTTGCTCTATTTCTTCATTTTTCTGCCTTTATATTCTTTGTTTTGGTTTATTTTTCTGTGTTTTAAGATGACGCCAGAGAGTGGCGACACTGTATGACACTTTTTGCTTTATTTTGTAACACGTGACAATGAATAAATCAAATCAAATTAAACCAATTGCCAGAAATTGTTTACGATAATTAAGTTGATGCTTGGGCCATTGCAGTACCATTTTCCAGTGTTTGCATTGTTATTCAATGCAAAAGATAGAATCCCTAGAGTGTGGCCCAACAAGTGCACACCGACCCTCCAAAGAGCATCCCAGCCAAACCCAACCCCATCCATTTCACCCTGCATTTCCCATGGCGAACTCAGCTAACCTACAAATTCCTGAACTCTATGGGTAATTTAGCATTGCCAAACCAACTAATTTGCACATCTTTGGACTGCGGGAGGAAACCAGAGCACCTGGCAGAAACCCAACAGTGGAATTGAACCTGGGTCCCTGGTGCATGAGGCAGCAGTGCTAGCCACTGAGCCACTGGGCCACCCAAGATGTTTCGTTTGTAACAAAAGTAACTTGTAATTGAAATATCTAGATCTTTTGTGCAATTTTTACTGATTTTGGGTGGAAACATCACCAACTTTTGCTGGAAACTTTATTATCTTCAATTCTTTCCAATACACTGCCAAGCTTTGATCTGTTGATCTCTCCTTCTCTTTCTATATCTATATGAGTGCAGTGTTCTATATCATGAGTTGCAGGTATTAAATGGTTTAAAATAACTGGATATGACTCAGCAAGCATTTGGATTTCATGTGAGTGTGTTTGATTTCTGTACAACAGGAAAAACATCAGACTACAACCTGATGAGTCATTACATGTCAATATAATTTATTACTTGAGAAATTGAATATAAAAGTAAGGATGGTATGCTTCAGCTAAACAGGGATTGGTAAAATCAAATCTCAATACTGTGTGCAGTTTGGTCTCCTCATTTGGGAAGGTTGGAGACAATTCAGTCGAGGCTTATTAGATTGATACTTGGAATGAGTGGTTTTCTTATGGGGAAGGTTGGACAGAAGCGTTTGTTTCCATTAGAGTTGAGAAGATTGAGGGGCAATTTGATCGAAGTGTGTAAGATCCTATAATCTTAACAATTTCCTTAAATTTTCCTGGAACATCCCCACAAGATTGACAACAAAAGGTAATTAAGAACTGATTGAGCTGCTGGGTGGAAGAAGCTCTTATTAGAGCTCTAGATCCTTGATTACAGCTCCACTGAGAAAGATGGCTCCTGCTGATCGAGAAAACCAAGAGAATAGTTGTATATTGAGGTTTGATGGGATCAGTGAGAATTGAATGGATTTTACCATAGGCCAGGGCCTGCAAAATGGAGGAGAACACCCTCCAGCAATAACATCGGGGCTATTAGAACAATATTTGCTGTAAGCAGACCTCTCCTGGCAGTTTGGTGCCTTTGGCACTGATAGCCACCCTGAGGAGACACTGGAAGGCTGCCTCCATGCCATAGGCAGCCTCACCAGCTGGCAAGGTGACTGGCAAAATGCCAGCAGCCGAAGAAAATCACCTTTAATTGGTGCATTAATCTTTCAAACTGGATGCCCGCCTGTAGTTGCATTCCAGCATTTGCCAATCCCTCTGGAGAGTGGATTGGGTCATGGTGCCACCCAATATGATTCCCTTGCATTATACCTGTTCCAATTTCTTCCATTCCCACCCTCGGGGGCTGGTAAAATTTTATTCAATAAGGGTGTGCAAACTAAGAAATAGAGGATAAATTATATTGTGTGGCTACATGGGTAAGCAGGCAGAGATGAATTTTGCTGGCAGTATTTTCTGCATAATTTAATAGCAATGTGTTGCTGTAATATTATTGTTTATTTGTTTGTAAATTAAATATTTTGAAACATGCATGTTAGGAACTATAAAATCTCTGAAAAACAAATGATTCCTGAAATATCAGGTACTTTGAATCATTAAAGTAAATAAACTCCTTAGGCCACTGGCAGTTTATTTTTAGGTAACTCACTAATCACTGTCGTTTATGCTATATATAAACTAACTCCAGTGTCTGCATTCAGGAACTACCTGAATTAATATTATTTTCCTTACTTAAGTACTATTAGGATTGCTCGTGTTCGAAAACCAGGTTAAGTTCCTGTTGCATGTTACCAGTGAAGCATAAGATAGGTAATAATCATAGTGCTAGGTCTTGTAACTAAGGAACCAGAAGCTGAGTAAGCTGTAATGGTGAAGACATCTCCAATGGATAACAAGATTTTGTTAACTGAGGATCCTCACTATATTGTGAAGGGACAAAGCTATGTGCCATTGTTGAGGCAGTCATTTTGCAGCACAACGCTGTGATGTTTCCATGGTGTGAATGATGCTGTAAATTTATGTTGCAAAGCTTTCTTACCACATCAGAGGGAAAGACTAAAATCTGAAATTATTTGTAGAAATAACTTGGGTAATATAGACTTTCCTTGTGTTGTTTTTGATAAAAATTTGAGTCTTGAGTAATGCTTTGCACTTTGGACTCACTTCCACCCTTTTGCTAATAACGAACAGAGATAAATATACCACATGGTAAATCTTTATTAAATTGTATGTCTGTTGTTTCTTGTATCCTGGGTTATACTCATTTGAGTTCAGTTTGGATGCTGGTTCTTCTCTCACCATTTCTATCTGTCTGTGTAGTATTTCCTGCATGCAATGTAAGGTCTCACCAGTCAGCTGAAGAGTTAGCGAGAGTCCCGTGTCACCCTCTTATGTGCAAGCCGCACTGAAATAAGAGCTACTTTGGTGTAACTTGACAGTGGCAAGCCTCTCCAACAATCGAGAACCCTGGAGGCAGAACTCCTGCCCAGTGAGCAAAGTTAGCTCATTGGAGGCTGGCAGCTCTATTTAGCAGCAGCACCATTAGGGAGACCCCCTACACCCTAACCCAATGATATATCAGGCCCTTCAGGGGGTCAGTTTAGATCTGTTGTCTGGGTGGTTGGCATGTGTAGCAGTGTGATGCCAACAGCATGGGTTCAATTCCCATCGCTGGCTGAGGTTTCCATGAAGGACTCTCCTTCTCAACATTTCCCTTTGCCTGAAGTATGGTGGCCCCTTGGGTTAAATCACCACCAGTCATCTCTCGCTGACAGAGCAGCCCTATGATCTAGTAAGATAATGGTGACATACACACATAGACACAGGTCAGGTCCCTCAATCAGGCACTGAGTGGCTTTGAGAGATTCCCCTCTGAATCTGCAACCAATCACATATGATTTTGCTTACCATTCTCCCATTTGGCAAATACCCCTCCCATCACAACTAGCGATGGCAGGATGAGGGCTTTCAATCAGCAATAAACTAGAGTCTCAATTGACACTGGGCAGGTGGGCCTCTTGCCACAGCCTTAATCAAGATGGAGTCAGGAGGGTGACTGGTTCCTTAACCACCACCCTCCTATCTGATAAACAAGCCTTAAAGGAACATCATTAATTCTGTCAGATCTCCCTCCTATATATTTCCAAATTGCTTTTACCACACTGAATTGGTTCCATCAATTGGAAAATCCTTCTCAAGTTAAAAATTAACATTAAATTTAGTGAGGCCACCGTGGCAACAGCTCATAGTGTAACTGAGATTGACAACACCTACATTTCACGTACACAAATGACTTAGCGAAACACTATCTGAATAAATACTGAAAATCAATTTTAAATTCTGGATAATTTAGACATTGGGAACAGTCCAAGTCTAGCTTTATGTTTGTAATTGTTTAGTTCACACTGTCTCCCTGCTTATCATTGCATCAAAACTGGCGACAGTCAAGGTATATATTTGTAGGGGAATTTGTGTCTGTCTTTTAGGAATACACCCTGGGTAAGTAGAAAAAATAGTGGAAATCAGTTGTCACTTTGGGACTGTACATATTACACCAAATGCCTGTCTAGAATAATATCAACAAATACTACACACTCCAGATGGAGTTATGGAATGGCAGGACGAATATAACTGCAGCTGGGAAAATGCATTTATTTATTTTGCCAAAGTAAATTTTTAAACTCTGTCTCAAAATGTAAAGTTGGGTGCAAACATTGAAAACGCAAATGCCTTCAGTACTGTTTTAATAAAATATTCAGATATCTGAACGCTTCAGTTACTGAGTAGCGATTTTTATTTTATTAGCTGTTGCATGGTTCAGTATAGAAGGATGAACTCCTTTTCTTACACTTGAAATGTTACATTTTTCAAAGCTGCTATCTACTAGATTTGCGAGCCTGAGGGTTTGAATAAATGACTGCTCACAAATCAGGTAAAAAGCTGGTAAAAGGACACATTGGAGGGTCCTGACAGGGAGATGCAATCCCTCTCTCTCGCTGTAAGTGGTTTTCAATGATGTTTGGTCACTTTAGGCCTTTTATTAATGAGCCCTATGGGGATAGTGACAGAACTTCCTTTTTCTCTAACAAGACATCAGATGACTCTCGTTACCATGGAAATGCACCGTAGAATCTATTTTTTGTCTCATCTGGTAGAGGACTCTGAGCAGGGCACATTCTTTCAAGACACTGCTCTAGTTAGATCAATTAGCATCAGTCTGTGATTCTGTGTGATGTATAATGATTACAGCACATTTCTAACACCCACAATTACAATAATTCACAGAAAATGAGGGCAACCGATATGATCCGACATTAATAAGGCTTCAGTCTTAAAGGGCAGGCTCGTGAGAAATGTAGGGAGAGGCACGAGGCTACATTCTCTTGGAGCCTCCTGGCGCCCATTGACCTATGAGTAAAAGACACTGACTTTTTAGTCTGATACTTTGTGCTGATTTGAATTTGGGCGTCATTAGTAATGTTGAAAAATTATGAAACATTTAAGAGCATGGCCTTTGACTCCCACAAGTAGAAAGAAAGAGGAAGACACAGAGTCCAAACAGGAGAAAGTAGTGAAAAATGTTCCAGTCACAGAACTGATGAGAATGGCAGTATCAACTGGAACGACAGAATTCTGTTAAGTATAGAACTAATTTACCACAGCTTTGTAGCTTTCTACCTATCAGGACTGCACCTAATTGGTCACACAGTACAAAAATCTATTTGAGGAGGGTTTGCTTTATAGGTCTACTAGGACAGTCTGGCAAAACTTGAAAAGCTACGCAAATCAATTTCAAAGTAACTACTGACTAGTTAGAAAAAGAAAGACTTGCATTTGTATCATGCTTTACATGACTGCAAGATCCCTCAAAGCATTTTCCTGCCAATGAAGTGTAACCACTGTTGTAATGTGGTTGATCAGGTTATGAATCAGTGATCCTGGATACTGCCAAGAATTGGATTGGCACAGCGTGAGTATTGGATCAGTCATCCCTGCTTCTTGAGTATGGACATTGATTACAATTTTTAATAAAATGCAGGAATAAATTCCTAGGGTTTCTAAAAATCATTATTAATGTTTTTCAACCTGTGTTAATTCCTGAAATAAACAGAAAGAATGTAAACGGGAAATTGCAACAAGACATCATTTCAAAATGTACATTTCCTAAGAAAGTGATATAATTAGAAGGGAGCAGCTAACACAAGACACAAATGTTTTAAATTGTCATTAATCCAATTGTGAAGATTTTTTGAGAATGATACAGATAATGTGAGCAAACCATATTGTTCAGGCCAGGATCCTAACACTGATAACCTGTAGGAGACCATCTGCAATGGTGGCACCTCTCAGTCACAGTCCCTGTGGTGATGTGGAGCCTCTGTTTGCTGTACTCTGTTTGCTGTACAGCAGCTGATCCTGTTGTGATGGATCCATAGTCTTGGATAGCAATCATTGAGTTCTACACCTGCTACCACTTTCGTGCTCTAAACATGCCTTTGTTTTTAACATTATAATGTAATATAGACAAAATTTCCCTGAAAGAAAACAGCACTGTATAATTTTGTCACTTTTCCATTGATTACAAGGGATTACTCAGAATATCCAACATAGAAATAGGCTATTCTGCCCAACCAATCTATGCTAGTCTTCATGCTCCACTTAAAGCTCATCTTTTTCTTCCCCATTTAATTCTATCAGTACAATTCTTCTGTGTTTGTCTAAATTCCCCTTAAAAGCATCCATACTAGTCATCTCCACCTTGTTCTGTAAAAGCAAGTCCCATATTCCCACCAGCCTTTAGGTAAAGAAGATCATTTTGAAATTTCTCTTTGATTTCTTGATGATGATATTGTATTATGACCTCTACTTTTACTCATCCCTTGAAGTTGTTTTTGTACCCAATTTATCAAAAATTTTCATAAACTTTCAAACCTTTTTATGGTCATCTGTTTACCTTTCCCTTTCATGAGAGAAAATCCCCAACCTGTTCATCTTTCCTGATAGGTCTCACCTCACAATTTTCATATCATCATTGTAAATTATTTTTGCACCTACTCCAGTGCCCCTACATTGTTTCTATAAACAAGATTCAATACAGATTTAGCAACACTTCTCTATTTTAATTTTTACACGTCGAGAAATAAACTGTAGTGCTTTGTTGAGTTTTTGACAGTGTTAGTGGGTTGATTACTACTTTTAATGATTTGTGTATTTGTACTCCCCAATTCCTTTCCTCATCTACTCATTTAGATTCTTATTTTCCAAGTAATATGTGGCCTCCTTACGTTTCTTGCCAAAATATAATAGCTCTTGTTTATCTATATCATTTATCAATTATATGACTTTTGAAAGTTTATTAATGTCTTGCAGTAATTTGTGCTCCTCTGTATTGACTATCTTCCTCAATGTGGTGTCGTCTGCATATTTAGAAATTGTGTTTTGGATTCTAATGCTTAAATCATTAATGTTAAACGTGGGCAGTTGTGGTCCCAGCTTTGATCCTCATCGGATGGATCCTCGTTTTAGAGAAAGGCAGTTTCAACTAAAAAAGGCATTTCAATAAAACAGAGGTACACTGTCTCATGTTGAAATAATTGCCAAGTTAGTGAACACCACCAGAGACAATAAACCCCTAGATATGCATGAACAGTGTCCTTCCTACCTTACCAAAAATGGAGAATCAAAGTATGTCACAGATATTAAAATCTAATCAACTGGAGTCATGAAACCAGGGTTAAAATAATTGCAGATGCGAGCTAATCTAAGTTGTGTTTTGAATTTTTGAATCTTTTAGTGGTAGGTAGAATGCCAGCTTTTATTTTTCTCACTCATGGGAAGTGGGCATCGCTGGCTCTAAGCATTAATTGCCCATCTCTAGTTGCCCTTGAGAAGGTGGTGCTGAGCTGTCTTCTTGAGCCACTAGAGTCTATGTGCTGTAGGTAGACCCATAATGCACTTAGGGAGGGAATTCCAGGATTTTGACCCAGAGACAGTGAAGGAATGGCCATCTATTTCCAAGTTGGGATGATGAGTGGCTTGGAAGACAACTTGCAGGTGATGGTGTTCCTATGTATCTGCTGCCCTTTTCCTTCTAGATGGAAGTATTCGTGGATTTGGAAGGTGCTGTCTGAGGATCTTTGGTGAATTTCTGCAGAGCATCTTGTAGATAATACACACTGCTGCTACTGAGCGTCGGTGGGGGAGGGAGTGGATGCTTGTGGATGTGATGCCAAATGAGTGGGCTGCTTCATCCTGGATGGTGTCAAGCTTCTTTAATGTTGTTGGAGCTGCACTCATCCAGGCAAGTGGGGGTATTCCATTTCACTCCTGACTTGTGCCTTGTAGATGGTGGAAAGACTTTGGGGAATCAGGCAGGGAGTTACTCATTGCAGTATTTCTAGCCTTTGACCTGCTCTTGTAACAAATGGTGTTTGAGTCCAGTTGAGTTTTTGGTCAATGGTAACCCCTGGATGCTGATAGTGGGATAGTGATGGTAATATCATTGGATGTCAAATTAGTTTGTCTCTTATAGGAGATGGTCATTGCCTGGCATTTGTGTGATGCAAATGTTACTTGCCACTCATCAGCCCAAACCTGGATATTGTCCAGATCTTGTTGCATCTGAACGTGGACTGCTTGTATCTGAGCAGTAGTGAATAGAGCTGAAAAAGTGTACAATCATTGGTGAACATCCCCAGTTCTGACCTTATGATGGAGCGAAGGTCATTAATGAAGCAGCTGAAGATGGTTGGGCCTAGGACACTACCCTGAGGAACTCCTGCAGAGATGTCCTGGAGCTGAGATAACTGACGTCCAACAACGAAAACCACCTTCCAATGTGCCAGCATAACTCCAACCAATGGACATTTTGTCCCTTGATACCCATTGATTCCAGTTTTGCTAGGGTTCCTTGACGCCACACTCGGTCGAATGTGGCCATGATGTTAATGGCTGTCACTCTCACTTCACCTGCAGAATTCAGCTCTTTTGCCCATGTTTGAACAAGGCTGTAATGAGGTCAGGAGCTGAGTGGTTTTGGCAGAACCCAAAGGGAGTGTCACTGAGCAGGTTATTGCTGAGCAAGTGCTTCTTGATAGCAAAGTTGATGACACTTTTCTATCACTTTACTGATGACAGAGTGTAGGTTAATGTGGCAGTAATTGGCCAGGTTGGATTTGTGCTGCTTTTAGTGTACAGAAAATACCCGGGCAATTTTCCACATAGTCGGGTAGAGCCAGTGTTGTAATTGTACTGGGACATGTTGGCTAGGGGAGCAGCAAGTTCTGGAGCACAAGTCTTCAGTGCTAATGACAGCATGTTGTCAGGGCCCGTAGTCTTTTCAGTAACCAGTGCCTCCAACCGTTTCTCCATATCACACGGAGTACATCAAATTGACTGAAGACTGGTGTTTATTATGTTGAAGCCACTGGAGGAAGCCGAGATATATCATCCATTTGGCACTTCTGGCTAAAGATCGCTGAGAATGCTTCAGCTTTATCTTTTGCACTGATGTGTTGGGCTCTTTCATCATTGAGGATGGGGATATTTGTGGAGCCTCCTCCTCCAGTGAGTTGTTGAATTGTCTACCATCAATCACGATTGGATGTAGTAAGACTGCAGAGCTTAGTTCTGATCTGTTGGTTGTGGAATCACTTAGCTTTCAGTTGTATACTTGGGATTAGGGTGACAAATGTTACCCTCCCCGCAATAAAAACAAAGACAGAATTCCCCTTGTCCTCACATATCACCCCAAAAACCTCCAGATTCAACGCATCATTCTCTGCCACTTCCGCCATCTGCAATCCGACCCCACTACCAAGGACATTTTAACCTCCCCACCCTTATCTGCCTTCCAGAGGGACCGCTCTCTCCATGACTCTCTCGTCCGCTCCACACTCCCCACTAGCCCCACCACCCCCGGCACTTTTCCCTGCAACCGCAGGAAGTGCTACACCTGCCCCTACACCTCCCCCCTCACCCCCATCCCGGGCCCCAAGAAAACCTTCCACATTAAACAGATGTTCATCTGCACATCTGCTAATGTGGTATATTGTATCTGCTGTTCCCGATGTGGCCTCTTCTACATCGGGGAAACCAAATGGAGGCTTGGAGACCACTTTGTGGAACACCTACGCTCGGTTCGCGACAAACGACAATACCTCCCAGTCGTGAACCACTTCAACTCCCCCTTCCATTCCTTGGACGACATGTCCATGGGCCTCCTCCAGTGCCACAACGATGCCACCCGAAAACTGGAGGAACAGCACCTCATATTCCGCCTGGGAACCCGACAACCTGATGGTCTCAATGTGGACTTTACAGGCTTCAAAATCTCCCCACTCCCGACCTCATCCCAAGACCAGCAGCCCCCCCTTATCCCCACCTCCTTAACCTCTCCGTCTTCCCTCCCACCTACCTGCCCCTCCCTCCTCACTGACCAACCTCCATCCCAACTCCCTACCTACACGCACCTTTACTGGCTTCATCCCCGCCTCCTTGACCTATCCGTCTTCTCTCCACCTATCTGCTCCTCTATCCACCTTCCATCACCGCCTCCCCCTCTCTCTTTTTATTTCAGATTCCCATTCCCCTCCCCCATTTATGAAGAAGGGTCCAGACCCAAAACGTCAGCTTTCCTGCTCCTCTGATGCTGCCTGGCCTGCTGTGTTCATCCAGCTCCACACCTTGTTATCTCGGACTCCAGCATCGGCAGTTCCAGAAGGAGAACCTTTTCTCCTTGATCCTACCACCCCTCACCCTCTTTGTCTCTCCCCTCTGTCCAATGGCTTAGAGGCCTATCTGCTGAGTTGTGAACTGTGTCTACATCCTGCACGCAGTCAGAGAATTCTACAGAAAAATCCTCTGAATTTTGGAAGCACACACTGAATTGAAAATAAACCATATTGATTCAAATTCAAATTCTGTGACACCAACCTCAGGAGTGAAAAGAGGAATTTTTTGAACTCCCTGTATTTGATTTTAACATGATTGCCATGTTTACTCGAACATTCTGTTTAAGTGTCTTTTTATACACTCCAGAACAAATGGAGGTCCCCAAAGAGAAAGAATAAAGATCTTGTTTTTTTTTTGGTTTCCAAACAATGTGGGCTCATAACCTGACATCACTACAGGAGCAGAAAGTGTTTCCATTTCATTGAGGCTAGCTTGAATGGCATGCAGCAGCTGGCAGGGAATGGGCAACAGTTCATCTCCAAAATCATTGATTTCAATTGGTCATTAACAGAAGATATCGAATCATGGTAAGAACGATACCTTCACAGCTCTCTGCAAGGGAAATCCAAAGCAGTGAGGGGAAAATGCACAGAACAATATTCTTTCACAAACATTGTAAATGGTACCTTTGGGATCTTGGGCACTCAGTTAAAGGTGATCTTTGATTGTTAGATTGAACTGATTGTCAGATCGTGTGGAAAGAGCAATGCCAACAAATATTTCCCTAAATACAATTTTCATGCAGATTTTTTTATCCATTTACAGGCTAAGGGTGTCGCTGGCTAGGCTAGCATTCATTGCCCATCCCTAATTGCACAGAGGGCAGTTAAGAGTCAACCATATTGCTGTGGGTCCATAAAACATAGGAGCAGAAATTAGCCCATTCAGCCCAACAAGTCTGCTCCACTATTCAATCATGACTGATAAATTTCTTAACCCCATTCTCCCACTTTCTCCCTGTAACCTTTGATCCCCTTGACCATCTATCTATCTCTTAAATATACTCAATGGCCTTGCCTCCACAGCCTTCTGTGGCAGTGAATTTCATAGATTCACCATTCTCTGGCTGAAGAAGTTTCTCCTCATCTCCATTCTAAAGGTCTTCCCTTTACTCTAAGGCTGTGCCATTGGGTTTCATTCTGTACTGCTAATGGAAACATCTTCCCAACGTCCACTCTATCCAGGCCTTTCAGTATTCTGTAAGTTTGAATTAGATCCTGCCCTCATCCTTCCAAACTCCATTGAATATAAACCCAGAGTCCTCAAACTTACCTCATATGTTAAGCCCTTCATTCATCATCATAGAATTATAGAATTCCTACAGTGTGGAAACAGGCCCTTCAGCCCAACAAGTCCACACCAACCCTCCAAAGACCTACCCACCAGACCCATCCCGCTACCCTTTCCCTGTAACTCTGCATTTCCATGGCTAACATACCTAACCTACATGTCCCTGAACTCTATGGGCAATTTAGCATGGCCAGTCCACCTAGCCTGCACATCTTTGGAGCACCCGGAGGAAACCCACGCAGATGTGCGGAGAATGTGCAAACTCCACACAGACAGACGCTCGAGGGTGGAATCGAACCCAGGTCCCTGGTGCTGTGAGGCAGCAATGCTAACCACTGAGCCACCATGCTGTGTTCTCGTGAATCTCCTCTGGACCTGATCCACAGCCATTAGATCCTTCCTGGGATATGGGGCACAAACGTGCTCACAATATTCTAAACATGGTCTGACCAGAGCTTTATAAAACCTCTGAAGTACAATCCCCGTTTTTATATTCTACTCCTCTTGAAATAAATGGCAACTTTGTATTTATCTTCCTAACTACCGACTCAACCTGCAAGTTAATCTTAAGAGAATCTTGGAATAGGACTCCCAAGTCTGTTTGCACTTCAGATTTCTGAATTTCTCTCCATTTAGAAAATAGTGTAGCCTCTATTCTTCCTACCAAACTGTGTGACCTCACATCTTCCCATGTTGTATTCCATCTGTCACTTTTTTTTGTCCACTTTCCTAACCTGTCTAAATCTTTCTGCAGCCTCCCCACCTCCTCAACACGACCTGTCCCTCCACCTATCTTTCTATCATCTGCAAACTTAGCCAGAATGCCCACAGTTCCTTCATCTAGATCATTAATGTATAAAGTGAAAAGTTGTGGTCCCAACACTGACCCTTGTGGAACACCACTAGTCACCAGCTGCCATCCTGAGAAGGACCCTTTTATCCCCACCCTCTGCTTTCTACCAGAGAGCCAATCTTCTATCCATGCTAGTACCTTGCCTCTAACACCGTGGGCCCTTATCTCACTCAGCAGCCTCCTGTGCAGCACCTTGTCAAAGGCCTTCTTGAAGTCCAGGTAGATAACATCCATTGGCTTTCCTTGGTCAAACCTGTTCATTATCTCCTCAAAGAATTCGAACAGATTTATCAGGCATGACTTCCTCTTGATGAAACCATGCTGACTTTGCCCTATTTTGCCAAGCACTTCCAAGTATTCAGAAATCTCATCCTTCACAATGGACTCTAAAGTCTTACCAACGACTGAGGTCAGGCTAACTGGCCTGTAATTTACCATCTTTCACCTTACTCCCTTCTTAAACTGGGGGGTTACATTAATAATTTTCCAGTCCTCTGGGATCCTCCCTGACTCCAGTGATTCCTGAAAGATCACATTAACGCCTCCAGCTATCTCCTTCAGAGTCTGGAGTCACATGTAGGCCAGACCAGGGAAGGATGGCAGTTTCATTCCTTAAGGGACATTAGTGAACCAGATGGGTTTTTCTGAACATTGATAATGGACTTATGGTCATCATTAGACTTTTAATTCCCAATTTTTTTTAATTGAACTCAAATTTTCTGTCATGGCAGTTGAGGCTAACTCGTTGAATGTTTTTAAGGCAAGATCGGATAGATTTTTGAACAGTTATGGAATTAACAGTTATGGTGACTGGGTGGGGAAGTAGAGCTAAGTTCACAAAAAGATCAGCCATGATCTTATTGAATGGTGGAGCAGGCTCAATGGGCCAGATGGCTTCCCTCCACTCCTAATTCTTGGATTCTTATGGCAAGATTTGAGCCCAGGTCCCCAGGACATTACCTGGGTCTCTGGATTAACAGTCCAGTGATAATACCACTAGGCTGTCATCTCCCCAGATTCAACAGGGTTTTGCAGCAGTGATGTCAAGGCTAGGGTTTGGGCTCTTTCAAGGTGGCTACACATTTTCATACACCAGTCACTATTTTTGAAGAGCTGAGCAAGTGTCCGAGAATGAAATAGTATTGCTGGAATTTTGCCTTCCCTCCAGTTGTGAGGAAACTTTACAACTTCTCATCCAGAGATACATGAATCTCACCAGCAGGATCAACAGCAAATTGTCACCACAATTACTGCCCAAAACTGGGGGCAGTGTAACACCGGTTTAGGTTGAAAAGGAAGATCAACTGGAAAGAAGCAGATAGGTGGGAGGCCAGTCTGATTGAAAGGAATGATTCTAAGTTCCATTTGGAAACTTTCACACTCTTTAGTTTTCCATCACCTCTTACCTTTTCTCAATGGTGACTCTATTATTAGATTAACTATTCACACCAATAATTTTTTTTCTGATCATCTGTCCTAGTATGTGAAAAGATTCCTAAATAATATCTGAGATAACAAAGTGTAGAACTGGATGAACACAGCAGGCCAAGCAGCATCATAGGAGCG
>NC_063358.1:23599769-23649652 GCF_021869965.1 Rhincodon typus
ATTTCTGAAGAAGGGTCTAGGCCCGAAACGTCAACCTTCCCGCTCCTATGATGCTGCTTGGCCTGCTGTGTTCATCCAGCTCTACACCTTGTTATCTCAGATTCTCCAGCATCTGCAGTTCCTACTACCCCTAAATAATATCTGTTATTTCTTGCAAATTTCCCTCAGCTCACCTATTAATAATCTCTCTGGGTGCTTTATTCAAGCTTTCTTTCTTCCCCACTCCCCTATTCTCCTTTTGGTTGATTGTATCAAAATACTCTCTTCCATTTTATGCTTCACTGCCCAAAATGTTATCCCATTTTTAAAAATTTTTCTAAGCATTAGCGAACCTATCGGTTCCTATTTTAGTTTAAGATTGTCGAGTGAAGATTTACAATCACCAAACAAGCCATTTCATATTGAATAGACGAAGACAAATGGGCATCAAAGGTACAGATAGATTCAGACCTTCGGCTTTGCTGCAAGGATGCACCTTAATGTCAAATGAACACCTTCTACTTCACTCATTTAATTTCCTGCAGCAATCCTGAATGGCATCCATCAATTTATGGAAGGCTTTATTCCATTGACGGATAGCCATCGAGACTTGGTTGCAATTTCACAAATCATTTAATAAAGCACACTTCGAGTTATTGGAGAAAAGAGGCTTTCAGCATTGCTCGGGTTGGATTTAAACATGGGATGCATTCCAAGTTCTACTTACATGCTGATTACACAATTTCAATGCATCTTCAAAAAGCTGTTACAAACTGTTACAACAGTGTAAACTGAACATTAGCAATTTTTTTTGGGGTGGGTCAGTAACAAATATCTCACTCATAATATAAACTAAACCAGTCATAGTATAAGCTAAAACAAATTAAATTAATTTGGGAACCGTTGCTCCACATTCCAAAGAAAGCCATTCAGTAACTGAAATAAATAAATTACATTTTCAAAATGCTAATCCTGTAAAGGATCCAAGTTTGTATTTATTAGCTTATCTATGTTCAGTGAATGCAAACAAACTGAGCTCAACCAACATGCCACTTACAAAAAGTACAAATGCACCAGTTGTTCTTCAGCATGAATATGGTGTGAAACAGGCTAGAGACTAGTCAAATGGTCATCAAAGTCACATACTGATGAATAAAAAGACAAGATTAAATTATACCTGAATATTTGTCAAAATTCAAGAGACTTTTGGTCTACCAAAGAGAATATACACAGCATCATTACACTGTACAGATACTCCATGAATGTAGCTTTTGGCAGTAATCAGAATAAGTTTAGATCCATTAGCATAGATAAAGGAAAGATCTTGTATTTATAATACCATTCAGATTCTCAACCACTCCTAAAATATTTCACAGTCAGCTAATTTTTAAGTGTCGTTTTTGTTACTATGTGAGCAAACTCTGTGGTGTGAGGGCTTATGGTACCCTGCTTTGCCAATGAGGGACCTGGAGGTCCTGCTAAATGTGGGGGGAGGTGTGCCCCTGGAGCATGCCTGAGATGTTGGTGACTGATGGAGGTCTAGAGGAGAATGTGGTGAGCTGGAGTTGCCGGGTTACCACGCTGACTTTCATGACAGGAATTGTCGTTGTCTAGTGACGATATGGAGGGTGGGAGAATGGGAAATTTTGTGTCAGTAAGGTGAGATGGCATCTCAATGAGGATGTTAATGCATACAAATCGGTCTCTCGCTGCTCAATAGTGAGAATCTTGTCTCACCCTTCAACACCTGGTTGGAAAACGGGGCTATGCTCTTGGTTGGCTATCTCACCTGAATTTCCTAACCTTCCTGTCATGGCCCATTGTTTAGGGGCTAGGATGATTCTGCCCAAAATCTCAAAAGCCAGCACCAGTGACAGAACTATGCAAAGAAACACTCATTCATCAAGAATTCAAAGATTCTGCACATTTCAATATTGGTATGGATACAAGGCATCGGCTAAACAGCTCTGTAAGTTGCATGTTCTTTTATCCCACCAGGCCATTTCTCTTTTTACAACTTTATGCTTATATTTATGTTGTGTAGTGATGTTATATATTATTTTACTTCGGGTTAGTAAGTAATAAAACCCTTCTTTCTTCCACTGAAGGAAATGTTGTTAATTTTGATGATTACCATGTTTTAATTGAAGTGTGATGCATGTTAAATGGAATAAAAAATATTTGTTGCAAGGGACTTGAAAAGAGAGGAGCTAATGAACCCCTTTTTATCTGGTCATGATAAATTCCATTGAGAATGCAATTCACCCATAAATTTGATCAAAACAGTATTCACATCTTTTTAAATTAAAAGAATCAATACTTTATATGGTTTAGTAAATAGGCGGTTAAGGAACGCATGCTATAATTCAAAATTTTAGGTCTAGCTCAAAGTGCCAGCCTTGGGTCAGTAACAATTTTGTCTCAGGAGGTTGTAAGTTCAAATCTCACCAGAGAAATGAACAAATAATTAAAGCTGACACTGAAATGTATACAGAGGGAGCACTGAACAGTCTGACATACTGACTCGTGGTGTTAAATTGAGGCTCTGTTCACCACCTACCTGCTTGACAAAAATTTCATGGCACTATTTCACAGAGAAGTGGAGATACTCTTACTGGCTTTCTGGCCAATTTTTATCCCTCTACCCATATCACTGAAACAGATCTTGTTAGTACCTCGTTGTTTGTGAGAGCTTGCTGTATGTAAATGAATGGCCACATTTCCCTACAATATAATAGTTACTATATTTAAAAACACTTCATCGGCTGTAATGCAGCTTGGAAATTTCTAAGATTATAAATGAAATTTATAAATATAAATATAAATAAAATTCATTCTTTTAACAGTTTATGGTGTCATCACCACCTGCTGAGTTGCTTGTTTTAATCCATTTCCTAATTCGGTACTGTGACATTTTCACAAGAAGTGGACATTATTTCAGGATTTCACTGGCGTACGTTCCCCACACACTGGTTGAAATACAACTTCCTCACTTTGTATGTGCAATAATATGAAACAATCACCGGATGTTACTATGCCTAAACACCAGAAAAATAATAGTACAGTCAATGATTTCTTTTTAGGGTGGTGAGAGAATTGAATTCTATGCAGTTCTGCAGGGTAGAATTAAGAGTCCTGGCAGAAACCTCACCAAGATCAAGGCCTGGGCAGCTTTGATCTCAGAATGAGTTCCTTTTGATTGCAGCTCTCAAAGTGTCTGCTTTGTCTCCTGAGAGTTCTGGAATCAAGCTTTTACTTTAATCTCTCCATCATTAGTGCTGCTTGCACAGGAAGTTGACACTTCCCAAAGACCTCTGGGACTTTTGCTCTCAGGCTGAATTCCAAGGTTTGAACATCTAGTGAAATTTCTTAACCATTTTCTACCTTCCTTTGCAGTTATGTAAAAACATTCTGCACCCTGTGTCCTAGAACCAATTCTATTTTAACCTAAACATCTTTTATATTTAAATAGTATTTGCTAATCCATGCTTCGTTTTGCTCTCTTACACCTAACAATTTGTAATGTTCTAATGGAATCAAATATATTGCTTCTGAGGAAAGAAATAGGGATGGAATGAAAGGCTTTTAGATGCTATGTATCAGTAGGATTCTCATATGGCTTCTATTGATGTATTTATTTATTCATTTTTCCATTCTTTGTTTTTCATTCCTGCTGCTCTGTGTAGAATGTAGAAGCTGTGTCTAAAAGCTAGTGACTAATTCTGTGGCACTTTTTCAATGCTGGTTGAAGTAAACAGGCTAATGACAGCATTTTAAATCGTGTGCCTAGGAATTTGACACAAACACATTAACCGATGCGTTAAAAATAGTGTCAAGGAATATCAGTCCCATGAAAGGTTAGTGGACACCCTGACTGTGTCATTGCAGAGTGCTTGCAAGTTACAATGTGATATTGTGAATGGAGGTAAGTGCAGATTATTTTTTAAGCAGTCTTTCAAAACTTGGCTGAAATTAAAACAGTAACGGAAACAGATACAGAAGGGCAACCAGGCAATTAAACAACTTGCAAATCCAAACAGGAAAATAGTGAACTGTTTATTGGCAAGCTTTGCTAAGGCACAAAAAGCTGTTAATGATCCAGAACTATCAAGACACAAACTGGAGTGTTATGATGGAAGAAAGAATGCCACACAGTACAAAAGTTGTAAGGAGGGTTGTTGAAAACCAAGTAAAGGGAAAGAAAAGGGGCAGCTTTCTGTTCAAACTAGGAAGAGGAGAGTAGCTTCATCTTATGGGAAAAGAAAGGTAAGCGCACCTTGATTGTTGCACAGCACAGTGCGGATAGTACATCTATGCTCTCTTGGAATGAAGACTGCAGTTACATTATCTGCATTATCACATTGAGTAAAGTAGGGTAAGAATGTGATTACAATTCACAAAGCCTCTTGTTACATTGTTTAATTCCATGCCTGTACTCATCATTGATGGCACAAAGTTTCCATATGCCTGCACCATAGAAATCTTCTGCAACATTTCTTTACCTTGCTAATCTCTCTCACCCTTTTAACATGGACCTCGATTAATTTTTCAAGGTCTTATCCTAAACTATTTTCTGTTGACGTCCACCTCCTGAACAAGCATCTCAGAATGGTTCAAAATTTGAAAACTGCAATACCTGTGTCAGTTGTTGCCAACAACATAGAAAGAAAGCTTGCAGGAATGGAATGGTTATTTTTGGACGTGACTGTACCCTTCAGCATCCAAAAGGCAAGGTATACCATTTATCCTTGCAATATGCTTGGATTATATAATATTTTGTAACAAACTAAGTCAAGATTGCAATTTCCCTGAATTAAGTCTGTGATGTCATAAAATTTAAATTGTAAATTTAAATAGAACAATAGTTACTTAATGGAACAATCCTTGTCAGGTAATACACTGGAAAGGAACAGACCGTGTTCATGCAGAGTAATATCGTTTACTTGTGAGACATTAAGGCATTCAACTTTTTTGCATTAACTTGATCAGTAAACAGCAATGATATTGCATCCCACAGACAACTGCATTCTATTAATTTTAACTTCTCTGTCTTAAAGAGTCACTATATTTGTTCACAGGTTATTATATGCATAATTTAGTTTATGGAGTAATGCAATTTACCCTGGAGCATGCTGCTGTTCAAAAGCAAAAGTTCTGCTGACAGCAGTGCAGGTTAAATAACCCAGATGCAAAATCAGCAACAAGTCTTAAACTCAATTGTATCACATATAGTGTGTGTCAACTTTGAATTGCCAGAACCATTCCTCTACAGAAGGAGTTATTGTGTGCAAGAATTAGTGGTTGGAAATAAACAAGCACAAGATCAATTTAAACGCAAGCCAGTGACTTCAGCGTGGTCATATATATACATATTTCCATGAAAGCCAGTACTGATTATCTGAAATTCCAATGGTTGCCAGACAGAACTGATAATTCATGTGATGGGCCATTCAGAATAAAAATAATATTATGGCATGCTTGTTGCCTTTTGATGTTTAAAAGATAGGACCTTTTTAGACATATATTTTAAAAAGACCCATTGATGTTTGTTGAAAAGACAATTAAAGATGAAACATCGATTTCAATTTGTTTTTTGAGAACGCACTCATCATAAGAGAGAAATAAACTGGGATAATTCAACTATAATGTCTTATTTTTCAAATGTTCTTAATTCGTCGAGGAATAATCTTCCCTTTGTACACTTCTGTTGACTGAGTTCCAAAATGGCTGACCTGAACCACATACAACTTATAATAGGTTTCTGTAGTGACTGTAATGAGATCAGCCAGGTGGGTCTCATAGAATATGAGTTCCCTGATTAGGGCTGTTAATCTAGTCCAATCAGGGAACCCTGGCTGACACATAAGAATATGAGTGTCAGACATCCTGTTCACTCTCAGAGCTGGCTCTGACAGAGCTGGATCAGTGTCAAAGATTCTCCGTGTGTAAATAAGGGGTGAATTGGTGACGAGATATCGGCTTCTGTAGAGTTATTTCAGTGGTGATATAACCATGCAAAAGCGCCTACTAACTCAAGCCCAACTGGACTTCAAACAGGCATTACAACTGCAGCTGGATAAATACCCAATCCCTCACGTACAGGATTTAGACACAAAGCTTACAGGAGGGCTGTCCCTCACAAAGCTGGACATGAGCCGTGCGTACTTGCAATTGTGGTTAGATGAGGATTCCCAGAGTATGCTACAATTAATATCCATGTCAGTTTGTACTAATATATGACACTGCCATCTGGGGTATCGTCAGCTGTGCAAGTTTTCAGCGGATGATGAGGAGCATTTTACAATATTTACCCATGTCACCATTTACCTAGATGATGTGCTAATAATAGGGAAAACTAATAAAGAACAACTGGAGAACTAGGACATAGTCCTAAGACATTTCTCACAGATGGGCATATGCTTTAGAAGGGAAAAATGTGTGTTCAAGGCACCCCAAATGACCTACATGGGCTACAGAGTCATCAAGACCCGGTTACATGAGTTAGAAGATAAACTGAGGGCGAACAAACATGCCCCGGCTCCCACGTCTGTATTAGAGCTTAGGTCTTTCCTTGGGCCGGTGAATTATTGTGGAAACTTCATGCATAACTTGGCCTCCATCCTGGCACCTTTGCATCAATACTTAAAAAAGGGTCAGCCTTGGAAATGGTTGCATAGCTTGGCCATAGCTTTCAAGGAAGTAAAGAAACAGCTATCATCCTCTAAGGCGTTGGCACACTATGATCCTAAGCAAGATCTGGTATTGACATGCAATGCCTCCACATATGCCATTAGGTAGTATTAGCTCACAGGTGGCCCAATGGAGAGAAACACCCAATACTGTATACATCTAGGACTTTGGTTAATGTATGGCATAAATATGCCAGATAGAGAAGGAAGGTTTGGTGGTCATAACTCGAGTCAGGAAGTTACACCAAAACCTTTACGGACATAAATTTGTAGTAACGGACCACATATCCCTACTAGGTCTACTTAAAGAAGACAAGGCAATGCTGCCCGTAGCTTCAGACTGAATTCAGTGGTGGGCTCTAATACTAAGTGCATATAATTACAAGTTGGAACATCATCAGGGAGGCCAAGTAACATTGGCAGATGCTGGAAGATACACTGCCAGTGGTACCGCAATTGGAAGAGTCTGTAATGGTTTTAAATTTTCTTCACACTCTTCCAGTCACAGCTGACAATATCAGACCTTGAACGCAGAAAGATCCAGTCCTGGCAAAACTGAAAGAGCTGGTGGTATTGCAGGAAACTAAAGGGCTGGCACAATCAGAACTGAAACCCTTTTGGACCTGGAGAGACCAGATCACAGGAGGGAATGGCATATTATTATGGGGAGCAAGAGTGATTGTTCTGAGCAAAGTTCACTGCCACATATTATCTAAACTCCACCAGTGTCATCCAAGGGTTTCCAAAACGAAGATGTTGCTGAGAAGTTATGCCTGGTGGCCAGGATTGGATGCAGGCATAGCCGTGTGGGTGGGGAAGTGCTCAGAGTGTCAACAGAGACAAAAATGACCTCCAGCAGCTTCCCCACATTCGTGGGAATGACTGGGTAAACCCTGGACTCAGTTACATGTCGACTATGTCGGCGCTTTCATGGCTTAATGTTCTTAGTCATTGTGGTCACCCACTCAAAGTGGCTGGACGTGCAGAGAATTTATTCATCAAACAAGGGGACGATGATAGAAAAACCACCCACATCTTTTCCAATACATGGACTCCTAGATGTGTTGGTCACAGACAATGGGCCATCGTTTATCAGAGGGGAATTTCAATATTTCCTCAAGTCAAATAGTACTCTGCATATAAGGACAGCTCCATACCATTAATCATCTATTGGTCTGGCAGAAAGAGCAGTCCAAACTTTGAAGGCAGGCTTAAGGAAATAGCCTACAGCTTCACTCAATACCCAACTGTCCCAGTTGCTATTTGATTATAGGACCACCTCTCATGCATCTACAGGGATAGCTCCAGCAGAGTTCCTAATGGGGAGAAGACTCTGCACCAGGTTGAATCTGATCATCCTGGACCTGAGAGTGGAGGGTGAAACGGCAGCAGGAATGCCAATGCCAGACACAAGACTCCACTAAGCGAGAGAGACAGTTTACTACAGGGGACCAAGTTTGGTGATGAAGCCATGGAAATGGCCCTGCATGGGTACAAGGCATGCTCAATGCAAGGTCAGGTCCCATAACGTGTAAAGTTCAGTTAGGTGTGACAGCCCTGAAGAAGCATGTTAACCATATGAAGGTTGCAAACTCGTAAATAGTCAGGGAGCAAAATGTGCCCGTCTCCTGGACAGCCTTTCTGACTGTTTCAGAATTGATGGGTTCTCCCTCTCCGTGAAGCATTGAAGCTATCTCAGGATCAGGGATGGACATGGCAGATGTTGCTGCCTCAATGCATTTGCCGCCTGAAGAAGAGAATTAATTTCTTCCGAAATGCTGTTGACGCAAGAAACAAGCTGTTGTGCATTACATACCGCCCATATCAGAGGCAGAGTTGGAGGAACCTGACCTACTGCTAAAACGCCCCAGGAGGAGTTACAAAAAAAATACCTGGCCTATGTCCTCAGGCTCAGAAAGGGAGGGATGTAGTGATTGTAACAAGGTCAGCCAGGTGGACATAATAGAATTTGAGTTTCCTGATTGGACCAGATTAACAGTCCCAATCGGGGAGCCCTGGCTGACAGATAAAAGCAGGGCTGTCAGACATCTTGTTCACTCTGAGAGCTGGCTCTGAGTAAGCTGGATCAGTGTCAAGGACAGTCCACGTGTAAATTAAGGGTGACTCGGTAACAGGATACTGGCATGTGTGGAATTGTTTCAGTTTCCATTTGGCAACTAATAATTAAAGGTACCTTTAAGAATATTTTTCAATAATGAAAAGACGTAATGCCCAATGAAAGAAAGTGTAGTCTATGAATTCCAAAGGTGTCTTTGACAGTCTTGATTAATTATTGGTATGCTTCATCAGCTTTTGATCACCTTTCTAACCACAACTCAGAGATTGGCATGATGGCCTTTTCCATCCAGTAAAGTATAGCTTTGATAGCATTGATGCCGGTTGTAAACAAACTCTTACAGAATTTGGATTATGTCTCACCAGTCATAAGGGCAAGTCTTAAAGTCAACAGTCCTGTGTCACCCACCATACTGGATACACACTTGGAAAGCCAGGACATGGGCTGAAAGAATTCATCCACCTCATTCTCAATGCAAGTTAAGGGTCCTTTGTATTTTGCTTTCTGATGTGTATCATACAGCGTAATTTTGTAGTACAAAGGTATTAGTCCTGCACCCCACGTGGGCAGGAGCAAGTGGAAGATTAATATTAAGAGAATGATTAGGGATGGCATTTTAGAAAACAGCTCATTGTAGAGTGCTTCACCTGAACCATTTCTACCTTTGTCAATATGTCAACAATCCAATTGCCCTTAGAAACATGGCCTAGATTCTGAAGTACCTTAGGGATGAGATGGAAAGTAGGGAGGAAGCGGAAGAAATATTGGTCAGACCCACCCTGCCCACCATCGCAGATTCACCAATGGGGACATTGGTGAAGGGAGACCACCGCCAAGTGTCCAGCCTGACAGATCTCATTGGTGAAGATAGAGTGAAGGTTCCATCATGCCAGGATCATCACGTCCACTAACACATCCTCAAAATCTCCCCACCTGGTGTTTCCTTCCCATCAAGAGTCATAGAATCCCAGTGCGGAAAGAGACCATTCAGCGCATCGGGTCTGCACTGACCATCCAAACAGCATCCATCCCAAACCCTATCCCCATTGCTCCACATTTGCCATGGCTAACTGATCTAGCCTGCACATCCCTGGACACTACGGGGCAATTTAACATGACCAATCCACCTAACCTGCACATCTTTGGACTGTGGGAGGAAACTGGAGCACCCAAGGGAAACCCACACAGAGATGGGGAGAATGTGCAAACTCCACACATACAGTGACCCAATGTTGGAATCAAACCTGGGTCCCTGGCGCTGTGAGGTGGCAGTGCTAACCACTGAGCCACCGTGCTGCCCAGTGACCTGAGGTTTAGCTTAGAGTCCAGGCCCCATTGCAGTACACCTTTTCCAGGACTGGATGCAGTTGCAGCCATTATTGCTCCCTGTGGCACTGCAGGGATCAGAGTGCTGTCAATCATTTGACTAATTGCCAGCTCTAGGAAATGAGAGTTTGTCCCCAGATCGGAGAGAAAATATACCTTGAGCTAATAACTGCGTGACAGCCATTCATTAGCTGTAATGTGAGCTGGCTGAGAGGAGGCAGGCTCCATCCACCAGCCCAGTGTCCTCATAACATTTGATTGTTTTCCTGCAGACCAGATTGATGGATCTTCTCCTCACTTGACTACACTGTAAAAATCAACATCAAATCTAGAAAAAAAAACTATTTACTGTAGGAGTTCACTTCATAATTGGATAATAAGTCTACTTTCAGAATTACTTATCACAGTTATACCAGACACTAATGCCAGACTTCTCTGCCTATTTAGTCATTCTGGTGCTCTTGAAATGTTGTTCGGAACAGCCTGTCCTAACAGGCTGTACAGCATGGGCAAGATCATTGGTGGGTGGTGATGGATAAGCATGCTCGTTGTCTCACTGAGAAAGGACACTAAGTGCATCTCCCGTGGAGCCATTGTCATTCTTCTGTGACTGTGCTTCAGCACTGTTCGTGAACAGGAATGAGAAGATATGGTGAAAACCTATGTCAGTGCAGGACTCCACAGACGTTGGAGCCCAAAGTTCATTTTTTGTGGGGTTCCACTCTGAGTTAATGTTGGCTAGGTCCAAAATGAATGGAAGCTTCCCTATTCTTCCTCCAATTCCACATAGCGACCTTTATAATTTCCACATCCAACATGAAAGAGGGACGAGCAATGACTTTTCACACTACAGGTAAACAAAGGGAGGTGGCTGGCTGTTCAAAGCAGCTGCACTTTGTCAATAAGATTGTGTAGAATGAGAGAAATGAGAGGAGGAAAGAAGTGTCAGATGCAAAGAAACTTAACCTAAGCCTAACCATTTTGGGGAAAGGAGGTGTTAAAATTAACTGCTGTGTTGTTCTTCCTTTAACTTTGTTTTTCTTCCTTTAACTTTGATGTCCACTTTTGGTGAAGCTGTTGGCCATTAGATCATGCAAGGTCAACCCAAGCTTTAACAGATGTGAAGAAATTTTATATTGCTTGGTAAATATATACAGATTTCTGTTGTCCTTTTGTTTTAGCACAATGCTACCCATTACAGAGATTTTGATGTACATGTGTATATGCATTAGTCATAAATAGCCCAGAATTTCCCAGATCATTTTTGGCATAACTGTTACAGAACTGTTTATTTAAGGAGATTTATGCATAGTTTACTAATGTGAGATCACACCAAATCACTGCTGTGTTTGACTTTTGTCAAACTTCTATGCTGCTACCCATATCAGTCCAGCAAAACCTTTGGCTGCAAATTTACGTAGCTCCACCCAATGCAAAGAAAATATTGTAAACTGTAACTTTGTGCAGTTGCATCAATGCTGAATGGTTATAAATGTACAGCCAAAACTATAAGTGCAGCAAGAAACAAAGCCACAATTTTATAAGTGATTGCAAAAATTAGCAAGGTTACAATTGAATATATTACCAGGAATGAGGGACTTGGTTATGAGGAGAAATTGACAAAAGTTAGGACATCCTCCTTGGAATATGGAACGTTAAGAGGTGACCTATCAAAGGTTTTCATGATGATGAGAAAACTCGATTGAGTAAATAATCTATTCCCTTTGGCAAGTGGGGCCAAATCATTGGCAAAACATCTAGAAGGCCAAAGAGGAGAAATTGTTCTACAAAGAATTGTCAGGATCTGGAAAGTCCCTTGAAAAGGTGGTGGAATCTAAATCCATACATATTTTTAAAATTAAGTTGCATACTTGAGAATGAGAAACTTCAGAATTATGAATAAAGAGCAGGGGTATGGCACTAAGTCTGTTTGCCCTTCCACTGAACCAATACAGGTACAAGTACAATGGGCTGAACATTAGCAGTGCTATCAAGCAGCACCTGCTCAGAAATAACCTGCTCAGTGACACATAGTTTTGATTCTGCCAGGGCCACTCAGCTCCTGATCTCATTACAGCCTTGCTTTAAACATGGACTAAAGAGTTGAATTCCAGAGGTGAGAGTGACAGCCCTTGATATCAAGGCTGCATTCGAACGAGTGTGGCATCACGGAGCCCTAGCAAAACTGGAATCAATGGATATCGGGGGCAAACTCTCATATGGTTTGAGTCATACCTGACACGTAGGAAGATGGTCACGGTTGTTGGAGGTTAATCATCTCAGCTCCAGGACATCGCTGCAGGAGTTCCTGAGGGTAGTGTCCTCGGCCCAACCATCTTCATCAATGACCTTCCCTCCATCATAAGGTTAGAAGTGGGGATGTCCGCCAATGATTGCACAATTTTCAGCACCATTCGTGACTCCTCAGATACTGAAGCAGTCCATGTTCAAATGCAACAAGATCTGGAGAATATCCAGGCTTGGGCTGACAAGTGGCAAGTGACATTCGTGCCACACAAATGCCAGGCTATGACCATCACCAATTAGAGACAATCCAACCATCACCCCTTGACATTCATAAAATCCATCAGGTAGAAAATTGAAGAGAGGAGCTAAAATATGTTCCCCACTCACCTCAAAGCCTCAACTATTTATATATGTGTGCGTGTTTTATACTGTTTTCCACATTCCAGAATGTAGTAACAAGATTCCCAGGAAACTTTGGTGTAAGTTGCTGTGGTCAAGATAAATCATAAATCATAACTGTAAATCAGCTTGGAAAATGTTGGTCCACAAGTAGGTTTTCATAGTCTGCCAATTTCTTTCTTCTCCAGTTTCTGTTCAGTTGACTTTCATTGGAAAGAAGTAGGAATATTTTATTTTGGATCAGCTTCAAAATGGGATTAATTTGAAAATGACTGCAGCACTTGTACATTAATGACTAGCTGAAATTATTTTTCTGTTCTTTTTCCAGATGTTCTTATTTAATATATCATTACATATGGAATAAAAATCACTGTTCTACATATCCTTAAAATTCTATTGAAATTTTGGAGAATTGTGATATGAATGTCTAAGAAGCAATTTGCTTTTGTCCTTTACTGATTGGTTTGGAACAGCACCCTATGTTAGATAACACTAATTTGATCTGATGGAGATTAACACTGCCTTTTGAAAATTGATACTACATTGGCCACTCTCCAGTCCTCTGGCATACATCCAATCTCAGTAGAATCCTGGAGTATACATTCAAAAAACCTCATTACCTCTTCCTTCCTCAATTCCCTTAGGATACTTGTTAAGTATCCCTGGCCATGTTGCACTTAATTTCTCCTCTCAACAAGATTCTTTTCATGATTCTCTTTTATTGATATATTTGAAGAATACTTTACTTCGGTAGAGGTAAGGTAACCTATTGGTAATGGACCTGATTTAACGGCCCGGAGGTTAGAGATTTGGGAATTTTTTTTTTGTTGTTGATCCATTTGCTACATCAAATACATTTCAGCACATATGTATGATTCACTTCTAGTCACATCAGCTCTATTTGGAGAGTGTTTTACAGCTAATATTCCAAAATATACTTTTCAACTTTTTCTCTAATTAACCTCTAAAAGCTAGCCATTAAGACCATCCATTTCACTGTAAGAAGCAGCATATCTGTGACTAGTTTCAGGAGGGTTTCAGGTGGGTACAAGGAAGTGGAACTGGAAAAGCTGCAAATAACTAAATGGGGATAGGAAGCAGCTGATTAGAGGGCCATCTAACATTCTTCTTTGATTTCATGCCGCTGAAATAAGGATCTTGCCAGGTCTGCATTTAAAGAGGAATTTGAATATTGAACTTGAGTACTTGCGCTCTTAGATGTCATTAGTGCCTGTAAAATAAACAGTTTGAGTCCTGGCAGTGACTTTGTCCGAGTCCATTCCTCATTTATGTGCAATTGTCTGTGACTGCAAAAGAAAACTGCAATCTACAGTGGAAATATGATCATTCCAGGGTCCAGCTGCAGAATAGCTCTGAATGAGTAGGATTGCAAACGCAGTACACGTATTCATTAGGAATACATAGACTGCTGCTATAGATCCCATCGAATCACGGGGCGGCACGGTGGCTCAGTGGTTAGCACTGCTACCTCACAGCGCCAGGGAACTGGAGTCAATTCCAGACTCGGGTGACTGTCTGTGTGGAGTTTGCACATTCTCCCCGTGTCTGCGAGGGCTATGTCCAGGTGTTCCGGTTTCCTCCCACAGTCCAATGATGTGCAGGTTAGGTGGGTTGGCCATGCTAAATTGCCTGTAGTGTCTGGAAATGTGTAGGTTATATGGATTAGCCATGGGAAATGCAAGGTTACAGGGACAGGGTAGGGGGGTGAGTCTGGGTGGGATGCTGTTCGGAGGGTCAGTGTGGACTTGTTGAGCTGAATGGCCTGTTTCTGCACTGTAGGGATTCTCTGATTGAATCATAAGATCGGTAACAGGAATTGGTCATCCAGCCAATTCAGCATGTTTCACATGCAATATCATCAGGACTGAGTCCCCTTTCCTGTCTGTGTCCCATAACCCTTGACTGTCTTGTCAACCAAGAGTTTGATTAACTTAATTGAATAAAATTATCCATCCTCCACTAACCTTGAATGAGGAAAATTCCAAACACTAACAACACTTTTGCAGGAGGATTTCTATCTTGTCTCTAACTTAAATGGGAGACTCCATATTTTTAAACTCTTTTTCCCAGCTCTAGATTGCCCATGAGAGGAGTCATCCTCTCCCTGTTAAGACTTCTCAGAATTTTATATAAGCTTACAAGATCATTGCCTCAAAACTCTAGTTGACTGATTCATTTGCTTGAACATAGTGGAAATATTATAGAGAACTGCATTGCCTTTACTTTTGCCCAGAAGCTTGGTTTCCAAACAAAGATCAGTATGCACACTAAGAGAACATCCAGCATTAAGTACACGGATGAAAAAGCATGAATTGGCCACTGCCTCTCATTATTGCATGTAGACTAGCCTGTCCAGCCCGTTAATAGACAATAGGTATACTTGAAAGCAGGTAGATATGGCCAGGCAGTACAGCACGTTAGGGGATCAACAGCAATGCTACTCAATGACTCAGGACAAGGAAGTACAGTGTTACCTCATGGTTACATGGTCACCATTAAGCCAGCATTTTATTGAATTCATATTGTTTTATTTCAAGGGGTATAACAGGTAAGGCAAATGAACTTAGAGCTTGGATTAATACATATAACTATGATGTTGTAGCTCTTATAGAGACTTGGTTGAGAGAAGGACAAGGCTGGCAGCTTAATGTTCTGGGATTAGCTGTTTCAGATGTAAAAGAAAGGTACGTAAAAGAAGTGAGGGAGTCATATTACTGAGAAGGGAGAACATCACAGTTGTACTAAGGGAGGACATCTTGGAGGGATCATCTAGTGAGGCCATATGGAGCTCAGGAATAGGAAGGGTGCAATCACTTTGATGGGATTGTACTGCAGGCCTCCCAACTGCCAGCAGGTGACAGCGGAACGGATATGTGGACAAATTATGGAGAAATGTAAAAACAGCAGGGTTGTTGTGGTCGATAATTTTAACTTCCCTATATTGACTTGGACTTGCTTAGTGCCAGGGGCTTAGATTGTCTGGGGGGGTGGGTGGAATTTGTTAGATATGTCCAGGATGCTTTTTTGAAACAATATGTAAACAATCAAACTAGGGAAGGGGTTATACTAGACTGGGATTGGGGAATGAGCCTGGCCAGGTGATCAAAGTGTCAATGGAGGAGCATTTCGGGAACAATAATTCTGTAAGTTTTAATTTACTTAAAGATAACAATAAGAATAACCATCGAATGAAAGTATTAAATTGGGTGAAGGTTAACTTTGACAATATTAGGCAGGAACTGGGCAGCTGTTTCTAGGTAAATCCACATTTGGCATATGGGAATCTTTTAAAGACCAGTTGATTAGAATTTAGGAACAGCATGTTCCTGTGAAATGAAGGATAAGGATGGCAAGATTCCTGAAACTTGGATAACAAAAAAAGTTGACCATTAGTCAAAATTAAAAAAAGGCATATGTAAGGTTTAGGAAACTGTGGGACGTGTGGGTTTAGGAAACTGTGGGACGTGTGAAGAATATAAAGATAGCAGGATAGAACTCGAACGATGACTTAGGAGGGCTAAAAGGGACCATGAGATGTCTTTGGCAAACAGGATTAAGGAAAATCCCAAGGTGTTTATACATCTATAAGGAGCAAGACAGTAGCTAGGGAAAGGGTAGGTCCACTCAAGGACAAAGAAGGGAATTTATATGTGGAGCCGGAGAAAGTGGGTGAGGTATCTAATGAGTATTTTGTATTGGTATTCATAAAGGAGAAGGACATGGTGGATGGTCTCAGGAGGGGTATGTTGATGTTCCAGGGCATGTTGATATAAAAAAGGAGGTGTTGGGTATTTTGAAAAGCATCAATGGACTTGATTGGATCTATCCCAGAATACTGAGGGAGGCAGCTGAGAAAATTGCTGGCCTTATATGAAATCTCTGTATCCTCTTTAGTCACAAGAGAGGTCCCAAAGACTGGAACATAGCCAACATTGTTCCTTTATATAAGAAGGCAACAGGGATAATCCAGGAAATTACAAGTGAGCCTTCCTTCAATGGTAGAGAAATTATTGGAGAAGATTCTTAGGGATAGGATTTACTCACATTTGGCAATATACGGACTTATTAATGAAAGGCAGCGTGGCTTTGTGTGGGAATGTCGTGCCTCACAAACTTAATTGAATTTATTGAGGAAGTGACAGAGGTGATTGATGAGGGCATGGTGGTGGATGTTGTCTACATGGATTCTACCAAGACCTTTGACAAAATCCATTATGGCAGGATGATACAAAAGATAAAATCGCGTGGGATCCACAGTGAGCCGTTCAGATGGATACAGAATTGGCTTAGTCATAAATGACAGAGATTAGCAGGGGAAGGGTGTTTCTTTGACCTGATTAGTAAGTTTGTGGACAACACAAAGATGGCGGGGCCTGTGGATAGTGAGGAGGATTGCCAGAGACTATTGCAGGATATTGATAGGATGGAGATGTAGGCAGAAAAATGGCAGATGGAGTTTAATCCAGACAAATGTGACGTAATACATTTTGGAAGATCTAATACAGGAGGAAATTATACAGAAAATGGCAGAACCATTAGCAGGATTAACATACAGAGGGATCTAGTCGTCCATGTCCACAGTTCTCTGAAAGTGGCAACACAAGTGGATAAAGTGTTTAACAAGGCATATGGCATGCTTGCCTTCATAGTTCAGGGCATACAGTATAAAGATTGGCAAATCATGTTGTAGTTGTATAGAACAGAATTCAAGCCAGATTTGGAATATTATGTACAGTTCTGGTCACCACATTATCAGAAGAATGTAGGGGCTTTGGAGAGGGTATAGATATGGTTTACCAGGATGTTCCCTGATTTGGAGGGTATTAGCTATGTGGAGAGATCAGACAAACTTGCTTCGTTTTCACTTGAACATCAAGGATGAGGGGCAACCTGAAAGAAGTTTATAAAATTATGAGAGACGATAGAATGGATAGTCAGTCTTTTTCCCAGGGTAGAAATGTCGGTTACTAGGGGACATAGGTTTAGGTAAAAGGGGGTAAGTTTAAAGGCAATGTGAGAGGCAAGTTTTTTTTTTACCCAGAGGGTGATAAGTGTCTGGAATGGACTGCCAGATGTGGTAGTGAGTGCAAATACAATAGAAACATTTGAGAGGTATCTTCACAGATACATGAATAGGCAGGGAATAGAGGTATATGGACCACATAGAGACAAAAGGTTTTTAGTTTAGAAAGGCATCATGTGTTGGCACAGGCTTGGGGGATGGCGGTGAGGGGGGATGCAAAGGGCCTGTTCCTGTACTGTATTGCTCTTTGTTCAAATTTTATCATCTGCTATGATGGATTTGAACATGTCCTCAAAATGTTAGTGTGGGGTTCAGGATTACTAATCCAGTGATGGTACCACCACTCCATTGTCTTCCCACACTTGACCAAACCATTTTAGCAATGTATATACGATATACGTATATACGATTCCTTCATTGGACCTTTCTTTGTTCTTGTCGCACATGTGTTGCTCCCATTTATTGCCCAACTATAACTGCCCTTAAACTGAGCAGTTTGCTAGGCCATTTCAAAGGGCAGCTAAGTCACTGTTTTTAGCTCCTTGCAATTTAAATTTACTGCGATCTATCCATTTTGATCCAAATTTGGTGATCTCACCTGGCTGTGCTGAAATCAATTTGCCACGTCTCTGCCCATCTGCTGAATTGACCAATGCGTCTTTTTAATTCGGGTATGTTACAGGCTCTTACAGTTTACAACCAGTAAATCTCTAAAACATGTTGAAGAAAATGTCACTATGGTATTTTTTTTCATCCTGGGTTAACTTGCAACCGGGTCCGGAGATAATGTTTTAATTCCAGGACAATCCTAACGAGGCTGGTGACATTCTTCCCACTCCCACCATCCTCCCCACCCCCAGCTCCTTTGGAGAGGGGTGTTAGACAGATGAATGGTGCTGGTATTTAGCGGATGCTGGCGCTGTGGAGCACCTAATGCATTTTGCTCTGGCACTGGGTGAGGTTGGGATGTGATGTATTTCCGCTGCCTTGGAATTGATCAAAGCTGCGGACCGATCTGAGTAATAAACAGCAACACATCTTTCCTGGTATGGTAAGTCAGTCATGTTATTTGTAAAAACCGCAGGAATATCAATCCTCTAATAGTAACGTGGGTTTAGAAAGGGGCTGCCGGGGTTATGCTGATGGGGAGCGTTTAGTCTGCAGGGAGAAACCATTTATTATTGCGGTAAAAATCCAGGTCTCTGATTTAATATCACAGATAGAAAGTGTTTACACCCGAGCAGATATGATTCCGGGACTGGAAGGCCGGATTTGGGGATTTTATATTCCTGTCTCTATTATTTTCGAAAAAAAGACATCTTTAGTGCTTAAATGATGGAAAACACTGTTCCTTCTGGGAAGACTGAGAGGGTCCTCAGCTCCGTGCGGACATTACTAATGGAGTTGTTTAAATCTAATACAGTGGCTGGGCAACTTGTGGGAGAACGGAGCATTTGGCAGAAGGAGTGGGGACTCTGGGAGCAGGGAGGGGAATGAGAGAAAGTGTTCCATGCGGGGGAAGGGGTTACACTGTTATCCTGAGTGGGTAAATGTTACAGGGAGGGAGGGGAGAGCTATCACAGTGATTACGTTTAAAGGCAGAAGGTATTAGAGGAGGGGTTGAGGTTGGTAGAAGGTAGTGGTGGAGTTCATTGGATAGCAGAGGAGCAGAAATCCAGGTCACGTAAGGAGAGTGTAAAGTATGTTCCAAAAAAATAATAAAGTGAAGAAATGGCATTGTGATAGAGAAGGGGCATTTATTTGGGGGAGGGGTGGGGGGAAGGAATGGAAAGTGGCTTGGTGGCTGGGGTAGAGGGTGCAATTTTGGGTGCTCAGACATCTAGTTTTGTGCCAAGACAGTGGCCTATCTCTTTAGCCAGTCCGACCATTGACCATTTTCTATTTTGACGCACGGTCCAAGCAGACACCTGCACCTTCCTTTTCCTGTCTTTGGTAGCCTTGATATGACAGGACCGCAAAACAATGTGTTTATACCTTTTTTAGCCCCCACTCCCACCTCCAGTTGTATGGTACTGCATTGCCAATCATGGTGGCGGTAATGCTTTTCATCAGATCACACCAATGTACATGTTTGGTAGCCTGCAACACTGGCCACACTCAGGGAGTTGCAGGATGTAGGGTAAAATTGATAAATCAAAATGCAGGGGCTCTGTCCTCGAATTCATGTTATTCAAAACTTCAAGGTAGCTGAGGGTGCCCTAATTTGCCTATAAATGTGCTCTGCACAAATAAAAATGAAAAAACCATAATGCCTTTATTTTTCAATTTGATCACGCCTTACACTGGCCATATCTTGTACAGTAAAAGGTTCAAAAAACATTGGGAGTCAGCTGTGGAAAAACTCAGTAATCTTTTTCTGCATAGTGTGCTGACTTCAGGGGATCCTGCCATGTTGTTATTGCAGTCAACCACTTTTTCCCTTGTTTTTCGTCCACAGTGGGAAATCGCAGAGCATCTCCACGGCCTTTGTGGCTCCAGTGAGGGAAAATCTTCCTTTATTTCTCATTGGAATATTTTATCCACCTTCTTGATCCGTACCCCAAAATGCTAGAGGCCACCCTGACAGTTTTGTTAGCCTCATACAGCATTGGTAGTGTCTTGACCTCCATATTGGCACAGAATGATGTGTTCCTTGCTTCGCTTTCCACCATTAGACATTTTAACTTTAAACAGTAAAAAAGTGATCTGATAAAAGGCAATAAAACAGGAGGCAATGGCCTTGTGGTATTATCGCTGAACCATTAATCCAGAGACTAAGATAACATTCTGGGTTAGAATCCCACCACAGCAGATGGCGGAATTTGAATTCTGGAATTAAGAATCTAATGATAACCATTACTGATTGTCGGGAACAGCCCATCTGGTTCACTAATGTCCTTTAGGGAAGGAAACTGCCATCCTTACCTGGTCAGGCCTACATGTGACTCCAGACCCACAGTAATGTGGTTGACTCTCAACTGCCCTCTAGGCAATTAGGGATGGGCAATAAATGCTGCCTAAGAAATGACACCCTCATCCCTTGAATGAATGAAGGAAAAATAAATTTCACCTGTGTTAAACATCTCTGTTGGTGCGCACACACTGGGATGTTGGTGAGACTATTTTGCAGCTGTCACTGCAGGCTTACCTGCTCTAAAATGGCCTCACTCCACTCTGGTTGGTGTGCTATATGACAAAGATATATAAATTCATCTCTGGAGCTACCAGCTTGAATGCTGGCTTGTCAGCAGCATCCTATTATTGGATTTCTGATTCTATTGTTGGGAGTGACTGGAAAGTTTTCAATAACCAGAATTTCACATCATGGGTGGCACAGTGGCTCAGTGGTTAGCCCTGCTGCCTCATAGCACCAGGGACCTCGGTTCAATCACACCCTTGGGCAACTGTGTGGAGTTTGCACATTCTCCCTGTGACTGCGTGGGTTTCCACTGGGTGCTCTGGTTACCTCCCACAGTCCAAAGATGTGCAGGTTAGGTGGATTGGCTGTGCTAAATTTCCCATAGTGTCCAGAATTATGCAGGCTAGGTGGATTAGTCATGGAAAATGCAGGGTTACAGGGATAGGATAGTGGTGTGGGACTGGATGGGATGTTCTTCAGCGGGTTGTTGTGGGCTTGATGGGCTAAATGGACTGCTTCCCTACTGTAGGGATTCTGTGATTCTTCTATGACCTGAATTTGAATCATCACAATTTCTTTGTGATGACAAGGGGATAAAGGATTAGAGTAGTTCATCCAGCCTCTTGAGCCTTCTCCACCATTCATAGAAATCATCATAGAATCCCCACAGGCCCAACAAGTCCACACCAACCCTTGGAGCTTCCCACCCAGACCCATCCCCCTATAACCCACCTAATCTACACATCCCTGAACTCTACAGGCAATTTAGCATGGTCAATCCACCTAGCCTGCACATCTTTGGACTGTGGGAGGAAACCAGAGCACCTGGAGAAAACCCACGTAGACATGGGGAGAATGTGCAACTCCACACAGACAGTCGCCCGAGGGTGGAATCGAACCCAGGTCCCCGGTGCTGTGAGGCCGCAATGCTAACTACTGAGCCACCGTGCCACCCTTCGGTTAGATCATGACATTTTATCTGTATTTGCCTTGATTTTTGTATTATTTAATAAATTTACCTAACAAAAATTGATCTATTTTGAAAGTTTTCAATTGGCCTAGCCTCAAGTGCTTTCCAGAGGGAAGGGAGGAGCAGATTTCCAAATTTTCATCACACTTCATCTGAGGTACTGATTTCTGACTTCAATCCTGGCAGCCTGGCTCAAAGTTTAATATTATGCTCCTTTGGCTTCCTACTTGCAGAAAGTAGTTTTTCTCTATTTGCCCAAATAAATCAGTTCATGACCTTAAACACTTGATTAGTCCACCACCTCAACTTGGTAAATTTAAGAGAATGCAGTAATTGTCTGTGCTGTAAAAACAGAGGATGCTGTAAATGCTCAGCATCTATGGAGAGAGAAACATGTTTCACATTTGAGGTTTGTGATCTCTCATTGGAACACAGTCCATGCAAACTCTCAGGCAGGTCAAGTATTGTGTAATGAAATGATATTCATTGCATTCGATGTTGAGTTGGATAAGTGATGTGGTTATGTCTGAAATTAGGATCATTAGATTTAGGCAAATTACAGAGAATTGCTGGTATGCTGGTTGAGATAAGCAGATATTGATGGCCTATACAGTTTTGACAAACATTTAAGATATAATCGAGAGTTTCCAATAAATGAGCATTTCCTTGAGGAAATAAAAACCTCATCAATACTGCCATGGCTAACAAGCGACATTAAGGACCATGTTTGATTAAAATAATAAACTCACAATGTTGTCAATAAGCCAGGAAATTGACAGCATTTTAAAAATCATCAATGCCCAAGCAATTAATAAATGGGGGGGAATGATGCGAACAAACTAGCAAACACATTGTAAGAGCTTTTACAAGAGGAGGGGACTACTGAAAGTGAACATGGTTCCCTTAGAGGCTGAAACTGGAGAAATTATAATGGGGAATATGAAAATGGTAAAGACGTAATGACGTTTGATCTGTCTTGATGGCAAAGGACAAAATTTTTTAGGAACCGGGTTAAATAAGAGTGAAGTACTTCAATGATTATTATTTGGAAAAGGAAAGAACTGGAAAAACATGGGATGGAAAGCACAAAAGCCCCGAGGATGTGACTGCCAAATGTTCTAAAAGAGGTGCTGAGAGATAATGTTTGCATTGATTTTGATCTTACAGAACGGCTTAGACTCTAGAATTGTCCCTGAATTAGTAGGTTAGTGAATGCTATACTCCTATTCAAGAAAGCAGAGAACTAAAGGCCAGCTACCTGGGGTGAAGACTGGTTAGATGATTGGATCAAAATATTGGAGTTTAATGTGGGGAAGTGTGAAGTTATCCATTTTAGTTAGAAGAATGGAAAAGAGGTTTGGGTTGGATTTTGTCAAAGGTTAAATGGTAAGCTGTCAGTGTTCACAAGCCACTTTCCTGCCTGAACCGAGAGCAATTTCAGGTTATATCACTTGCACAGAGTTGCATAGTGTTATGGACCAGACCAAACCCCCTCAAAACATGTCAAGGAGATAGCCTATACTGTAATGTTTTCTTATTTTAAAGATAATTGTAGGGTGTTGCATTGCAGATGCAATTCAATTGGTCAAACTACTCAACCTTAAGGAAAATATACTTTATTTTTGCACTACAGTTAAATTACAGACACAACAAAACGAATGGGCTTAACTGTAATTCTATCAAATATTCAACAAAATAATACATATATTAACTGTTACTAATGTTCTAATGTAGTAACATCTCGTAAATACACCATTGGCAAAGACAAATTCGGTAAAATAGATCGGACTGCGTGCAATCCTATCAGCAGGAAGAGAACCCCAGCTTTTGGCTGTAACAGAGAGAGGAATAAGATCTTCCACATCCATCTTAAAGATCCCAGCAACTGCAGAAAGCTAAAACTAAAAATCCTGGTTCTGTGGGATCTTGAGCCCACCCATTCAGGCTGCTTCTATTGTTCCAATCTTTTAAAAAAAAACAAGCCTCTCAAGCTGTTTACTCTAGTGACTTTGAGCAGACCACTAGGTATCTCTGTCTCAATCTTTCTTCATTAAAAAAAACCACAACAAAATACACCTCTTAAAGCCAGCATATTGTGACAGTATTAATCCTGAAGATATGCGCTATCACTGCTCTGTCATCAACTACAATATGGTCCTCTTCAGATCAAACCACTGAAATTGGTGAAAATTTCAATGTTCCTTTACTGCCATTAGAAACTTTATAAAAAAAGAATGTGACAAATTGGTCATGAAAATATAGTTTTATAATTATGGAATTTTGATTACTGTTTAATTATTAGTGAAAGTTTTCAGAATGTTTTGTTTTATAGCTTCACCCCAATCTTTAATTTGGACTGGTTTTAAAAAAAAGTCACAAGTCATTTTCTTTCACATTTTTCTGTTTCCGTTTTGGATGCCTATGGAAATGCTTTGTGATTAGTTGCTTGGACAGCTTGTAAAACATTATTCCACTCCCATATTGGGAAATTTCAGGGCAGAATTTTCCAATCTATTGCTGTATCACTATACAACAATAGAGGTCAAATTCTTGTCAGAGAGATCACATAAGTCTATCAACAAGAATCCTTTCAAAGTCAGTGCCATAATCTGGCCGAATACTTTTTAGAAGATTAAAGACTTTCTAAATTATTTACATTTGGAGGGGGAGGGGGTTGGGGTCCTTGGATGTCAATCAAAGCAAATTAATATGCAGGTACAGCAAACAATTAGGGAAACACTTGGTATTTTAGTCTAATACTGCAATTTCCTTGCAGTAAACTGTCGAAAGGTCTTGCTGCACATCACACCTATCAGAGACAAATAAAACCGAGTAAGATTGTAGCACATATGGAGGCATTTGGTCCATTGTGACCATTTGCAATCTCTGAGAGAGCAGTTCAGCCAGTCCCAGTCCCTCACCCTTTCCTCTTAGCCCTCCAGAGTCTTTCTCTTCAGGTGCTTATCCAATTCTCTTTAGAAAGCCCCTGGTGAATCTGGTGCTGTCACACTCTCGGGCAGTGCATTGTAGATCCAAATCACCAGCTGTGTGAAAAACTATTCCTTGTCACCATTGATGTTTATACCATTCACATTATACTGGAGTCCTTTAGTTGTTGACTTGTTCACCAATCGGAATGGTTTCTCTCTATCTGCTTTCTTTAGATCTGTCATGATTTAGGATGTCTCTGTAAACCTGCTCTCGACCTCTCTCCTTTAAGGAGAACAACACCAGCTTCTCCACCTCATTCTTCACAATAGATCCAGCCATACCTCCTTCCTTGCTGCACCTAGAATCACCATGTGAAGTTATGTTCTCCTCCCCTAAGGAAGGATAAGCATATTTAAGAGTTAATGCAACAGAAGTTCATTAGATTGATAATTGGAATGAGGTTATTGTATTATTTGGAGAGCTTGAGTGAAATGAATTTAGACAAAAGTAGAAATAATAGTTGGGCAGAATTGTATATAAGGTTTTCTTTTACCTTTATCCTTTCATGTGATGTGTGAGTCAATGGCAATGCCAGCATTTGTTGTCCATCTCTTATTTTCCTTGAACTGAATGAATTGCTGGGCCATTTTGGAGGGTGGTGAAGAACTATTTATTTATTGTCATATGTATCTAGGGAGATATAGTGAAAAGTGTTCTGTTGCCACAAGTGGCACCAGGTGAATAAGAAGAATAAAAGAAGCACTAAAATAGAGTTCATCTTCATCGGCCCGGTCCCAAACACAGCTCTAGGACACTTGTAAACTCACCGCTCTGGGCCTACACAGCCAGGGGTCCCCACTCTGGGCACCAACACCATCATGTCGCTGACCTGCCACCGCTGCCAAGAATCCATGCTCTGGGCCTACTGCAGCCAGAAGTCTCTGCTCTGTCATCGCTGCAATTGATGTGGGCCACCATTCCAGGAGTCCATATATTGAGGCTATGAAGCCTGGAGTCACCGCTGACTCCACTCTGGCCTTCCTGTGATGTCAGCAACATGAAGAAAAGAAAGATGAAAAGGACAGAGAGGAAAAGAATGTGGCCAGCTTAGAGTAGATGGGCTCTGCCTGAACACTACCTGCTCCTTGCTCGCTGGGAAACCCCAGGCTGGGGTTAGCCATGTCTGGCTTGTCCTGCCATTGCTACTGCTGCCACCGGAGACCTCCTTTCACCCACCATCTCCAGGCTTTAAAGAAAAGAAAATGAAAAAAAAAGAGCAAAAGTAAAAAGAAGAAAGAAAGCAGATGGAAGTGGATGAGCCCCAGGCTCAGTCCTGCTACTCCACCATCATCTTGATTATTAAATAAAAAGACTTGGTGGTTATGGCTCTTATGAAAGGTCATACAGATTGTTTCCTATTGGATAAGGTACTGAAAGGCAGGTAACATACACAATCTGTTCGTACAATCTTTAGTGTAGCCGATGGAAACCAAGCGTCAATCATATATTGTGGTTCTGGAGTCACATATAGGTCAGACCAGGTAAGGATGGCAGATTTCTTTCCCTAAAGGATACTAGCAAATCAGATTGGCTCTTACTATAAATTGACAATACTTACATCTCCAATAGATTTGTCTGTTCTGTTTCCCTCCGTCAAATCAGTAAAAATAAAATCACAAGCATCCTGCTTGGGTTTTTACTCTTCAACAGCATCTTCTTTGCCTGTGCCTCTCAAAATGCATTAAGACTGATATTTCTATGGGTTTCAGTCTGAGTTTCTACTCTCATGGCCACCACATCACAGAGGCTTGTTTCTAAGCTTGTGTTTATCAAAACCTGTCCCATCTCCCTTTTCAGAATGTTCTCCATTTCACTTTATGCTAAGGGATCATTTTAAAGCACACCTACCCTTCAAAATGCAGCATTCATTGACAATGTAAAGATGCTAATCAGTGTTTGAGAATGTCGCTGTCCAACAGTTCAGCACTTACCACAGATATTGAATATCTAGCGCGTAATTAAGGAGATTATGAAAAGGTTAGAATAATGGAGTATTGGTCCTGTTCTATTTGCATTGGTTTCCATTAACTATGCTAATGTTTGTATGAATAGATTGTGGATGTCACTTGCCCTTCAGTACCTTAGCCAATATGGTATTATATGTTATATTATGGCAGGAGACAGAGGGTGGTGGTGGAGGGGTGTTTTTCGGGCTGGAGGCTTGTGGCATTCCATGGGGATCAATACTGGGTCCACTTTTGTTTTGGGTGAGAATTTAGGAGGTATGGTTAGTAAATTTGCAAATTACAACACAATTGGTAATATAGTGGACGGTGAAGAAGATTATCTAATATTACAAAGAGATCTTGATCAATTGGGTCAGTGGGCTGAAGAATGGCGGATAGAGTTTAATTTGGATAAATGTGAGGTATTGCATTTTGGTAATACAAACAAGGACAGAACTTATACAATTAATGGTAGCATCCTGGGTAGTGTTGTAGAACAGTAGTGGTTCAGGTACATAATTCTTTCAAATTTGCATCACAGGTTGGTTAAGAAGGCATTTGGCATGTTTGCCTTCATTGCTTAGACCTTTGGTACAGGAGTTGGGACATCATATTGAGGTTGCACAGGCCATTGGTGAGGCCCCTCTGAAATACTGTTTGCAGTTCTGTTCACCCTGTTTTTGGGAGGATATTATTAAACTGGAGAGGGTTCAGAAAAGATTTACTAGGATGTTGCAGGAACGGAGAGTTTGAGATTTTAAAAAGAACAGACTGGAAATGCTGGGACTTTTTTCACTGGAGCATAGGAGGTTGAGGGGTGATTTTATTGAGATTTATAAAATCATGAGGGACATAGATAAGGCAAATGACAAGGGTCTTTTTACTAAGGTAGGAGAGTTCAAAACTAGGGGTGTATTTTTAAGGTGAGAGAGAAAAATTTAAAAAGGACATGCGGGGCAACCTTTTCACACAGAGTGGTTTGTGTGTGGAATGAGCTGCCAGAGAAAATAGTGGATGCAGGAATACTTACAACGTTTTAAAAGATATTTGGATAAGTACATGAAAGGTTTGAAGGGAAATGAGCCAAGCGCAGGCAGGTGAGATTAGTTTGGGAACATGGTCAGCATGGATTGGTTGGACCGAAGGGTCTGTTTCTGTGCTGTATGACTCTGACTGTAATAGGATACAGTCTGTGTATGATCTTTCAAGTAAGCCATAACCACCAAGTCTTGTTCATGTAACTTTTTTTTAAAGAAACAAGATAACCTTAATTTCTTTCTAGCTAATCGTATTTTCTCATGGAGCTCAGTGGGATTAGTCTCCATTGAGCTTTGTTTTAATTTATTTTCCGACATTGAAATCTCTTGAAAATATTTAATGACACACTGTGTATTAAGTATTGATAATCACAACCACAGAACAGACGTTTTCCCATGAGATGACATTTATGAGGCATAATTTACTTACAGTCCTTTCTCTCTTTAGGTACAATACAACCTGCTGACTGCTTAAACTTCAGAAAAATAAATTAAAACCAGGGTGAGTTTTTTTTTTATTATCATACTTTATATGTAATATATTAAAATGTGGACTGGAACAAATATTTAATAAATCTAGTTTTTAAAAAGCCGCAACTGGTGATTATAATGGATCTGCACAGTGCTGCTATTGGTGCAAGAATTCCATTTCCCAGATATCTCATTTCTCACCTTAATAAGCGCAGACCTTTATGCTTGGAGACATTTTTAGTAAACAAGTATATGATAATTGAACAAAGAAGCAGCTTGATCTGTCTGGGCAACATCTAAGGTTTGCTACATAGTATATAGGTGATGGTATACCATAGTCTTAGGACCAGAACTAGCAAACTAATGGCTTTACAGTTAACAACAAAGCTAGCAGCTTCTATACTAATATGACAGTATCCTATTTTCTATGATATTTAATCACAAACCCCGATACTAGATTTCAGTCACAGATTCTGACATCAATAATTAGTAGTAAGCCCTGCCACAGTTTTATTTTCTATAACCATTGTGAAATTATGTCTAGAGTGCTTGAGAGATAGATTGAAAATATATGTCAAGATTCAACAGAAAAATATGTATCCATTTAGTCACTTGGAGTTCAGATTTGAGCATTGCTAAAACAAGACATTTTTGTCAAAGCTTTTCATCTTGCACTCATCAGGACAATTGCAAGAATTACAAAAGCAAACAGAAAGCAAAATCTTATACTGTATGAGAAATGTATGCTGACTAGTTGGAAATAGATTCTGACTGGTAGAAGCATTGCCGTGGTGATTTGTTAGGCCAAATTATCTTCTTTTTGTGAAGTAAATCCCAGATTGACCTAGGTAGGTTTCTGCACTATACAGTCATAAAACACCCATTACTCCCAATGTAAAACTTGAAGCAATCTGAGTGCAATTTGCAACTTGTAAATGACAAATTGTTTTCCTGTGATTCAAAAAGAGACAGAAAATGCAGTCAAAGTAGGAAGTCAAAAAAACAATGTGTTGAGTAAGTAGTAAGATCTAACTAAACCTCTATTTCTAATGAAATTTAATTCAAGTAACAACAAAAATGTGTCTTTTATTGAGGTATTCATAATGCCAAATATGGTGAGAAATTTTGCCTTCACATTCCAAAGATTTCAATACTACACCCAATATTTAAACTCTCCTTTAGATTCTTGAAACAAAAAGTGTCAGAAGAAATGAACGTGCTCTCAAGAAATGCCATTCTATTCTTCCTGAAATTGAAATGGAATGTGAAGTAATTGAAATGGTTATACTGTTCCATGTTTGCATTTCAACAGTTAAATAAATTATCCAACCATTTTCTAGTTACAACTACCCCATTGGAATGAAAGGATCACAGCATGGAAAGATCTTGTGTTAAAGCTGTCGAGGATTCCCTCACTTAAGTTATTAAAAAAAAAATGCTTGACTGAACAAAAAGACACTAGAAAACCTCAACGTTCATGTTACTCGAGTTGGAGAAGGATGCACAGCAGTATGCACAGCAACATGCTGGTACATAGCATGACATGTTTCTATTTCCCATTGTATTGCCTGCCTTTCCAGTTCTGCACACTACAAATCAGTCACTGGTGTGAAAAAAATTGGTAAGATTTTTCAGGCAATTAATACTACAGTCAATTTATTGAGCTGTTAGTCACTTCTCTGCTTAGGTATTTCATAAAATGTTCACAATAAAAATAGTTTTAATGATGTTTTGTGGTGATGTTGACCAATCACATTTATCTCAGTATTTCCTCATTTTACAACAGCTTATTTGATGCCAAAAGATAGTAAGTGAAAATGTGGTTAATCAAACCAGAGAAATTTATTTCATATCATTTATTTTAATGCTGTGATCCTCTGTATTTTTCTCTGGAAGGATAGTGTTCAGCTCTGAATTTCACAGTGTCACAATTCCGAAAGCATAGTTGAAAAGACCTGGAGCAATATTTTAGTTTATGCATTAATATTTATGTAATATTTATGAAAACAGTTTGTAGTACGATTTTGAGGAGTATTTCTGAAAATAGCAAGTGGGACAAAAAAGGAAGTTTTTTAATATCTCCGTAAAGCTTTCTCAAAGGTCATTGAGAGAAATTAAATGTGCCCAATTTAAATCTGTTAAAAGAAATGAAAAGTTTCAGTATTCGACTCCAAATCATTTCTGGTATTAGTCAGCTGCATGGAGTTTCTGGCACAGAGCCTGGGTGCAGTGACCATATCTTATAGTGCAGGTTATAGAGGTTGGCAGGGACTCAGGGGTCATGGGGAGTGCACCATTCATAACACAAACTACCCTAGGCAGTGATGAATTGCAAGAAAATCAGCTGCCTTGGCAACTCCAACTTTCTTTAATTTCCATATCAATCCTGTAGTGTTGCTTTACAATGTTGTTGCCTTACCTTGTTGCTCTTTCATGAACTAAGGAACTTCCTTCCAAGATTTCACAGTAGCTAAGACAGAGGCCACATTGTCTGTGCTATGTTGCCAAACAAGCTGTCTCTTGAGCATATTTATGGACCTTTCCTCTGGGTCAAAGGTATCACAGCGTACCTCTTCGTGATAAGATCTATTACAACCTGCAGTGAAAGCAACTTTACATGACATTGTCCATTGTAAACTTTCAAACATCAACCAAGTTATTTACGGGTTATAGACATCAATGAATAATGCACATTTAGCCTATTTTTTGCATAGAGGAAAATGTGACAAAAGTCATCTCAAAGTGATTGCCAGCCATTTCAATCTAAACTACAGTAGGGCGTTGATTAAACAAATTAATAGAAGTGAAGACAAATAAAATATTGAATGGTTCTGACCTACTTAAAGACTAACAGTACAGAAATAAGTAATTTAGTAATGCTCCTTCACTGTGAATGGCTGTTTCAGAGAATTATTAAAAATATAAAAAGTATTGATTAAAAAGCTGATATTTGCATTAACTTAGAACATAGAACAGAAAGGTACAGTACAGGCCCTTCGGCCCACGATGTTGTGCCAACCTATTATCCTACTCTAAGATCAAACTACCCTGCATACCCTACATTTTACTATCATCCATGTGCCTATCCAAGAGTTGCTTAAATGTCCCTAATATATCTGACTCCACTACCACTGCCGGCAGCGCATTCCACACACCCACCACTCTCTGTGCAAAGAGCCTACCTCTGACATCTCCCCTCTCCCTTCCTCCAATCACCTTAAAATTATGCCCCCTCATAATAGTCATTTCCACCTGGGAAAAAGTCTATGGCTATCCACTCTATCTATGCCTCTATCAAGTCACCTCTCATCCTTCTTCGTTCAAATGAGAAAAGCCCTAGCTCCCTCAACCTTTCCTCATAAGACCTGCCCTCCAGTCCAGGCAGCATCCTGGCAAATCTCCTCTGCACCCTCTCTAAAGCTTCCACATCCTTCCTATAATGAAGCGACCAGAACTGAACACAATATTCCAAGTGTGGTCTCACCAGGGTTTTATAGAGCTGCAGCATAATCTCGCAGCTCTTAAACTCAATCCCCCTGCCAATGAAAGCCAACACACCATGCACCTTAACAAACCTATCAACTTGAGTAGCAATTTTGAGGGATCTATGGACGTGGACCCTGAGATTCCTCTATTCCTCCACGCTGCCAAGAATCCTGCCATTATCCCTGTATTCTGCATTCAAATTCGACCTTCCAAAATGAATCACTTCATACTTTTCTGGGTTGAATTCCATCTGTCACTTCTTTGCCCAGCTCTGCGTCCTGTCAATGTCCCATACAACAGCCATGAACACTATCCACAACTCCACCAACCTTCGTGTCATTGGCAAACTTCCTAACCCACCCTTTCACTTCCTCATCCAAGTCATTTATAAAGATCCCAAAGAGCAGAGGTCCCAAAACAGATCCCTGTGGAACGCCACTGGTCACTGAGCTCCAGGCTGAATACTTTCCATTTACTACCACCCTCTGTCTTCTATTGGACAGCCAGTTTTGTATCCAGACAGCCAAATTTTCCTGAATCTCATGCCTCCTTACTTTCTGAATGAGCCTACCATGGGGAACCTTATCAAATGCCTTGCTAAAATCCTTATACACCACATCCACTGCTCTACCTTCATCAATGTGTTTTGTCACATCCTCAAAGAATTCAATAAGGCTTGTGAAGCATGACCTGCCCCTCACAAAGCCATGCTGACTATTTCTAATCAAACTATGCTTTTCAAAATAATCATAAATACTATCTCAGAATTCTCTCCAATAATTTGCCCACCACAGAAGTAAAACTGACTGGTCGGTAATTCCCAGGATTATCCCTATTCCCTTTCTTGAACAAGGGAATAACTTCCTCTTGACTAGATGTTCCACATGTCTTGTAATCCAAGGTTCCCTCACCTTACCATCCCTTCCTTGCCTCAGTGGGACAAACCTATCCAGCACTCACAGCAAGTGCTCCCTAGACAACCTCCGCATTTCTGTTGTGCATTTCCCTGAGAACATCTGTTCCCAATTTATGCTGTGCAGTTTCTGCCTAATAGCATTGTAATTCCCCCTGCCCCAATTAAATACTTTCCCATACTGTCTGTTCCTATCCCTCTCCATGACTATATTAAAGGTCAGGGAGTTGTGATCACTATCACCGAAATGCTCTCCCATCGAGAGATCTGACACCTGGCCTCGTTCGCTGCCAAGCACCAAATCCAATATGGCCTCCCCTCTAGTCTGCCTATCTACATATTGAGTCAGAAATCCTTCCTGGACATACCTGACAAAATCTGCTGCATCCAGACTATTTGCACTTAGGAGGTTCCAGTCGATATTAGGGAAGTTGAAGTCACCCATAACAGCAACCCTATTATTTCTGCACCTTTCCAAAATCTGCCTCCTAATCTGTTCTTCTTCTATGTAAAACTGTTTCTTTTGAAACCACAGACATGCCCCAAGTTAAATGTCCCAATTCTGTCTGTGTCCTGGAAATATTCAAATATCAGCATAAGAATTGTAATTGCCTTGTGCTTTGTATTCAGACACAACTATTTTATATCTTCTATTTTCTTGTCCTCCAATTGGATGCTCACCTAGCAAGAAATAAAAAATAATTGACCATTGAACTGCTCACATATCCTGTGAACAACAAAAGATGTTTGTTCATTATCTCAAAAATGTGTGATATTTCATTTAGCCTTGGCCAACTTGTCGCAACTGTTGTTGGTTTCTGCAAGTGATATATTAATTTTATCTAAAGGTTGAATTGGCTTCCAAAAAGCAGTGTGTGCTGATGCCTGCTGAAGTAGTCAGACACATCCTATTACTATGGGGTCTCACTAGGCCTTAAGTAAAACAAGCACCCTTACATGGTACAGCAGGCCACAAGGAGCCTAATGTCATGTTGTACTCAATGGATCTTATTTAACATTTTTTAACTGTATTTTCCTTTGTCTGTTAGAAGCAGAAAATACATCAGTTGATGGATGAGTGAAAGCTCATTCTATACTACCCTGAGAGCTGAAACCAGTGGGTTGAATTACCTGAAAGACAGGTCATATCTTCAGGCAATAATTTGGTCATCATTGTGTGCAGGTGTGTGCTGGCAATGCTTGTACAAGGAATTAAATGACACCAATTAAAATATTTCATGACACTTAAAAATAATGGGAGTTCTATTTCATAATAAATTCTCTAACTGAATGAGCTGTTTATTATTTTTGAAAGTCTTATTAACTGCAATCTTTTCCAATGCCTTTACTTGTATAACTCACTTGTTTTTACTTTTATGGGTAGAATTCATTAGGAGCTGAACTCTGAACTTTATTCTCCTCCTGATTTTGATTCAAAGCAGCGAAGTCCAACAAAAAAGACCCCTGAGTATGGTAATCATGTGAACCACACATTGTCGCCTACCACTTTGGGAGAATGGGTTGCATCGTTACATTGCGCAGAGGCTAAACAGTAATCAAACCTAAAGAAAGAGCTTGTATTGATGCACTGCCTTTCATAAACTCAGGACATCTTGAACTGCTTCAATAAAACAAAATAAATGTAGTACCTTTTATAATCTAAGGAAACACAGCATCCACTTTTTTACGTAGCATGGTCCCAAAACAATATACAAGATGAATGACCTAGGAATTTGTTTATTGTGCAGTTGTTAATAGTAAATGTTGACCGGTATACCAAGAGAACTGACCTATTTTCCTTAGACTCTTGTCTTGGGATGTTGTACTCATCTAAGACATTAAACAGAATATCTATACACTGACACATTCTAAATGAAATCTAAGTATACTTACAAATAAATGACCGATAGTTTGCTGAGTTCTCTTTTCTGAGAAAATTAAACCATCTCACAAAGAACTAAATATACTCCTTTTCCGAAAGTTTCTCTTTTACAGCTGCCCATAAGGTAGCAGGTCCTTTTGGACAAATCAACCACATCTTTGATGTTGGTACGCAGTCAATCTTTCAAAAGAAGAGTTTTCATCTAGAAATGTGAATCAGACGTGGCATGGAGCTTGACCAAAACTGAAGACTGAAACAATTGAATGTTTTTCTTGGGGAACTTCATTTATGTATTGCAATTAGTTTTGAAACAGCAAAGCAAGCAAACATGGACTGTTAGATTTACCCAATGAAGTAATGGTTAGTAGTGTTATACTATGAAAAGAACCTGCTGCTTATTATGACACTTTTACAGAAATTGCATGTCCATTTGACAAAATCCCACGCCCACTAATGTTTTCAGTGTACTGCCCAGAACTAAAGTAGCTTTATTTAAAAATGTTTCTATTTCTCATATCTGTCTTCCTTTTTTGTATCTAACAATAATTCCATTTTAGACTCTATCTATTTAGAACAAGATAAAATAAAAGTTAGAAATTAGTACTCTTGTCCAGATATAACTTGACTGGGGCACAGATGGAGCTAGCAAACTCATTCTAAAAGGATAGCCATGAAAATCAAGAAATTAAAGTCCAGTTAGTCAAAAGGAGTAATATGGAAAACCTCCAATATATTAAGAGGATGGGATCAGTATTCATTTAAAACACAACGTTTGAAGTCTGACTTTTCCTTTCTCTGAGATAATTAAATTAAAAGATGAGGCCATTAAGAGAGTGTACATGGATTTTCTAAGGTTAATTTGAGGATTTTATCAATGCGCATGGAATAAATTAGAAATGAATTGGCTGAATTGACGATTGCCCTTACAATAGGCAGAAGGCACTTGGAGCACTTAGCTAGGAGTGCTAGAACAGTCGGCTATCACTTCCTTTCAGATTACCCAGCTAATAATATGTTAGAGGGCACTTCCAATAACACTCATAAATTTGCTGATGACATCGAACTGCAATCAGGTGACCATCACTGGAAAATGATTGGAATTCAATGAGATTGAGACAAATTGAATACGCAGGTTTAGAATTCTAAATGGAATTTATTGTATATAATGTCAATCGCAACAAGTTTGAAATCTACATAGTAAATGGACGTTGTTCACAATATAGGAACATTTGAATGTAATTAATGACCATTTATAGTAAAAATGACTAGTCATTGTGACACTGTTGAGATTAATCAAGTGCTGAGATGAGTTTTGAACACATGCTAAAAGGCCAATAGAGGTGTGTTTTAATTTGGAATAATTCAAGACCATATTTGGAATATAGTGTGAATTTCTGACAGCCAACCTTCACAAGGACATTAGAAACAAAAACAGAAATTGCTGGAAAAACTCAGCAAGTCTGTTCTGAAGAAGGGTCACTGGACCCAAAACGTTAAATCTGCTTTCTCTTCACAGATGCTGCCAAATCTGCTGAGTTCTTCCAGCAATTTCTGTTTTTGTTTCTCATTTCCACCATCTGCAGTTCTTTTTTTTGTTCAGAAGGGCATTGATCAAAGAAGATTGCAAAGATATAGTCATTATTTTTAAAGGATGTGTTTTCAATATTGGTTATAACTTGAGAAGAAGGCTGAAAGGATTTTTATGTATTTTATAGGTGCTGTGATCACAATTCAAGTCCAGGCTTTGTTGGTTTACCTGTCCAAAATGACCTTTCAGTGCTTCCTTCTATTCTCATGCCTCCCCTCTTCCCTTCCCCACCCCTCACCCCCACAGCCCACTCAACATGTGTTACTTGGGTAAACCCAAATATCTACCTGGAAGTCTGTAGTGTGGTGTCAACTATTATTTATGTCAATAACAAATCTTCTAACATCAGTCTTTAATTTGCACTGTACCAGTTTGAACTTGTGTCCTACTGTTGGAGCTTGTTTTCAAGTTGTGTTCTGCATTTGCTCTTTCTATGTATATTTACCACTTTATAGCAATGTAAGAGAACTTCTCAGTTACCATTATTAATGGCTGAAAAATCTAAATTTCTCCATCTTTCTTAAAAACTTGATTCCCTGATATTTCATTTCTGACTATCCCCCAGGGAATAAGTTTGAGTTACCATAATTGGAAACAATGTGATTTGATCAGAGCATTATACAATTTCAGTATGATTTTCTTTTGATTTTTGGCTCTTCTACCTTGCTCATTTTTTATTCATCTATCATTCTTTTTGCACTGTTGCTCATTGATTCATAATGCTTGACAGATTGAATGTTTAATTGTCTAGCCTAGATCTTTCTGCAACTTCATTTTACAATTTCAACATTTTATATCAAGTTTTTTTTTAATCGCCCGTTTCTCTGTTATGTAGCACTTTAAGCTGCTTCATTTTAAATTGTGATTGGCATTGGTGTGATTAATTTTGTAATTCCTGGGTACTTTCTCAGGTTAGCTGCACTTCTCAGTTTAAATTGGTTGTTAATTTGTCCAATTGTGCTTAGATCTGAATCCAAATTGTGAAAGCAGCCAAAACAGTCAAAGAAAGTCAGACATAAACTGAATAGCACTTTGGCTATGCCACAGTCTGTCTACTGAGGGTCTTAGCATTGAACATCGGTGCATCCCACCCTGCAGCCCCTTAGCCACCCCTCCCCAACCCTCCTCTAACGTTTACCTGCTGCATTCTATCCTTTTTCTTATCCCTTGCCAAATCTTCATCTAAAATTTAATTACTTTATCCAGTTGGTGTAGTTTGTGGATCAAGAAACCATGACAGGGTCATCCAGGGTCTGCCAAAAATTGTTGTTATCATTTGGACATTGGTTCCCCGCTAAGACATTACAAAATAAAGGTTATTTGCTTCAGTATGCCACACTCAATTACATTAGAAACTGGATAGTTCATTTTGCCTCTGCGATTTTGAAACATTTATTTGTTCACAAGTATGTGGTTTAAATAGAATACGTCATGGATAGCAATGAGTTTCTGGTAACTATTAAGGTGACCCAACTCTCAAGTGAAAATATAAAACTCGAACATCATGATCCTCTATATTGTAATAGTAAACAAAATACAAAGATATTTCATTGGTTGAAAAGTGCTTTGGAACATTTTATGGTCACGCTATATGCCATTCAAATGTTACTCTTTTTTAGTTCCTCTTTGTTAAATCAACAATCTTTTAACATCCCAGTAAGGAGGAAAGACTCTAAGAGAGGGATAAACCAGTTATGGCTAACTAAGGAAGTTAAGGAGAGTATTAAGTTGAAAGAGAAAGCATATAAGGAGGCCAAAGTCAGCAATAGCCCTGAAGACAAGGATAAATTCAGAATTCAGCAAAGGAGGATTAAAAAGATAATAAAAAATAGAGAAAATAAACTATGAGGCAAACTAGGGAAGAATATAAAAACTGACAGTAACAGTTTTTTTAAAAAAATATAAAAAGGAAGAGAGCGGTCACAGTGAACATAAGGCCACATAGAAAATCAATCTGGTTTTGGGGAACAAGGTAATGGCAGAGGAGTCACGTAGATATTTTGCATCAGTCTTTACAGTCTTGAACATTCCATTAACGCTAAAGAATATGGGGGAGGAATTAAGTACCTCACTAGAGAAGTCGTATTAGACCAACTAATGGGGCTGAAGTCAGATAAGATCCCTAATCCTGATGGTTTGCGTCCTAGTATCATAAAATAGGGAGCTGTAGAGATAATGGATGAATTGGATATAATTTTCCAAAATTTCCTAAATTCTGGGGAAGTACCAGAGAATTGGCAAACTACTAATGTGACACCCCAATTTCAAAAAGGGAGGGAGGCAAAAAGTGGATAAATGTAGGCCAATTAGTCTAACATCTATTGTTGGAAAAGCATTGGAATCAATTATTAAGGAGGCAATGGCAGAATATTTGGAAAATCATAATTTAATCAAACATGAAAGGGAATTCATTTCTGACTAGTTTATTAGAGTTTTTTGAGGAATTCTGAACCAGAGTGGATAGAGGGTAAATAGTAGATGTGTTATATTTGGACTTCCAGAAGGCATTTGTCAAAGTACCTCACAAAAGTTAAGTCATAAGCCAAGAGCCCACAGTGTTAGAGGTAGTACATTGGTGTGGATAGAGAATTAGCTCATGGGCAGGAAACAGTGAGCAGGGATAGGGGTTTCTTTTTCAGTTTGGCTACCCATGACCACAGGGATTCCACAGGGATCAGTGCTGGAACTACATCTGTTTACAATGTCTATTACTGACTTGGAGGAGGGGAGTGAGTATAATCTAGCCAAAATGATGATGCAAAAATAGGTGGAAAGGCAGGTTGTGAAAGGAATACAAACAGTATTCAGTGAGATATTGATAGGTTAAGTAAGTGGGCAACAGGTTGGCAAATGGAGTATAATGTGGGCAAATGTGAAGTTATTCATTTTGGAAGGGAGAATAAAAGAATAGAATAACAGTTAAATGGAGAAAATCTGCAGAAAGCTGAAGCACAAAGGGACTTGAGGGTACTTGTGCATGAAACACTGAAAGCTAGCACACCGAGTGCAGCAGATAATCAGAGGCTAATGGAATGTTGACTCTTATTTCAAGCAGGTTGGAGTATAAGTGTAGGGAAGTTTTACTGCAACTGTACAAGGTGCTGGTGGGACTACATCAGGAATGCTGTGTGCAGTTTTGGTCCCCTTATTTAAGGAAAGATATCATTTCATCAGAAGCAGTTCAGAGAAGGTTCACTTGGATAATTCCCAGTATGGAGGGATTATCTCACAAGCAAAGGCTAAACAGGTTAGGACTCTACTTATTGGAATTTTGAAGAATGACAGGTAATCTCATTGAAACATAGAGAATTCTTGCGGGGCTTGACAGCGTGAACGCTGAGAGGATATTTCCTCACATGGGAGAGCCTAAGGCCCAAGGGCATAGACTTAGAAAAAAGGGACACTAATTTAAGACTGAGATGAGGAGGAATTTCTTCTCTGAGGGTTATGAGTCTTTGGAACACCTTGCTGTACATAGCTGCGGGAAAGAGTCCTTGTGAATATTTAAGGCTGAGATCAATTCTCAATCAGTAGGGGAATTAAGGGTTACGGGAAAAGGACAGGTAAGTGAAAGTAAGGAATATCAGATCAGCCATGATCCTACTGAATGGCAGAGTGGGCTTGAGGGTCTGAATGACCTACATTTGTTCATATTTCTTATGGAATTATGGTCTTACTTCAATAGTTTGCTATGTTATAAAGTATTAGCGAAGACTGAAATAAGTTTGTTTTGTAATATTTCTATTGTTTTTTTCTGTAACTATTATTTTTCATCTTTTGTAAATCAGTCAGAATGTTTGCAGTCGAGCAGTTGAAGGTCCTTGAAATTTCTTCAAACTCTCTGTTTTGCAATGGGACACTGGACCATCAAATCAGAAGTCAAGCCATTGGTGCTACGGACGTCAAACCAGACAAGAATTGTAACATTATGGAAGAGGTGTATGACAAAAATGAAAACCTTGGCCAGCTTCTTTCTGATGGGACCACATTCAGCCTAAAAGGTGAACCCGTTTTACAAGTGGAGAAAGAGATGAGTAGTTGTTTCCCCGTGAAAGGATCTCCAAGTTTAGAATTGGGAAGAAGACCAATCAGTGTAGAGAATGTCCGAGTTCCACCAGAAGGAGCTGAGATGGGCCATGCCACCAAATCTGGCACAGTTAAGGATTGTGAAGAGTTTGCTGTTTCTCCTTCGGACGACAACGGCTACTCCAGCAGCTGCCTGAGTATTGAAAGTCCAGACAGCATCGAAGGAAGCATCTGGGAGGCCAGTGGAATGGTGAGCAGTGATAATCTCGATCTATGGCAGCGAGCTGCACCGACCAAGATCGAAAATGTGTCAGGAACTTCGGCCACAGATTCCCTACTGCCCTCAATACTTGAGGCGGTTCAGAGTCTTCAAGAGAAGCAAAGATTCAAAGAGCAAGAGAAAGAAAAGCATCAAACCCAAGTGATCATGTATCGGCGGTTGGCCTTGCTGCGTTGGATCCGCAATCTTCAGCAGAAAGTAATGGACCACCAAAGCCGGCTGCAGGAGAGTTATGACACCATCTTGAACAACCGCAAGGAACTGCTCAAATTCATCAAACAAGGCGTCATCTAGCAGCGGCATCGGAGAATTTGATGTACCAAACTCAACATTTCAAGTGGGACAAAAAATTGGAAAACAACAAATTAAATCTGTAAGTCCATCAGAAAATACCATTTACATTTATCATTTTAGGTACGCCGTTTGCTGATCAGATTTTAATAGTAAGCCGAACTCTACTGATGATGTCCTTCAAAGCACAGTATTAATATATCTTCAAGCAGTGGGTATTTGAGATTGGAAATGTAAGCACTTTTTTGATTTAGTTTTTGTCAGTGAGGAATGGATAGATTCCTTTGCGCCTTTCTTGCATTTTTTTTAACTGCCAGCAAACATTACCCCCTCCCCAATCCCCACTGTTTCTGAGAATGTTTTATAAGATACGATCAGACAGAAATTATTTTAATGTGGTGATAAAGGATTGATTTTGTAATCCATCACACTCAATAAAACAATGGATGTTATGGTCATCACTTGATCTATACTGAGATTAGTCATTTCCTCACACTAAGAAAATAGTTTTGTTCTTTTCCTGTTTGATCTGTCTCTAGTCAGGAAAATTCAGTTAGCATATCATGCTACTACATTATTCACTTATAGTATATGATTTTACCATGTCACATTTTAACCCAAACTGACAGGTATTAGTTTCTGCTACGCTTGACATAGAATACATTTAACAACAAAGTGACTTCATAAACGAATTACTAACAAGTATTTGCAGAAATGCTAGTGAGAAATGTTTATTGCTCAACGAGATTAAGAGGAGGATTATACAAGGAGGCATGTGTTTTGACTGATGTTTGATACCAGCGTGCAAGACCCTTCTGTAAATCCAGGCTCCAAACAGCTCTACTTGGCTTTGTTAACTAGATTATTGGATTTAGATAAAACTTGTATTAATAAGACCATATTTGTGATCAATATTCTTTTGTGTTTGAATTATAGAGGCACTTTTTATTAGTTAAAATCCACCAAGTAAATTTTTTAAAAATATAGATTGACATTAAAGAAAAATGTGCTGGTGTATGAAGTACTTCTTTGTCCATATTCTCTACTTAAGCTGAAACAAATCAAAATATCATTTTTGTTTTGATGCAAAACTTCTAATAAAGTTAATTTAAGATAAGTTCATGCAAACAAATTGCACTCTGTGTTCAAATGATTGCACCTTTACTTCAATGAAAACATATATTCAGACTCTCAAATTCTGACAAAAATGATAGCACTACATTTTAAAATGAACATATGGAAATACTGCTGCATCTCAAATGTTTCATGAGATCCACTATGCAGAGTGAAATTTGTAAATTGTCTGCACTGTACAACAGAAACAGTATTGGTTGACTAATTGCTAAGGTAAAGATCATATAAAAGCAAAGCTCTGCAGATACTGGGAATCTATTAAAAACTGAAAGTGCTGGAGAAATTCAGCAGGTCTGACAATCTGTGGAGAGAGAAAACCAGAGTTCTGAATTTGAATTTGAGTTTAGAATTTATTGTCATATGTACTCTTACAAGAAAAATACCAATGAAAAGTGTTATAAGTGGCGTTACCATGGTGCCTGTATTAATGACAGAAGTCATATGTAAATTCATAAGTAACAATGAAAAGTAAATTTAGCACACAAGTTCATCACAGTCCATTTAACGGCTCCTGGTTTTGGAGCAAGCCGATCAATCCATGACGAGGACACCACGCTGGGCCACCGGGAAAAACTGGGCCGAAAGCCCCCACTGAAGAAGACTGTCACCAAGAAAAGCAAGAGTCAGTTCGGACTTAAAACGCTAACCCTGTTTCTGTCTCCAAAGATGATGCCAGACCAGTTTGTTGTTTTTATTTGTAAGATATTATCATGTGCATTTTTATTTGAGAGCTCTGTGAGCTGAAAATGGCCCACACAGAATGTATTACTGGTTGAATATTAAGTTGCTCCAATTGTGTCAGCCTTCTTCCAGACAGCATATCATTTTCACGCAGGAGGAAATGGGCTGCTCTGACCCTTTGCAAACTTGGAACATTTCTCTTTTTCGCTTGCTTAAAGCATTTGTACAAATCATGTAGACATGGCTGCTCTGTTGTAAAATAGTTAACACCAAGCTTATTATAAACACCTTGAGAGGAAAAACAATTCTATCTGTATCACAAATTTTATTCAATATAGGCCTTTTGTTAACAAATATTTGCACAAATTTAATCGTAAATGTTTTCCCGATACTATCACTGAGATCATGTGTTTAATCAAAATTTCTGATGTGCAATTTGCAATATGATAAAAAGCAATGTGGTCCACTTTTATGTATTCCTACAACATATATCTGTGTGTATAAATGCGTGCATATATATAATATAGTCAAAAAATCAATGTTGAGCTCCAACAACAATGACGTTTTGCTCAAAATTTGTCAAGGGAGAGTATCTAAAATAAATCAGTTATTTATTAACATTGGTCTCGAGTCTTTCAATTTACACAGAAAGAATTTGTTAATCTCAAAGATGCAGTGACAGATTTCGATGGAGTGTGGTAAAATTATAAAGCAAATGCCAATTATTCATAGAATCCCTACACTGCGGAAACAGGCCATTCAGTCCAACAAGTCCACACCACCCCTCCAAAGAGCATCCCACCCAGACCTGTTCCCCTACCTCTGCATTTTTCCATGTCTAATCCACCTAACCTAAACATCCTGGGCACTATAGCATGGCAAATCTGCCTAACCTGCACACCTTTGGACTGTAGGTAGAAACTGGAGCACCCAGAGAAAACCCACACAGACATGGGGAGAATGCGCAAACTCAACATAGATAGCTGCCCTAGAGTGGGATTGAACCTGGGTCCCTGGCACTATGAGGCAGTAGCGCTAACCACTATGCCACTATAAGGTTTACATCATATACTTTAAAGAAAGAGTAGTCTTTGATCCATATCGTCTTCAGAAATATTAGATGTGACACAAGCAATATTTCGCTGTTTGATTGTTACAAAGACTATATTTAAAACTGCTGCAACATAATTTGAAAACAGTTAAACTGATGATTTTTCAGTTAACCCGTTGCTTGCAATATTTAGCTTTACATGTGAGTGGATGGCAATAGACAAAATGAGTTTGTAGTTGAAAAGGAAGCCTTTATTGATGTAAAGTGCTACTTTTTAACACTAATATGCTCTATCTTTTTGTCTCACCCATTGTCACTGATCTTTGATAGTCCAGTCTTCAGATTGGGCTGCGATAATCAACAGAATTTTGATGCTGCAATCTCAATCCCTCCACCTATCGTTAGAGGTGCACCTCTCTGGTTTTGAATTAGTCTTGACAATTATTTCTCTCTCCTTTAATCTGTCAAAAGATTGAGAAGTTTTCCAGACAGAAAACAAAGCTTGTCTGGTTGGAGTTGCCAGGTAATAAATATTTATCAATGTTTGTATTTGATTTCAGTCCGACTGGCTGAAAATGCAGCACACTAGGTCAGCAAGGCAGTATGTTATTTGCTGTTTATTCTGTTACTAAACATGTTGAGTTGATTATTTATTGTCACGTGTACCTTGTTACAAAACACAGTGAAAATTGTTGTATAATGTCTCCACTCTCCGGCGCCATCTTGAAACACAGAAAAATAAACCGAAACATAGAATATAAAGGCAGAAAAATGAACAATGTTGATTATCTTACTTCCCTCTGTTTTCAACATTCTATTAAGAAGAATTTTGAAACACCGCTTAGTGACTGCCCATTAAAATAGATACAATGGATAATGAATTGTTCAAAAGCTGGTCTCTGGAATTATCTGTTTAAACCTGTGAGGAATGAACTATAATTTATTTTCTAAGTTTAAATTGATTGATCTATTTCATTAACTCAATTTGACCAAATTCCAATTACAGTCAAATTATAACAACTATTATGTATCTTAGCAAAGGATTTAAATGCTAACTACTGGATAAAGGTGATTTATTTGTATGTGTTTCACATTGGTATGTATGGGTTAATGACTATTTAAAGATTTACCGTTGCTAGCTAAAAGTTATTGAGCCCAATCAACAGTCAGCATCAGAGCACTTAGCTATGTCATAGAACAAGTAGTGCCTCCAGCTATTGTGGCCCTAAACTCTAGAATTCTTTCCCCAAACCCTTCCAGCTCCATATTTCTTGCTTCTTTGAGCCCCTGCTGAAGAACACACCAAAAAAGGAGCAATTGTAGGCCTGATTTGCCATTTAATCCAATCAGGGTGATCACCATACCTTCCCACATTGTCACATATTTCCATCGAGAGAGAGAAACTTTTGAATACTCTCTTTAGAATATTTCCAGAAATCAAGTATCCTCAGCTCTCTGGGGTAAAGAATTCTAAAGATCCTCATTGCTTTGAATTCAGAAATTTCATCTTAGCTCGGTTTTAAATAGTCAATCTCTCACTCTTGAGATGGTTATCCCTAAATCTATACTCTTAACTTAGAGGCAAACTCTTTCAAGCAGCTACCTTTAATACCTTAAATTCTACCTTAAGAATCTTATAGGTCAATTCTCATTCTTCTCAATCCAAGGGAATATCAACCTAATCAATTCAATCATGCTTTATCAAACAATCTTTCCATCCAGGGATCAGTGTAGTAAATGTTCATTGCACTCCCTCTCAGGCAAGTATTTCCTTCCTCAGATAAGGTGACCAAAATTTCACAGTACTACAGGTGTTGTCTCACCAAGGTTTAATATAGTTTGATTCTTCAGTCTTTTATTTCAAACCTTTTGTAATAAAGATCAACATAGCATATTTGCTTTCCACAAATTGCTTACGACATGTTAACTTCCTGTAACTGATATACAGGGTTAGACCCTCTGAATGCCGTCATTTTGTAGTTTCTGATCATTTGAAATATATTCTGCTCTCCTATTTGTCCAAGCCTACACACTTAACCTGTCCATATTCCACTGCAGCTCCTTTGCATTCTCCTCGCACCTAATTTTGTAACCAAGTTTGTTAATAATACATTACACTTGTTCCCTTAACAAGAGCACAAGAAAATAAACAGAAGTAGATAATAAGGACTGCTCAGCCATTCAATGTGATCACGGGTGGTCCTGGACTTTGACCCTTCTTTCCTGCCTGCTCCCCATATCTCTCAATTCCCTGGGAAATCAAAAATCTGAAAACTGAATCTTTATTGTATTCAGTGATAGATCATTCACAGTCCTCTAGGGTGGAGGATTCAAAAAATCCCAGCCATTTTAGCGAGGTAATTTCCCTTACCTAGCCCATCCTAAATGATCAACCTCTTACTTTGAAACTGCCTCCATGTTTTAGACACCCCGACCAGCAGATCTATTATATCAGCCCCTTCGGAATCTTATATTTCATTGAGATCATCTCTTCTCCTTCTAAACTCCAGAGAATAGAAATTCAAATTACTCAGTCTTTCATCAGAGGAGAATCTCTCCCTCCCTCCACAATCCCAGGGATGAATTTAGTGAACCTTCAAATCTTGAAATGTGATCCGTATACCAATGATGCTTTTCTTACTAAATCTAATTACGTTTTTCAGTGTTGAAATGTTAGTTCGATTGATATTGCACTGTTCTCACAATGGAAATTCTTTGTAATATCATCATTTTCTCCAAAGTGGGTAGAATCATTATGCGTATAAAGATGAAGCAAATTTTCCTATCAAAATTGCACCAACAATCATCAAAGTATGGCCAGCTGTCCGATTGAATGTATTACGATGCTTGGAAAGTCAACTATTACTCAGCTAATCATATTTGGGACCCTTTACAGGAAATTTTCAGATTTGGTTGCAATTCCTTATCCTTATTCAGTCACAGAACATGGATGTCCTGGCTAGGCAAGCATTTATTGCCTCCCCAATTTGCCCTTGAGATTTTATAAATGCTTATGTAATGTGTTATTTCAGAAGATAGGGCTCAACTTACAGACCAAGACATTACATGTATTGAATGACAAATTTTGCCCACTGACATTTTCTGTGAAATTGCTTAGGCCTCATACTACTTTAAAGACATGATGAAAATGCAGTTGTTACTGAAAAACTGAAACAGTGGAATGAACAATTCAGACTATTATGAAGGGAATATTCACTGAGAAGTTTTTGAATGAAACTGAGCTTCTTCGTCTGTTGCTCTCTTGTTATTCACCATATTACCAAGATATTGCATGCGTAAACTTTAGACTGGCAAGTTGGAATGTCCTGACAATATTGCCTCCAAGTGTGCTAGATTCTGTCAGCTTCCAGATGCACTAACATTTTCTATTTTAAAAGTATCTTAAAGTGCTCAGAACTTATTGCTACACCTTGCGAAGTCAGCCTCTTGTCTTGCTTTCATTAATGTACCAAAACTGCTAAGAATAAAAAGGGAATGAAAGCAGAAACATGAGGGACAATGTCCATGGATACATTGCAAGCATTTTGTGCAGTAACTACATGGGTTCTGGTCAACAAAGTCATAAGGCATCTTTTGACAAATACACAGCACATCTGCTACTACAATAAGAACATTGAAAACATTACAGAGTTTGTATATTGATAACATATTTACAAGAGCAACTATTTTCTTGGACCATGGCCCTCATGAATCAGACATATAATAGGATGAATGATTTGATTTAAAGACACAACCTATGCAAAATACTCAGAGATCAATCAGCAAGCGTAAAGAGAAAAAATACATTTGAGGCATGAACTTTTATGAAAACTTAACATTGAAAGATAAGCAGTCATTTTTTTTTGGAGTTAGGAATTAAAAAGATTCCAAGGATATTAAACTGATATGAAAAGTCAGAGTTGAATGGCTACAGATGTCTTATAAGAAAATTGATATATAAAAGGAAGTTGAAAGATTGTTAAAGTGACCCCTCATCATGTTGCTGTATTTTGCTAATATCCAGGAACTTTTATTCTTAAAATGATTTCAGCGTAGAAAGAAGACATTTGTTCCATCATGTCTGTGCTGGTACTCTTGGCAAGCTATTGAACTAGTTCCATTCCATTGCCCTTTCCTTATAGTCGTGTGTCTTTCTCTTCAGTTATTTATTCAATTCTCTTTTGAAAGTCATGATTCGATCTGCCTTTACGATACTCTCAGGCAACACATTCTAGATCTTACACATTATTTCACTTTAATTCAAACAGGCAGTGTTGTAGTCATGTGACCTCAACTATGGGATGCCTACACTGTAGGCAGACATCTTAAGTTCAGTTCTATTGAACATTCCGCTATGTTGTACATGAAATCTGCTGTCAGAAATGAGATTGAGGTGACTATTGCAGAGCTCTAAGAAAGTATAGCTACTGACTGGGAGACTGTGCAGAGCTATGACTTACACAAAAAAAAACAACCCAACAACATTTAAAGCATTGGCCAAGAGAAAATGGCTGCACTCCCCCTGCCCCCCACCAACCCTTTTTGTTCAAATGACAGGGGATTTGAATCTAAACTGGAATGTCTTCCTTCTGTAATGGCAGAATTATGTAATAGCAACAGGCTTGTTGAGTAAGCCAGAACTGTTACAAGTTACTAAACTTTTACCATTGTTTGGAAGAGATCATTTCAAAGCATATTTAAACCTAAATCTCTTTGAAGAGACATAAAAACGTATGGTAGAGATTTTAAACACTTTGAACCTTAAATGAATGTTAATTATCATCATAGAATCCCTACTGTGTGGAAACAGGCCCTTTGGCCCAACAAGTCCACACCGACCCTTAGAGCATCCCATCCAGATCCATTCCCCTATAACCCACTTATCCCTGAACACTGCGGGAATTTAGCATTGTCAATCCACCTAGCCTGCACATCTTTGGACTGTAGAAGGGAACCAGAGCACCCAGAGGAAACTCGCGCAGTCACAGGGAGAACATGCAAACTCCACACAGTCACCCAAGGATGGAATCAAACTCAGGTTCCTGGCGCTGTGAGGCAGTAGTGCTAACCACTGAGCCACCATGCCACGCCAGTATGTATTGAATATTAGGGAACAAGTGAAAAACAGTCTGTTGATCAATATGTAATGCCATTAACTCAGTTTGTCGAAACCTATGAAATTATGCAATGAAAAGATGACCTCATTAAAAGTAGAATCATCTCGGATATAAGAGATCCTACCATATCAGTATAACTCCTAAGGTAAGAATCTGACTCTCGAAAAAGGTATGAATGTGTAAAAGCACTGAGTTTGTAAATCAACAGCTGTAGCACATACTTGGGAAAATAGGCAAGTTTGTTCATAATGTAGAAAAGTAGCTTAGACCTGCGCACTGCGTGAAAAACAGCCTACACCTTTCAAGGGCAGCAATGTGGAAGAAAGATATAAGTAAGAACCATAATCAATTTGGAAAAATACATGCTTTTAACTACAAGAAGTTAAAATATTGTACATGCAAGTGATTAGCTAGGAAGTAGGCAATACTTCACAAGCCACATTGGCTGACAATGTCAGCAGACAAACAAACAGTGCACGGCAGAAGGAATCCAACTGCAGGAACACAAAGGAGTCTTCTTGCTGAAGTCACGGACTGAAAAAAAAACATGATCAGACACAGCTTTGCAATCAGAGGTAAAAAGGGCCTAAGACGACAGTGTAAATCGCTAGAGTCAGGTGAGAAGTTTTTGAAAGCAAACCAAAGAGGGCATCATTCCAACCTCCAGACATCAGAGAAAAAGTTGACATTCAGATTGTGTACCAACACCAGGTACAAACACTTGAGAGCTCATGTATTTTATGCATGGAAATAAATGGAAAAAGTGGTTCCAGTGGAATAACAAACAGTTGGTGATGAATGAGGGCAGTCATATACATATATTTGGTAACTTGGGCAACTCAAAATGTACATGATAATATATACCTCCTTAATTTTTCTGCAGAATAAAAGGGGGACGTTTGGATTGAAACGCAATCATGTACAAGTATCCTTCCTGGGTTCCCAACCTTTCCTATAAGGCTCATATACTAGAGGCAAATATCTTAAGTTGGTTCCAGTCAAGGATGTCAGTGCTGAAGATTAAAACATTTCTCTTATATAAGGTGCAGAGCTGAATGAACACAGCAGGCCAGGCAGCATCAGAGGAGCAGGAAAGCTGACATTTCGGGTCTGGACCCT
>NC_063358.1:23650052-23680864 GCF_021869965.1 Rhincodon typus
ACACTGTGTTATCTATGATTCCAGCATCAGCAGTTCTTAATATCCCTTTCTATTACTTGTGAGCAGGAATGGCTAATTGCCTGAACAGCAAAACCTGGTTGATTGTTTGTTCAGCAACTCAACCTCTTTTGAAAAGGTCTGCAAGCAATCCCAAAATGAAATATCAATTCCACACAAAGTGAAATTAATAATGAAAATGATTCTCTTTGCTTGCGACCTCACAATGGACTGACAGGAATTGGTGCCTCTTAAATGATATTGAGTATTTCCTACTTTCAGTAGAGTTTATTGGTAGTTCATTGATGTCATGCAGAAAGTGACATGCCTTTCATTTGAAAGATTTTCATTGTGTGTGGCTTTGTGCCATTGTGAATGAGCTGCAGATCTCTGCTTCAGGCTTTCAAAGTTAATCACAGATGGTGAATTATTACCATAGTAAACGGAAGACATGTTCATCAATAGCAACTTGTATTTCCACAGTTCCTTTAACCTAACATCTGGAGGCACTGTGCAAGGGCATTATAGAGCAAGATATTGCGCCAAGTAACATGGAATCATAGAAAGATTAAAGCGTAGAGGAGGCCATTTGGCCCTTCAAATTCAAACCAGTTCCATATAGAAGCATTTACTTTAATTCAGTTGTTGTTTCCCCAGATACTTTCTCCCTTCAAGTGCTAATTCAGTTCACTTTTAAAAGCCATGATTGAATCTGCCTCCAACACATTTTCAGCTGATACATTCCAGAAATTAACCACACACAGCGGTACAAATGTTTTCCTTGAGTCACTGTTGTTTCTTTTGACAATGTCCTTAAACATGTGGCCTCTAGTTCTCAATCCTTCCACCAATGTGAGCAATTTCTCTCTTATCTACTCTGTGTAGACCCCTCATGATGTTGATTTATATAAGTTTTGCTTTCAAATTTCTCTTCGGTAAGGAAAACAAACCCAGCTTCTCCAATCAATCTACATAAATGATTGCATTATTGCTAGATGTTCTTCTGTGTTCTTTCGGAAACCTTCACATCCTTTCTAAACTAGAACTTGGTTCAATACTGAGCTAATGATTTTATACAAGGACATCATAATCTTCTTGCTTTCATACTCCATGCCTGTACATATAACACACAGGATCCAATGTGGCTTATCAAGCATTTCTTTAACATGTCCTGCCACATTTAACAAATTCCTCACCACCTAAGCCTTTAAAACTATGGCAGCCCCAGTCAATGTTTGGAAAATTAAAATCCTCTACTATTATAATTTTATTATTCTTACAGAAATCTGAGATCTCTCTACATACTTGCGCCTCAATTTCCCTCTGACTATTGAGGGGCCTTTACTATAATCCCATCATGACGATGATCCTTTTCTTATTTCTAAGTTCTACCCATCAAGTTTCATTGAATAGTCCAGCAGAAATATCCTCTCTAAGTAAAGTAGTAATGTTTTTCTTCATCAAAAACGCCACAGCCCCTCCTCTCTTGCCTCCCTTTCTATCCATCCTATAGCATCTAAAACATGGAACATTGAGCTGCCGTCCTGCCCTCAGTCAAGTTTCTGTAATTGATATGACATCCCAGTCCCATGTTCCCGTACATGGCCTGAGTTCATTAGCCTTACCCAAACGTGCCCTTTCAAGATTGCGGCAGAGTAGGACTCTCCAGTCAGAGCTCCTCTGCTCGCCAGTCCCTTTCCTTTCTCTTTGTGTCCTTTTTAAAGCTTTTCTTTTCTTACCCCCGCCTCTTCCAAACTACCTGGAGAGTGGAGTCGAGAAGTGGAGTGAGCGGGCCATGTCCCGTGACAGAGTGAAACAAACACGGGCCATGTCCCGTGGCGGAGTGAAGCAAACACGAGCCGTGTCCCGTGGCAGAGTGGAGTGAACACGGGCCGTGTCCCGTGGCGGAGTGGAGCAAACACGGGCCGTGTCCCACTGCAGAGCGAGACGGGCCGTGTCCCACAGCAGAGCGAGCACGAGCCGTGTCCTGTGGCGGAGTGGAGCAAACACAGGCCGTGTCTCACAGCAGAGCGAGCACAGGGCGTGTCCCACAGCAGAGCATGCACAGGTCGTGTCCCATGGCATAGTGAAGCGAACACAGGCCGTGTCCCACAGCAGAGTGAACACAGGCTGTGTCCCACAGCAGAGCATGCACAAGCCATGTCCCATGGCGGAGTGAAGCGAACATGGGCTGTGTCCCACAGCAGAGCGAGCACAGGCTGTATCCCACAGCAGAGCAAACATGGGCTGCGTCCCACAGCAGAGTGAACACAGGCCGTGTCCCACAGCAGAGCGTGCACAAGCCATGTCCCATGGCATAGTGAAGTGAACATGGGCTGTGTCCCACAGCAGAGAGAACACGAGCTGTGTCCCACAGCAGAGCAAACACAGGCTGTGTCCCATAGCAGAGCGAGCACAGGCCGCGTCCCGTGGTGGAGTGGAGCGAGTATGGCTCGTGTCCAGGAGCGGCGGCAGAGCGAGTCATGGATGGAAGCCAGCACGTGGGGACAGTACGGTCTCATGCCCTGGGGCCTACAGGCCTGCACTGGAACTTAAGTACTTGTGGTCACTTACTATCATTCTGCACTTTTTCACTGTTTCATACTAATCTATAAACTTTTTTACTCTGTAACAACACTATATGTTTTTTTTTTACTCTGTGAGATTTGTTCCTAGGTACTTGTATTTATGATAGTGCCATTAAAGGCAGCCACTGTAAGAATGTTTCACTATTCTCCTGTACAGGAGTACATGTGACAGTAAAGGATATCCTATTCAATAAAGGATATTCTATTCTGTAAGACCCCTGGCATTGAAATAAACGCAGTTGAATTCTTCAGAGTTATGTCGTTACCTTGATTGCCTTTTCTAACTACCTTGCTCTTTTTTGAGTCAGAACCATCCTCATCTGACTTTTTATTTTCACTGCTACTTAGGAAACCTCCACCTCCCTCTCCCTACTAGTTTAAAGGCTCCCAAAATAGAACTTCCAAATCTCCCCACCCAGATATTGGCCCATTCCATTTCGGGTGAAACTCATCCCTTTTAAACAGGTCTTTTCTGCCCCAGAAGAGGTCCCAAAGATCCAAAAATCTGAATCATTGCACGTTGCACCATCTCTTCAGATATTGATTTATCTGCCTAATCCTACTCTCATTTGAATGTGGCAGTGGGAGTAAACTAGAGATTATTGCCTGTTAGGTCCTGCTTTTCAACCTTCTACCCTACCTGCTGTATTCACTCTGCAAAGCCTTAACCCTTTCCCTAACTATTTGGTTCTTACCAAAGTGTACACCAACTTGATTCATGGGATAAGGGCTTTACTGGCTAGGCCAGCATGCATTGCTAATCCAATTACCCCCACAGGGAGGTTAAGAATCAACCACATTGCTGTGGGCCTAGAGCCGCAGTTCTTTTCAAAGCGACAAATTATATCCCTTGTGACTGTGAAAAAGATAAACTCAACTACTCATTCTTCTCAATCTGTCTTAGGCCTTTGACAGTCCAGTTGAATGGAACTGTATCTATCTGTCTCCATCTCTATCTAATTATCATCAGTGAATCTGCAATGGCTTCTTTTTCTGCCCCTATATGGTTACCTCTGGTGTTTTCCAAGGATCTATCATGACTTCCTCCAATTTCTCATCTACATGATGCTCATGGATGACATTATTCAAAACGTCACTGTTTATTTTCCACATGTATGTGAGTGACTTCTGGTTAAGCAACACCCTTGATATCAAAATTAGGCCAGATCAGGTAAGGACAGCAGTTCCCTTCCCTAAAGGGCAATGGTGAACCAGATCGGATTTTCCCCAACCATCAGCAATCGTTTCATAGTTATCGTTAAACTTTTAATTCCAGATTTTTTATTGAGTTAAAATTCCACCATCTGCCAGGACAGGATTCAAACCCAGGTCCCCGGAACATTTCCTGGGTCTCCAGATTAACAGCCTGGCAGTAATGCCACTAGGACACCACCTCCCATTTGTATTGAAATTGCAGTAAGAGATGAGAGACACTAAGATAAGCAATAAACGTATCAGAAAATCACACTGAAAGTATATGATTTACTACATTTTAATATATGGATGGTCCATGGGGAGGTCCAGGTTAGTATAGGGGGGTGTGTCAGGTCCAGATGGTACATGGCGACTCAGGGTTTGAGGTTACGGGGATGTGTGAGGGTGGAATAGATCTGAGGAATCGTGGGTCCTGGCATTCCATGGGGAATCAGTGGTCAGGTCAGCAGGAGACGGTCAGGATAGAGGTTAGGCTGAGGGCGGGGTGGGGCAGTGGCAGCAATGAATTAGTAATGTTCAGTTTCATAGTTAGCCAGGTTTGAGTGCTGTTTTAATTCCTCTCACTTTTCCTGGCTTACTCTTCAAATCAGTGAATCAGAACCATTCGATGCTGAGCAGAGTAGAGGACATTTTTGGAGAGTTCCAGAGATTGGGTATTTACCTATCAGAAGTTCAAACTTCCTAAGAAATTCCTGCGGCAGCCGCATCTGGACTTCCACATGGGCCCAAAGCACAATTCCTGTCCACATTTCTGCACCAACTATCTTCCTATCAGAAGATCTGTGTCCAGGTGATGTGAATAACTATGCCATGTCCTTAGAATGGTTGATGGTCACCTACCAAAAGCTGTACGTTGCATGGAGCTAAAGTTGAGTAGGAAAGTCTAAAAGATGAGGATTCATGCAAGCAAGTCCCATTTCATGCCAGATTTAACTCAACATATGGGAACAGTTTGTACATGACATTTTTTGATTAATTTGTAGGATGTAGGCATCGCTGACTGGCTAGCATTTATAGCCCATCCCTAGTTGCGCATGAGAAGGGCCGCCTTCTTGAACTGCTGCAGTTCATGTGCTGTGGGTTGACCCACAATGCTGTTAGGGAGGGAATTCCTGGATTTTGACCCAGAGGCAGTGAAGGAACGGCGATATATTTCCAAGTCGGGATGGTGAGTGGCTTAGATGAGAACTTGCAGGTGGTGGTGTTCCCATGTATCTGCTGTCCTTCTCCTTCTAGATAGAGGTGGTCATGGGTTTGAAAGGTGCTGTCTGAGGATCTATGGTGAATTTCTGCAGTGCATCTTGAAGATAGTAGACATTGCTGCTACTGAGTGTCGATGGTGGAGGGAACGGGTGCTTGTAGATGTGATACAAAGCTAGCGGCTTGCTTTGTCTTGGATGGTTTCAAACTTCTTGAGTCTTGTCGTGGCTGCACTCATTGAGGCAAGTGGGGAGTACTCCATCAGACGCTTGAGTTGTGCCTTGGGCAACAGGCTTTGGGGAGTCGGGAGGAGAGTTACTTGCCGCAATATTCCTGACCTGCTCTTGTAGTCACTTTTTATGTGGTGAGTCCAGTTTAGTTTCTGGTCAATGGTAACACCATGGATTTTGATAGTGAGAGATTGAGTGATGGTAACACCATTGAATGTCAAGGGGTGGTGGTTAAATTGTCTCTTATTGGTGATGACCATTGCCTGGTATTTGTGTGGTGAGACTCAAGCGCTTGGGACTGACCTTTCCAGACTGGATCTCAGAAATGTGAAGAACCACATCTTCAGACTGCCACAGAAAAGTGACTTTGCGTAAAGAGCCATGTTGTAGTAGCCCCTTCATTACTGAATGATGACCTGCGATGACCCCTAACAGCACCTTGCTTGAATAGGACAGTACTCCCATCTGGAGTCTGACAATGAATAAACATTGGAAACTATGGAAAGCCAAAGACAGAAATTTCAATGCAGAACATTAAAAGCTTAAAAGCCACAAAAGATAAGCAATGTTCAAATGCTTATACAAACATTCATAAAAGCTGTGACTTTGATTCAAAACCAATAGAAACTAATTCTCCACGAACTCAGTTTCAACTGCCAATAGTCGATAAAGTTTACACAAAATGTTTGATTATGGTACAAAGTTCTAGCTGCTGTTAAAATTCTGTCAACTGATTAAGACCATTAAGATGTAGCCGACAAGTAGTTAAAGTTTACCAGAGGGAATAAGTGCTGTGACCACAAAACTCCATGGAGAGCATTTACTACCACCTACCAGAAAGAATTTTGCCAATAATGTATGAGTTTCTTCTTTTTCTAAAAGATCAAACAAAAATTCAGGAAAAAACATTAAAATAAACTTAGGCAAAGGTGGCACGGTAGATACTAAGTACTCTATTTGGGAATTTTGTCAATTTTGTTGATTAGAAGCTTTAAAGTTTCTTATAGTTGGTGTCCTGGCATTTGGCAAGTTAATTTTAATGCAATTTCCTCAAAAGGTACTTTTTATTTCAAACAGTTGATGGAATACCATACCAGCAGAAAGTAGTAGAAGGTCAATACATGTAGAGATCCAAATTAAAAAGGAAAAAAGAATTTGCATTTATATAACACTTTTTCTGAACCTTGCTTGTTACAGACAATTAGGAATTTTGAAGTGTAGTCAAAGGTTATAATGTAAGAAACATGACAGCAAGATTCCACAAACAGCAATGTGATGGTAATCAGTTTTCATGGCATCATTGGACAGGTAAATAATGGCTATAAATTCATAATCATATCATATTCATATCTATTGTAAACAATTTGTTAGAAATTCATTGTGGATAAATATTTGTACATATGCCCCACAATGATTTAAATTTTCTGTAGTGAACATCTGCGTCACTCATTCACACTTGCGCACCTTAACATGGCAGAGGTGTGCAAACATCTGTCTGAAGTACGTATCAACAGTTGGAGTTAAACCATATGACCATAAGATACAGGAGCAGAAGTAGGTCATTCAGCCCATTGAATCTGCTCCACTATTCAATGAGCCCAATAGCTGGTCTAATAATCCTCAATTCCATTTTTCTGCCCTTTTCCCAAAATCCTTGATTCCTTTACTAATTAAAAATCTATCATCTCAGTCATTCTCAGCTTTGAATATACTTAATGATACAGCTTCAACAACTGTCTCTGGTAAAGATTCCACAAATTCACCACTCTTTAAGAGAACAAATTCCTCCTCATCTCTGTCTTAAATAGACAACCATTTACTCTGACATTATGGCCCTGCTCCTAGACTCTCCAATAGAGGAAACAACCTCTCCACATCTACCCTGTCAAGGACTCTAAGAATTTTAAATGTTTCAATAAGGTCACCTCTCATTGTTCTTAAAAATAAACCGAGGTATGGGTAACATAGCAGATACTGAGTACTGTGGTTGGAAATCATATCATGAGGAAATCCCTCCATATTCAGAATCAATTGACTGCCGCCCAACTAGTATATCATTTCTTAGATAAAGGGACAAAAACTATTACAGGCCTGGTCTGACTGGTGGCCTTGTATAGTTTCAGCAACTTAATACTCCATTCCCCTTTGAAATAAAGGCTGACAGTTTATTTTTCTTCCCTATTACTGCTGAACATTGATCCTACTTTATGTGATTCTTGCACTAGGACTCCCAAATCTTATGGTGCTACACCTTTCCGCAGTCTTTCTCCATTTACATAATACTCAGCTATTTTATTCTTCCTGCCAAAATACATCACTTCACATTTATATGTTCTTTTCCGTCAGTCACATTTTTGTACAATCATTCAATCTGCCTGTTCCTCTGTAAACTCTTTGCATCATCTTCACTACTTGCCTTCCCACCTATTTTTGTATCATCTGCAAACTTGCTGATAGTACTTTCACTTCCATCATCTGAGTCATTAATATAGATTGTTAGTAATTGTAAACCCAGAACAGATCCTTGTGGCACTCCACTAGTTATGGCTTGCAATCCTCAAAATGCTCTCTTTATCCCAATTCTTCATTTTCTATCTGTTTGCTAATCTTCTATCAATAATAGTTCCCCAAAACCATGGGCTTTGTTCTCATCATGAAACCTTAAATATAGTACCCAGTTGAATGCCTTTTGGAAATCCAAATATAATATATTTACTGGTTCACCTTTATCCATCCTGCTTGTTAACTCCTCAAAGAACTCTACTAAAATTTTCAGGCATGACTTCCCCTTTGTGAAGACATATGCACTCTGCTTGATTACTTTGTGTTTTTCTAGACCTAGATCATTTCTTGCCATTGGACTTGTTTCACTTTATTCTAACAAAGCTACCCCGCCATCTTTCCCTTCCAGCTCATCTTTTTGAAAAGTCACAGAATTGTGAAATTAGAGCTGTGAATACTTTGGGACTTTATCCTCAAAGCTACATATATGCTAAGAATGTGGTATAATGTATAAAAGTCATATGGACTTCTTGGTAAATTAATTATTTAATGGGAAAAGGTTAATTTAAAGTGGTTTCCTTCGAAGTAATGATTAGCCAATGTTGATTTTAGCTTTTTTGCTACAGTAAATGTCTTAAAATATGAAACCTATTGAGCCCAGGGAAATTGATTTTTTTAAAAAAAGTTTTTGGTGTCTACAGGGACTGTAACAACAGCTCTGCGTGCTGAAGCCCTGATGCTGCCAAGTTTTGTTGACACTGCATTTGGTGTCTCCAGAAGTTTCCTGAGGCCAAATTAACCAATTTGCTGCATCCAGAATTCAGAAGTAATTAAATGTCTCCCTTGTGTGTAATGTAAATGAATCTCCTTCCACAAGACCTATGAGGAGGAGAGCTCAGACATAACAATTTTTGCCGAACCAAACAATTACACACTTCGCACAGTCATCTGAGGATGTCAACCCCTCTCTAATTGCTAATGTGAAGAATGGGCTTAGTGGAGACATTATGCAATAAGTTTAAGGGGATCATATATACCTGAAGCTATCAGTGTCTCACCTCTTAGGAAAGTTAGATTTTCCAATAGCAAAACGCTATTACAATAATTTTATTTCTCAGTGCAGTACAGTACGCAGAAACAAGACTGGAGTAAATCAAATGTGATTATCCAACCTAGCAAGAACTCTGCTCCCCAATTTGTACTCCTCCTTCAAAAATTAAAATTGCTTCAAAAGATTCTAAACATTGCAAACAACAGAATAATATCTTAAATTAGTTACATTTTGTTCTTTAATCTTGTTATAAGAATTTGAATTTCTAGATATTTCTTCTTTCACATTTACATCAATTGAAATGCTTTAGCAACATTACATCAAGAGTAATACGGGCTTCTGTGGCTTTTAATAAGTAATGAACACAGTGGTTGAGTTGCCTTGCTCTGTCCATTACTTTGAAGTGAACCTATCTAACTTGGGAAACAAGAAAGCACAACAAAGTTTTACATGAAAACTTACATGTAATTCCATAAAACCTTTTTCATTCAATTGCATCTGTTTAATTCACATTGCCTTTTTATTTCATGGATCAACGTTGATTGAAGCTCTCATTAGATTCCGGTCACTGTCTCCAGCCCTGCATCAAGATAATGTAAGAGAAGTGGATTTTGGAGGAACATTGGATAACATTCATTGAAAAGGAGATGAGGACAGAGTGGTTAGCTGGCAAAGAGGAAACACAAATGGAATGTGTCATGTATAAAAGAACATTTGGAAGGGAAATGGATGGGCGACGCAAGACCATTGTTTACAGCGTAAGGGCCCACATGGATGGGAAACAGTGAAGCAACAGAGTGTAGAAAGGTTATTTCTTGGAAGCAGGACAGACATGGTAAATCCACAAGCTGTACTTTCTATATTCACTGTCACTAACTGTGACCTGTCACTATCAGTCCCCTCCCAAGCTGAAGAACAAGTCCTGCAAAAGTGTAAAAATGGAGAGTAAATAAAATCAAAACACCAAAAGGGGCAGTGTAAAGAAAAACAAAACAGGAATTGATGTAAAACTTGATTAAAAAGAGACATTTGGCAATCAGAGAGGAATGAGAGAGAAAAAGAAACACGATCAAAAGATAAATGTAAGGAGGCACTGCATCCTTTGGATTACTATGAGAAATGCCAAGAGTGATCCACCAGTCTCCTTAAATTATTTAAATGTCTTTATTTATAGTCCTGCCTGTCAGCTCTATCATAGGCCTCTTTTAAAACATTTTGTTTTCAGGTACAAAATGTTGCTATTATTTTTGAATGGTTACTTCAAATGACATTACATGTCACACAAAAATTAAATATAAACATATGGATAACACCACCTTCAAGCTCAAAGTCTCTATATGGTTTACATTGGTTAATCAGATTGACGTTATCAAGGTCAGGATTCTAATTGCCAAGGGAAACTCATGCAGGACTGAAAGGCTATTTGAGAGGCTGAGCAATATAGAAATTTGAATTTGTCTGGGATGGTTCTGGGTCTTAAGATAGAGGTGATTTAAAGACTACTGACTAAATTCATTTATTGGTAAACTCATGCACTTTGCTTTTGTGAAACTGATACTGTTGAGGCTGAAGTAGATTGTTTATGTTTAAGGTAATGGTTCTGAAGGAGTTAATGTTAATAAGACTATAAGAAGACCATTCAGTCCTTTGAGTCTGCTCTGCCATTTAATAGGGTTATGGCTGATCCAACATTGCTCACGTTGCATTAAGTTCCACCCAATTTAAAGATTTCATGCCGTCTTTGGGTGGATGCTGTTGAGTACCCGATTACCTGAAGGGAGCAGATGTATTCTGTACAGCTCATGAGAAATCTGAGTAATTTTGCCTGATTTTTAATGCAAACTGTACCTATCATTATCATGTTATCATGTACCTCTTCAGTATAGATTCACAATGGCCTTTCGTCTACCACTGGTACTTGGAGTAGCCTTAGATGTGTCTTGCAGAAAAGAGGATTGGCAGTTGTGATCTAACCAAACCAGAATACCACATGCTGATGGCACTATTATCTGACAATATAATAGTGTGATTTGTGGCGGGCAGACAAAATCCATTCAACCCTGAAGAAACAAGGAAAACTTTTTGAAGGAAAGTGACTTTATCACTTTAAAAGTCACTTACTGCTTCAAGTAGGCGCAGTCAATCAACGCTCGAAATGTGAAAGCTAACAAGCTGTCAACAGAAGCCTAATATTGGGAGCAGCTACAGTGTGAGTTCAGCAGTCCTAAGATAAATCTTCACCAAGAAGTTGGTTAGAGGTGCTAGAGAACAGTGTAGGAAAGGGAAAGAAAAAAGAATTATCCACAATAAGAAAATGATAGAGATTCTGTAGAGAATGAGTAAGACCTCCAAGAGTATTTCTGAGAGAAAAGGAGAAAAACTTCATGAAAACAGTGTATGAGTAAGGAACATAAGGTAAGCAAGTAAAATAAAAGGGTCTCTCCTCTCAAAGACCAGCACTGCTGCAGCACAAGATACAACTAGCAGAAGAATAAGTGTTTTAGACAGTCTTGTCATTAGACAACAAAATAAACTTGAGAGCTGAAAGGACTAGAAAACTCCCTAATTAAATCACCTTTTTGGTGGGAAAATTTATAGATGCTGCAATTCTATTTAAAATTTAGTACAGAAGAAAGCATATTATATTTTGGATTATGAATGGTGGAAAAAAATGTCCATTTTGTCTGGAAAAAAGCAAGGAAACTTTACCTTGTCTGCAGAGGGTGGAAAACCCCTGAAATCTACTAATTGATGATTTAAAAAGACAGGAAAATACAGTAAGCAGTATTGAGATACAGTATTGCAAGGAAACAGAATTTAAAAGCTTGATGGCAGTAAAATACCACTGAACAACTAATACAGCTTAAAGCTTTATTGAACAATTTAATACAGCATATTACAGTTCATGTAGTTTCACAGTTTATGGGAATCAGTTTAAAGGGTGTGGATAAGACTGATTATATTAGTTTGGTTTCATTGTGTATTTATAATCATGTTGCAAATATGTTTAACATACGAAAGGAGAACAAAATTAATTAAGATGGCTCTGTTGAACTTTCTTGCAATGTTTAAACAGCTGCGATTGCTAGACTGGAATGTCTAACATATGTCAGGTCCATTGTTAAGGAGCTGATTTTCTCCCTTTAGGAGAGATTAACTTAATCAATACAATTGGTTAATATCAATGAATCAAAATAGCCTTCTTCTGAAAGAAGTAAAGTGTAGTGTAACAGTCAAATTAGTGATAATTCACTTATCCTTGGAGGAATAAAGCTATGGTAAAAGAAGGAAAAAGCTCATTGGATTTAAGTCTGCTCAGATTTGATACATTTTCTGATTGTCACTGAATTCATTAAGCCTTTGTGGTCAAATGGCAGCACCAGAAAATGCTACATGAAATGAGAGGGGAGCAATCTGCTGAGGTGTAGTTTCCTTCAAGTTAAATTCAACAAACATATACTGAATTATTATGGTGTTCAATAAAAAAATGTGTATTAATATAGCTTTTAATGTAGAAACTATCCCGTGGCCACACTGGTGTGGGCCTTTGCGGAGGGGAGCTGTAGACATTTGAAGAGAGGAATCCATAGTTCAGATCCTTAATGGCTGAGGGCACAGCTGCCAGTTATGGCATGGGCAACGTGAGAGGCTGGAGAGATAAGTGTGTGAGTGGAGGGGGAGAGATGTTGCTGAACTGGAGGATGGTACAGCAAAAGGGAGGGATGAAGACGTGAAGGGGTTTTAAACAAAATCAGAAACTGCTGGAAAAGCTCAGCAGATCTGGCAGCATCTGTGGAGAGAAATCAGAGTTAACATTTCAGGTGGAGTGACTGTTCCTCCATTCTGAGAAAGGGTCACTCGAACTGAAACATTAACTCTGATTTCTCTCCACTGATGCTCCCAGACCTGCTGAGGTTTTTCAGCAATTTCTGTTTTTGTTTCTGATTTACAGTATCCACAGTTCTTTCAGTTTTTAGTAAGGGACATTAAGCATTGGATTGAGGATTTTAAATTGGAGGTGAATCAGATAGCACAGGAGGAATGGATCATCAAACATTTTGGTTAGCTGAATATTTGGAGAAACAGATACATTCTATGTGAATCTTGTCAAATCAGTTAGAAGCTTATTGGTAGCAACTAACCATTACCATGATGAAAAAACATAATGGAGAGGGCCCAGTCACATGCGCTTAGTCATAATGGTGATAGAATATTGTTTGTTCAAAGTAACAAAGCTCAGATACCTGGATGAATGCAGCTCCAACAACATGCAGTAAGCTTGACACCTTCCACGACAAAGAGGTCCACTTGATTTGCACCACATCCACAAACATTTACTCCCTCCACCACCAGCGACCACAGCAACAGTGTGTGCTATCTACAGGATACATTGTAGTAAAGCATGAAAGTTCCTTCAACAGAGCACTCCAAACCCACAACCACTTTCATCTAGAAGGACAAGTGGGGCAGATACATGGGAACACCACCACCTGCAAGTTCCCATCCAAGCCACTCACCATCCTGACTCAGAATTATATCGCCGTTCCTACACTGTCGCTGGTTCAAAATCTTAGAACTCCCTCTTTAACGGCACTGTGATTGTATTCATACCAATTGGAATTTAGCGATTGAAGATGGCAGCTTAATACCGCCTCAAGGGCAACTAGGAATGGACAATATATGCTGGCCCAGCCAGCATGGCCTCCATTCCCTCAACGAGTAAAAAAAAGTGCTGATACTTGAACATGACTGCAATTCAAAGCAAGTGCATTGCATGTCACAATTGATCTGAAATTGTTAAACATTTGTTGTAGACTTGTTTGGAACTTTCATTGCATTGCAAACTTTCCTCTGATCTATTCTGCCAGTATTAAAATTGAAAGCATATTTGAGAATCTGTTTTATATCTGCCCTTTTTTCTGATTCTCTAAACATTTACAACTCTGTGGGATATTTTCAAAATCCTAGCTCTACATGAAATGGTCTTGTGGTGTTCCCATTGTTCAAATTTGTTGTAAACAAGGAGGGTGTGGTGTACTTTATAAAATATATGGAAAAGTGTAACTTTAATGGTTACTTTAAGCCCTAAGGTTAGTTCCCCAATTATCAGTGTAAATATAAAACTGAATCAGACTTTTGATCCTGGAAGTGAAACATAATCATTTTTGTTGTGCTTTTGTAAGTATTTATTTACGCCGTTAAGTATTACAGACAGACAAACATGCATCTCCTAACCCAGCAACACCAGCATCATTCTGTCTATTTATGCCATCCAAGCAGAATCTATATAGAGAAACATTTGTAGCCTTTCTGAAATGACCATCACTAATAAAAGGCGGGAAAAAGACCTGGACAGCATTAGAGGAAACTTAGGTAATGAGATTAAAGTGACACTCCTGCGGGGATGATACACTCCAGATTCCTCATTGCCCATTATTTGCAAAGGCATACCAGTGGATATCACATACATATCTTCACGGTGAAGGAGGTGCTAACTCAGCAGAAAAGCAGACAGTCGGTCAAGAGCTTCCCTTGAATGCCACCTGGCTGTATGTCTGATGGCCACGTTGGCCAAGTCATGGGTCAGTTTCCTGGCTCCCCCTCCACCATGGCTGGTCATTGATCAACTGAAGTGCAATGAGAAACTGAGAAGCAACCCCCTCAAATAAGGGTAACAGGATTGCAACCTCTCAAACATGTTGAAACTGGACTCCTGCTGGTTGCAGAAACTATAAGAGGCCCAGCAGCCCATGATTCACTTAATGCATTGTATGAGGTGGCTGCAGAGCTCACAAATTCTTATTTTCAGTGAGACTAAATGATGTAAGCATCTTACTAAATACCAGCAGTATGGAGAATAAAGCAATTGATGTTCCTCCAAATCCAAAATGGCATCGCTATGGATGTGAAAAGAGTCTGTGGCCATGACTTTCCCATTTTTAGTCAAAGTGACAAATACACCATCTGATTAATGAGATACTTTGACCTATCGTGCACCAGTCTGCTTGGTAAGGACTGAAGGGCAGACCTTATGTGAGTTTCTTGCCTATTGCAGGCCTCAACACTAGCATTCCGGAAAATCCCCAATAAATGTTCCCATCAAAATATCATTTGTGAGCTGGTGAGAAGAGGGCAATAATTTCTCCAGTGCCAACTCACCCAATTATTTCCACTTTCCCACCATTTCTATCGCCACATCCAAAAAGGGAACAATTCTGCCCTATATGTTAAAGGGCATTCACAATTTGAGGTTTTTGATCTGTTGTCAGTAAAAACTTTTCTTTCCCTTGACTATTGTTCCATATTAATATTAAATGGATTTAAGTGGTTTTGACATTGATGAAATGTTAACAACAATGTTGATGTCATTGTGGTTTTCTACTGTTTACTTTGATGGAAATTGGGGAATAAGTGTTGTTTTCAAAAAAATGATCAAAATGCCATTTCTGTACTGATAGTTTCTTCTATATTGCTAGCTGTTTCCACAAGAGAAAACATTTGAATATTGCTGTGTAAATCAGTGAGAGGAGCAAACACTCATAATCATTTCTTCAGAGAAGTGGCTGTAGGAAGCATCTGGAGGCACAAACAACTGGCACACAACGTGACGTCTGACCAGAATTCACCAATCATGCTGAGAGTCAAGGTGTGACACGTTGTTTCAACTGGACTAAAATACGTAGGGGCTTAATTTGAAACTTCCGTACTTCGATCATAACAGCTACTAACTTCCTTTCAATATAAGTGCTGTACATTTCAGTAAAAATATTGTGACTGGACCCCAACAGGGGTCTTTCTATCTTTCCTTCCTGTCTGCAGTATTTCTCAGCTGAACAAGAGAGCGCACATCCTTATAGAGCAGAAATGATATTTAGGTGGCGAGACGAATATTATTGCCTGAAACAAGACCGTGTGAGAATGTTGTTCAACAACTGGCGAAAGGTGAGGGTATCGAGTGGCCCTGCTTGAGTTTGTAGCGCTGATCATGTATTGAGAACAGACCTTGAGTTATTGGTCAAACCTGAAGAAATTCCAGACGTTCGAGGTGAAAGGATAATAAAGGTCAACTTTGGAAAAAGCTGGCTTTAACAATCTTGTGTCCAGAGTCACGTTCTTGTGGTGTTTTAGAAAAAGTTTCTGCTGTTAGATTGTGCCAAGACATTCTTTGTCCAGCTGCTTGTGCTTGATGTTATTCCTTCCTTTCTGAAATCTTTCCATCCTGCCCTTTGACAGAGCGAGTCTCCCTAATCCTTTCATATCCGCAATAGTCTAGGGAATTCACCATTCAAAATATGGTCTGAAGATGAGTCGGCCTTTAAGTTAGATTCTTTATCTAAACAGTAGCATGGATGGCAAGTGGTGTACGTGATGGATTCCAAAGACTGGGTCCCAGTTATTGAGAAATGGGAGAAATATTAACACTTTGAGGGCCATCAATTCATAAAAACAACAGTTTACAATGTTTTTAAGCATTAGTTTTAAAATTTAATCTCCAGTTACATTTATTTCCTTAATCAGACTTCTGTGTGCAACTAGCCCTCACATAGCATACCTAAATGTGTTACCAAGCAATAGCATGTCCAATGAAAACACGATAAACTAGAATTATTTTACCTGATCAGAAAATATGTCATTACAGTGGGCTACATTACTAGTGTAATTTTTAGATTAAAAGCTTATTTTACAATATGACTAAACACAGACACATGTATATGTAACAATATTATGAAGATTGTTTTTTAACTGACCTGTGACATAGGAAGATTTTTTTTATTATTTATTCATTCATATGATGATGGCCTTGCTGGCTAGGCAGCATTTATTGCCCAGAGGGCAGTTGAGTGTCAACTACATTGCTGTGTGTCTGGAGTCATATGTAGGCCAGACCAGGTAAGGATGGCAGTTTCCTTCCCTAAAGGGCATTAGTGAACGAGGTGAGTTTTTCCAACAATCAGCAATGGACTCATGGTCATTGTTAGATTCTTAATTCCAGATATTTATTGAATTCAAATTCCACCATCTGCTGTGGTGGGAATTGAACCCAGGTCCCCAGAAGGTTATCTGGGTCAACAATCCAGTGATAATACCATTAGGCCATCACCTCCCCAAGGTTCTTGTTTGGTGTGACTGGCATTTAAAATATGATGGAGCCTGAGGATTCATGAAGTGAATCTGTGAAGACTGGTCATTATCCGATTTGAAAATGGTAAATGGAGAAATTGGTAAAAATTCTTATGGTGCTTATAGCTCATAGTTGATCTTCCTTGAAAAACTACCCATTTTAGTTTATATCATAAACTTTTGCTTTTCCCAGTTGGTTACTCTGGACCATTCAATGATGTTGTGAAACTTGAAAGGGTTCAGAAAAGATTTACAAGGATATTACCAGGTTTAGAGGGTTTGAGCAATAAGGAAAGGCTGAATAGGCTGGGGCTATTTTCCTTGGAGCATCGGAGGCTGAGGGGGTGCCCTTATAAAGGCTTATTATATCATGAGGGGCGTGGATAGAGTGAATAGACAAGGCCTTTTTTCCAGAGCAGGGGAGTCCAAAACTAGATCATGTAGGTTTAAGATAAGAGGAGAAAGATTTAAAAGGGGCCAGAGGAAGTAGTGGAGGCTGGTACAATTACAACATTTAAAAGGCACCTGGATGAGTACATGAATAGGAAGGGTTTAGAGGGATATGGGCTGAAAGCTGGCAAATGGGACTATATTAATTTAGGATATTGGTCACTATGACTCTAAGGTCCATAACTTGAATGATAGACAACATCTGGTTAGCTAAATGGAAAATTTTAACACATCTTTTTCATTGGAATTTGACAATTTTATGAAATCATTTCAAGATTTCTTGCTTGATAGACCCCAGCAAGATCCAAGCAACTTACAAACTCTATGTCCAGCCTTTTGAAGTCAAAAGAGAGTAATAGAGTCATAGAGTTTCTATAGCATGGAAAAAAGATCCTTCGGCCCATTGCGTCAGCACTGTTCATCCAGTAGTTATTTATCACATTCCATTTACCAACATTTTGCCTGTGGCCCTGTATGCTGTGGCATTTCAAGTGCTCATCTAAATAGTTCTTTAATGCCTTGAGAATTCTTGTTTCTACCACCCACTTAGACAGTGAGTTCCAGATATCCACCAGTCTCTGGGTGAGAGGAAATTTCCCTAAACCCCCTCTAAACTTCCAGCTTCTTCCTTAAAACTATGCCACCTGGTTATTGACCCCTCTACAAATGGGATATGTTTCTACCCATCTACCCTATCTATGCCCCTCAGAACTTACCTCAGTCAGACCACTCTTCTCAGTCTTCTTTGCTCTAAGGAAAACAGCACCGACCAATGTAGTCTCTCTTCATAACTGAAACACTACCGCCCAGGCAACATCCTGTTGAATCTCTTCTGTACCCTTTCTAGTGCCATCATATCCTTTCTAAAGCATAGTACACAGTACTCCAGTTGGGGTCTAACTAACTTGTGCACAGCTCTGTTATAACCTCCTTGCTGTTGTATTCAATACCTTGAACAATAAAGGCAAGTTTCATTTCTGGCTCCTTAAAATGGCAGCTTAAAATGGCTGTCATCTGCTGCTGAACATATTAGAGAGTCTGAACTGAAAGATTCAGAAAGTGATTTCCCATGCACTGCCAGATGTGTACCTGTGAAATTAGGAAGTGAGTGGGGAACATGTTTGACACTCACCCATTGTTTTTTTGAGGCTTTAACTGCTTCACATACCTAAGCCCACTCTGCTTTCACAAACTTCTACCCACATTGTTGCTTGCTCCTGTTATGGCCCAGATCAGACCTCCTCAAAATATTTTAATAGGGTAGACTTACACCCTAACCTTTTTTTAAATTTAAAGGCAAATGTAAAATGCCTGTTCCAGATGCAATCCGAATGGTCAAACTACTCAATATTAAGTGAAAACAATTTATTTAAACACTGTAGTTAAAATACAACCAAAGAAAGAGGAATTTATAATAACTTACCTCTGGTGGAAAACTTAACAGAATAACAGATACAGTAATTATTACTAATTAACTGTTCTAGTATAGTAACATCCCATAAACACACCCCTTGGCAGAAGAAAGAAAAATTCAGACACTGATTCTCACATGCAGTTCTCCAATCCAGGAGGAAAAAAACCTTAATAGAAAATTCAGAGAGAGTAGCAGCCAGGAGATATTCACTGAAGCTTCCAACTCTTTTGAGACCCCAATAGCTCCTAATACTACTCAGAAATCCTGATCTGTGAGAGCTGGCCACACCTATTCAGGCTGTATTAAATAAAACCCAAGGCCTCCCAAGCTGTTTACTAAGTGGTCTTCAGTAGCCAGCTTGTTACCTCTACCTTACAAACTCTCTTCAAAGAAAAAGGACAAAATAATCTCTTAAAGAGGCAGCATTGTCACACTAGATTCATTCAGGTCTCTGATGCCCTGTGCACATTTCTGGAATTTGCTGCACCATTTTTAGAAACCTAAATCTGCAAGGATGAGTCAAGGTAATGGGAGATACCATTCGATAACTTGATATAACAAATTCTAACCCAATGTCTGCTTCTTAAGCTCAACAGAATGGTTCCAATTGGAATTGAGCTCCCCCTCATCTTGGGAAAATATGTTGCATCCTATATTTCGCAACTGCCTTGTAAATGCTAAAGAGCAATTTTCCAAACAATGCAGTTTTTGAACATATAATGCATCCAGGACTTTTTTTAAAGGAAAATTGACCAGGTTACAGGATCTCTGATGGTATAAATGCGCCAGATCTTCATTTCCCATCCAGAAGGGATGGCATTAGCCAATGGATAGTGATCACTGAAAGTTTATGGAAACAACTGTTCAATGAAATAACAGAGGGAAGGGTAGTACCAACAACAGCTTGAATGACTTCAGTTCTACTCATGGGGGAAATGGCGGGAGAGAAACTTTTATCTCTTGGTACATTTGTGCTCATTGAAGAGAGAAATCATGGTCCTGAGGGGACAAACATGTATCCACTTTCACAGATCAGGATAGCATCAAGCACTTCCAGGGATGAATGTGTTGTGTTATGTTCTATTCAGAATGCAAATCTTAGTCTCATCTGCACACATTATCCTGCCCCTGGCCATTACATTAATATATTTATTTTCACAATGCACAATGGAGATAACAGCAGACTTGCTGATGTGCTTTCCAGACCTCACCCGCAGTTATTTTTCTCTTGTTTTCTTTATTCACTCCTGGGATGTGATCATTGCTGATAAAATGACTATTTGTCACCTATCGCAACTGCCCGTGCCTCAATGTTCTTTATCCTTGACCTTTAAAGTAACCATGTCTATTATCATGGTTGATTGGTGTGGCCTCGATGGATATTTTCATAACTGCAAAGGCTGATCTGCAGCTACAAAGTTCTGCTGCAAATAGGACAGGATACTGTAAATGATTGAATTTTGGATCTGTTGCTGGCTAGCAATGTCCTGTCCTCGATGTTTCTTTCTGCCTCTGAAATGCACTTGCTTTCAAAGGAAATCAATTTTTTGTTGCTGTTTGGTTATATCAGGTGCAGTATTCCTGGGCTAGCTTCTCCCATGATGCAGGGTCAATATTAAAACGCCTCAATGAAACCATCAGAGTTTCTTTTGACTGCCATGAGAGTCCATCTCAGACTTGTACTCTCCATAGATGACCTACTTTAGTAAGTGAGTACCAGGCATTCTGGTCACATCACCAGCACAACTGAGTTGTAGCGGTCTTACTGTGATCTGGATGGTTGTGATATATCCTAGTGAGCACCTAAGTGTCTGCTACTTTGTTCTGCAAATTGATCTTCTGAAGATGGCTCAAGTGAAAGTGGTTGAGCTTCTTGACATGAGGCTGGCACATAGACCAAGTCTCACAGTCTCACAAGCATAGTGCAGAGTAAACAGAACTATTGCTCTACCAACTTTCACTTTGGGAGGCAGACTTACTCCTCTTCACCCCCAGGCTGAAACCTTGTGTTCAAGATTATACTGGATCAGGTTGCCAGGTTACTTCTGTTTTCTTCCTGCTAATCATTAAGGCTGCAGTTGTCACATGTATTAAGGAACAACTTCATTCTATGGCATCTAGTGCATAGTCATCAGCAAACAGGAAACCACAAAACAGGTCTTTACCTGGAGTTGACCCAGGTTAAGCAGCTTCCCATCCATGCAGTATCAGATTCCAATTCCATGATTACCATTATGGAATGTGTGGAGAACATGGAAGAGAGAGCTGACAGCACATAGAGCCTTGCCTCACACCATTAGTGACTGCGAATGGGTTAGAGGACTCACTGACACCTCAAATCCATATCAGCATGCTGGTGTGGAACTGTTGAACCATTGAGCTGAATTTTCAGAACAATCGAGTTTTTCCATTACTTTTAAAGTCCTTCAAAGTCGTCAGTGTCAAAGGCCTTGGTCAAGTCAACAAAAGTTGCTCAATGATCCATGTTGTGTTCTTGAAATTTATGCTGTAATAGTCTGACTGTGAACACCATATCAACTGTTCCTTGACCATTGTTGGAACAAAATTTGCTCTGGGAGCAGAAACAGCTCAAGATGTTGCACTAAGTGGTTTAGAAGGATTCTGGTGACAATTTTGCTGGCAATAGCCAAGACTGAGATTTCTCAAAGATGATTCCAAAATTGTCAAGTTACTTACTGTTTACAAAGGTGGACAATGCAGGCATCTTTTGCATTTTTGTGGAATGATTCCTGCTCCACATTGACTGAAGAAGTTAAGTGAGCTTCTTGATCAGGCACTGATGCCCATTCTTGTAGACCTCAGCCAGGATAGCATCAACTCCAGGAAGTTGGTAATTTTTGTTATTTAGCAGTGAGGGAGGGTCTCCAAAAGAATACTTCATTGCAACCTGTGGCAGTCTGATGATTGTTCCTTCACTGATCGATAAATGCCAATTGAAAAAAAAATTACCTAAATTACAAAAAAAAGTTGTTTGAAAATAAAATACTGCCCCTACCTTTCTTTGTGAGGCTCATAAATAGATTTCAGAACATTATAGATTATCTTCCAATCTCTGCTGTCAGCATTACACGGATGTTCATCTGCTGTAAGTTTCAGTCAGTTATCTTGCATCTCCAAGAACTTGCATTGGGTAAACTTCCACGATGTTTCAATAGGCATTATGCTTAGATAGTCTTGATGTACTTGGTAAATCCTATAGCAGGAATATTTCTTTTCCAGTAGTGAATAGATCACCTCATTGGTGCAATGAAAATAATCTTGATACTAATGGAAAGTAGGAGCTGAACCTCTAGAACAGTGGAGCACACAATATCCTTGAAAGTCACCCAGGCAGCTTCCATACACTGAAAGCAGATTGCATTGTGACCAGATGGGCGTCCTAGAGTTGAACATTTCAGAAATGACAACATTTCAGGCTGTAAATGTTCTCAAAACCCAGTTACCAAAACTATCATGGAAGATCATCATGATGAAGGTCACTTTCACAAAGCCTGAGCAGGTTGGAAGAGGGTCTTATTTATTGTGAAAATCCAGATCAGTGAAGTGAGTAGAATGCTATAATGAGGTTATCTCTGGAATGGCATTGATGAGTAATCTGGCCACTGGAATAAGATGTCATGTTGTATTTCAGCTACGAGTGGAATTGTTATTAATCAAGCCTGTTCCTTTCTGACTGGACATCCCTCAGTGAAGAGTTCACTGTGGAGAGTTAACCAGATGGTCACATTCTGAGGGTGAACAGCAACTTGCTTACAGAAGTGTGTTTCTGTAATTAGCAGCTCAGCAATCCCGGGTTTGTAAGACCGATTATGATGGTGACATTGGGTTGATAGATAAAGAAAATAGAGGTAGCATTTTTTTTCTTATGATCTGATCCCTTGAGGTCTCTCAAACACCTGTTAGATGCATTTTTTTAAAAAAACCATAAGTATTATCACTTTTGTAACAACTTCCAAGGTGAAGGGAGAAACCATGAGCCCTGGTGCTTCTTCTCTTTCCAGTCTCCTTATCCTGGCTCCTTTTAACTTTCAACAGCTCCTGCTCCAGCACAGACGCAATGCATCTTGGGGGTTGTAGAATAGTGTAGTGCAATGCAAAAGGCGACCATTCAGCCCATCAATTCTGCAGTGGCTCTTTTGAGGAGGAATTCAGTCATTATTACTATCTCTCCCACACACCCATATTCACCCAAAGACTTCACAGATCAGCCTGTTTTTGTTTTTCTCCAAATACGTGATAACGTTTAGAACAATAATTGGCACTGGCATAAGACATGGCCGCCAGTGATGAGCACAGTGTGCACCTCATCACCTAGGCTCTGACAACTTTAAATAGATGCTTTCCAGGATTGAGAGGCACACACATTTCCTCATATTCACAGACTATTAATGTTCTGAAAGTTATTTTGATGTGCCATGATCCCAGCTGACATTATTACTGGAGAAGTCCAATCCCAGACTGAAACCTGATCATATTTCTTTTAGTTTGGGTTTTAATGAGGTGGTCTCTTACTGAAACATAACAATTCGTAATGCTGTAGATTCTCTTTCAACAATAAATTATTAATGAAGAATGACATTCATTAATCAAAAGATATTAAGAAAAATAGATTAAACTATCCTATTTATTTATAACACAAATTCAAAGACTTTTAAACACACAGCAAGTGTATAATGCCATTAATCACAAAACACTCCATTAGAATTTCCAAAAATTAAACCAACATTCCCAGCACACCAGAGAGAAAAATAAAATACCTTGGCACCTTGATAGGCTGAGACGTTAACTCCTAGACTGGAAACACTGATAGCTTCTGCCTGGAGCTATCATACACCTGAGCTTAAATATAGTCAACTTCAAATAATCACTTCTGGTTTTATCCAATGCTTCTGGTTTAGAATTTTCACGAACTCTTTACTCTATGATTATCTAGTTTTATTATATTCTTCCTTCTGAAGAATACATCTCTATACAAGCATCTCCATCCAAGGATTTCACAGAACTCCTCAAAACAAAGTAAAACTTTTCTTAAAATTCTTTCACTCTAGGTTTTCCCAAAACCTAAAAACATTTTAACCTGTACATTTCAAATAGATATTAAAATGTAATGGTTTACTTTACTAATGCATAAAATATCCTAAGAAAAACAAAAACCAATTAGTGCTGCAAAAGCAACTTTCACAAACTAGTTTAAAATAAATCACCATGGCTACAGAAAAACAGGTTTAATTATTAACTCACATAAAACCCACATACCTCTAAACCAAACTTAAAATAAGTGTTATTAAGAATAATCACACAAATTATATCACACAAGACATTACAATCATTCTGATCTATCTCAAAGATTGGGCAGGTGTACTGCAGTTCAGAATGCAAGATCTTCATTAGCCCCATTTTAAGAGCAGTACCCCAGTCACACATCAACATGACCCACACGGCCAGAAACCTGTGATGGATCTCTGGAGTTGGAAAACTTTCCTGACTCCATGATCCCGTCTCAGTTGTGGAAGTGCCTAATTTACCCTAATTTCATGCTGGATAGTGGAGAGAGCGGGGTCAAAATGGAGAAGTACATACGGACTCTGAGGTCTCTGTGTTAATGTAATCTGCTACATGTCTGTTCACTTTACCCAGTCTGTGTCCCCCTGAAATCTATCTCTATTTCTCATTATTTGCTACATTTCTGAGTTCTGCGTCATCTTCAGTCTTTATGGTGATGCCACGTCCAGGTTATTAAGAAATATCAAAACGAGCAATAGACAAAATCTTGCTGCTGCACTATAGAAATCTTAGTTAACTGATGGAATATTGCAGATGGACAGCACAAGGGGAGACGAGCTGTTAATACCACCCTTTCAGTGAGTGGATGACAAGTGCTGGCCTCTGGGCACTCACTGTAGACAGGGACATTACCAAGCAACTGAAAACTCCATTTCCTCTACAGTTGGATCAGCACACTCAAATAAGACACAAGTAACTTTGTCCATGCATTTATTTTAAATGTGAAATAGGAAACGTTTTTGCCCTTGAGCTTTGGAAAATGCTTGTTGCCGTCGATATGTTCAGAAAAAAAGTGACTGGGAGTGTTTCCTAAGGCAGTAGCGCCACTAGGTGGTGCAGGAGACACAGCCTTAGGGTTTATATCCACAGGCCATGGCTATGTTTCTAGCCTAACATTCTGAGTTTTGGATTAATCTCCCATCACAGACATAAAGATTTTCCATTCTAAGTACACCAATCAGTCCCACAGGAGCTGATTTACACTTTCTAGAGTGAAATGGGAATATAGTTTGCATCAGAATGAAGGTTAAGCTAAGTTGGGAAAAGTCACTGCAAAAAGATTAAATACTTCAGCTGGCTACTATTAAGAATTCACACATATTTGTGTCATAAAGTCCACATAACTTCTTTTAACAAATTCCTGAGACAAAGCGGGATAAACCTGACTGAAAAAGAGCCTACGTATATTCACTGAAGCCAGTGATCCGTGGATCTTTATCTCCAATTGTAGCAATTATCTGTCATTTCCTTTTATTGGTCCCCAGAGATGGAAATCTCCACAGCATACGGTGCTCTATAACACTTCCAACTGGACATTTCTTTAAATGGTACTCTAACAGCTACTGAGGATAGAGATTTGATCAGATGAAACTGTGTCTTTGTCTCAGCTTAAAAAATTGGACAAGGTTGAAACTCTGGAATATCAAATGTTAACAATGTTTTAGACATAATCCTCATAAGAGTTTAAAGGATACATTACAGAGTCTCTCTGAGTAATAGGAGCCACCTTCACTAAGCACAATAAATATCTGTACATATAGCACTTTGATTTGAAGGTGTAGTAAGTAAAGACTCCTCGGAGAGGGTTTTGTGTCAGGGCTGAAGTATGATTTAGCTGCGCAGTCAGAATAATAGCCATTTGTCCTCAGTTAGAACACTCCCTCAGTTGCATTCCCACAAGCCCCTGTGGGCATTCGGAAATAAGAGTGGGTTGAGCCCTTGATTTAGGCAGATGGGGCATTGGGGACAGACACCTGAGCACTGACCCAAGGGTGACTTTGCCTGAGGTCAGAGAAAGATTAACTGAGTGCATTTGAAATCTGCCATGTTAAAAAAAAATCCTTCACCTTTTTACTGTGAAGAAGAGAAAGTGACCTTAAGACCTGTGCCTGCATTTGTAAAGATGCTGATTGTATAGAGAATGGCAGGGCATTGCATTGACACTGAGTAACTACAGTTTGATGGAAAAAAAATTTCCTCAGACCAGTGAAATTAGGCAGAGTGCCAAGCAGCAAGTTAGAGTTTTTATCTTAATTAGCAAATCAATATTTTGTTATCTTTCTGAGGGACCGGTATTTTTGCTCTGAATCTCTCTGGCACATGCTGTGTAGAGTTACATGACTGCACACTGTTTGTATTCTACAGCCAGTCGCAAAGTTAGATAATTATTTATTGAGATATTATAATTCCTATTTCTTTAAGCGATTCCCCTGAACCCTCAGAATATTTCTCTATCCCAGATTGCCAATAAGTGAACAGGAAATATTTAAAGAAAACAAAATAATTCCCTGGGGAAATAAAGGACAACTCCAAAGGAAAGCTTCCCCAAACAACCTGCCCACTTCTCAATGGATTAGCTGATGATGCAAACAGATAATTGGGAACATAGCTGCATAGAAGTCTCTCAGACAGAGAACAGTGCTGAGTTATGACTCCAGCTTTCTGCCTGGTATTCCTTTTACTAATGTTGTCCTGAAAGCAACTCATCCACTTTACATTTGTTGCTCTGGGTGGTGGCAAATGCTTGGTGCAAGAAAGCCTTTGTAGATGAACTGCTTCTTTCTGCGGTGAGGACATTTTCTGGAGGGTTCTCTGGATATACTGGTGAGAAATAAGAGCCTGGCACATGTTTACTTCTGCTCTGCTCAGCTGAGGAAAGCAGAACATTGGTAGGACCAATGTGGTCAATGTGGATTGAGGCTGTCTACTTGTACAGAAACTGCTGTGGAGCTGAACGTTCACTGCCCTAATACCGAGAGTGTGAATACTCATTGGTTTTAATCCAACCTGAATCATAGTCAGAGCTGCTGCTACCTGTTGCTTGTTGACTATCGGAGACACTGATGCTGATCTAAAGTAGACGAAGCATCCACCCGCTGTTTGACCACTCAGTAAGAGAAAAAGTGAGGTAGAACATCAAAAGCAGTGAAAAACCTAACACATGCCTATGGAAATTTAATTTTTAAGCTATAATGGCAATACTCCACACCACACCATTGAATGGTCACTGGGGAAAGTTTTATATTGTCATCTTTGAGCTTAAAAATGCAATCAAACTTGGAATATAAATAGCCTCAGGAAGTAAAAATGGGTTTGGCATGAATATCTTATACACAGTTTGCCAGACTAATGTACATCAGTCAAAGTAATGGAAATATCTTCGCAGGACAGATTAAAACACACTAAAGCACATGAAGAATTAGCACCAAGCTAAAACCAGTTTGTTCTGGTATATACATATATACCAATGGTTGCAACTAGTACTATTAGAGTCCTCCTTCCTTAATGAATATGGTACACAATGTTCAAAACTCCATACAACTCACATACATCTCTTCTTTTTCATTTATTTACACATCTAATTTAACCACAGATTTCCTATTCTTAAGACAATATCTACTTTCTTGATTCAAACATTTCGAGGTCTGGAAAGGATTTTGACCTGTTTTAGCCTGAGACTGGGAAGAGTTTTCTCTGTCGAGGATTGACTGATTGATTGATTTTCCTTTGACATTCAATTCATTCGTTCAATTGATATCTCTTCCAGTTTGCATTTAGTACTTGTTTAACAAAAACACACATACCAGTTTGCGTTGTGTGCCCAATGTGGCAATTGTAACAAGATCAGCCAGGTGGGTCTCATAGAATATGAGTTCCCTGATTAGGGCTGTTAATCTGGTCCAATCAGCGAGCCCTGACTGACAGATATAAACAGCAATGTCAAACGTTCTTTCTGAGACCTGGCTCTGAGGCAGCTGGATCAGTGTCAGGGACTCTTCACATGTAAATAAAGGGTGACTTGGTGATGGGATACCTGCCGCTGTGCAGATATTTCACTCTCCTGTTTTAAGTGGACCAGGATGATATGTTGAAACTCCAATTTACTTTTCTCTTTTCATTCTCATGAAATTTGAAAACTCTTCTGAATAAAACTGAGGCCCATTGTCAGACACAATTTCCTCTGCGAACCCACAAGCAGCAATCAAACTGCAAAATCGCACACTTTGAACAAACATCTATCCCAATAAATAGCTATTGCCTTCAAATTCTGCGAAACCAATGTGAAGCCTCTGGCCCACTGTAGCTAGGTATTTCCATAGCATCAGATGTACCAATGGTGGCTTCTTCTCTACAGCTTGACATACTCTTCACAGTTTTACTTTGTCTTCTATGTTCTTATCTGACACTGGCCAGCAAAAATTGCTTCCTGCAATGGCCAAACTCATCCCTAAGTGTACATTGAGATACAAAAAATACATCCTCTCTGTTGGGTCTCTTATCAGATAGGAATGGCCACCTAGCTATTGCCTCAGCAGTGTGATCGCCTGAGCTTAATGCCATACTTATAAGCAGACAAAATCAAAACCGATCTCTGCAATGGGGCTGCAACTAAAGAGCACACTGGATTCAAAACAGATTACAATCTGTTCTCATTGTGAAACTACAGCCACACAAGTATTTATGAAATCTTCTTACTCCAGAAATCAAAGGCAATTCTTCACACTCAAACTGAGAATAAATTCACTGGTACTGAGAGTGCATGAAGCAAATGCAATGAGTCTCTCCTTGCCATTATCCAACACATGAGAGATCACAGCACCTTCTCCAGATGGAAAGGCACCACATACTACCTTAATTTTTTCAGACATGTCATAATGTACAAGCATTGTACCACTACTAGTTTACTTTTACAACTTGAATGCTTTGTCACACTCCTTTGTCCAAACCCACTGGAATGCCCTACTTAGGTCTGTTCAATGAATGTAATAAAGTTGCCAAATTTGCTATGAATTTACTGTTTTAATTCATCAGACCCAAAAAAACTCCTGAGCTCAGAAATCTTCTGAGGGTGTGGCCCATTTCTGATAGCTTGTGATTACCCTGGGTAGGATGTAACCCAGCTGCAGTTTATTTACTTAAGCAGATGATTGGCAGTTGTTAATTCTGACTTCTGTCATGCCCTGTTCCGCCTTATCCATGGATAGTGTTGCTTGAAGATTCGTTGAAGGTTATCTTTGGCAATGTCAGCAACTTAACTGTAACTGCCCCACTTTTTAAACTGCACACAAATCTATCTATAATCCACTCTCTTGCAGTCCTCCAAAATTACAATATATGAACAGCTTTTATAAATCCACAATAAACTCTCCAATATCTCCATTGGGTAACTGCTTCCTTGTTCCAAACTGATAAAATTTTGAAATTTCCAATCTTTTGCAGGTCAAGCTTACTCCGAATGCCTAGAAATGCTTTTTCGTTTAGTAGGGACAAACTAATTCTAGAGTGTTTCTTGTACTTCTGGTCTGCTACAGTCAGAGCTATAATCCTTTTCCTTTCCCACAATCTGATTAGCAGTTGGATTATCAGGAATACCCAGATATATTACTAGCAGTGAAAAACATCTCAATCCACTCCATTTATGCACTGAAAGACTCTTATCGTCACGGTACCCTCCCAGTCTCCCAATAATACTTTTGATGCAACCGTCTTGAAAAGTCAGTCCACATACATCAACAAACAGCTTTTTTGCGGAGACCAGGTTTTTGAAATTATTTCTCAGCAAATAAAGACTTTTAAATTCCTCTATTGGTTTGCTGGATGTTTAACCAAGGCAAATTTATATGCTCAGTAACATCCAGAGTCCCACCCTGTTGCTGAATGGAATATCTCTATAGGACAGACGAAAACCCGTTCAACACAGGAACAGTGATCAGAGGGCTAAAGCCAGTTTATTTTGGAATATGCATGTATATAATTGGCCACAAGGGAGTGCTATTACAATAATTACATAAATAAATTAGTTTTACATTGTAAAAACTATTGTTTCATTGAAATTATTTGTGATGGTGTAGCGTATTGCATGCTGGCGTGCAAATTAATGATGAGAGGAATAAGCAGATGCTTTAACATGTTGACATGTTGCAAACCAGCTTCTTTTAAAATAGGACGAATTAGATCAAAATTTACTTCAGTGACATCATATTGGTTCAGTTTCTGTTTTGTGATTATTTACTTTGTATCGGCTTTTTAAATCTATTTACTGGTGGATGCCATGGGACATCAATATGTGATGAGAAGATCGTTCAACCAATTGAGCTTGTTCTTTTTCAGTGTGTGCAGCCCAAACTTTTAAGTTCTCATTTAGGAACACATGCAGATATATATAGACCTGAACATTAGCTTCAACTGGAATCCAAAACTATTAATTTTAGGACGTCGTTTGAAACATGGTCAACTTTAATGGGGGACAAAATCTGGCTGGTTCAGGATGCAGCAGAATTAGGCAAAATTCATGAGTCATTGGGATCCCTTTGTTACCACCAACATTTTATATTATTGGCTTGAACAGCAGTAAATCCATGGGACTGCTCAACAACAAGAATTTCTGACTTTCTAGTACACATTTCCTGCTCTATCACAGTGCCTTTAGTGAGATAATGGATAATTACATTAAATCACAGTCATTAGGATTTTTCTCCGAGAAGCTGTTCTTTATACTCAAAGGATGGTTTGGCAGTTCGGGAGGGAATTTTCAGTATACCAGACAAATGCTGCCAGAACATAGCCTGGGGTTTCTGGTTATAAACCCTAAGGTTCCTCCTTCCACACCACCTAGTGGCACAGCTGCCTCAGGCAGCGTTTGCAGGAAATGAGATAACAAGGTGCAGAGCTGGATGAACACAGCAGGCCAAGCAGCATCAGAGGAGCAGGAAGGCCGACGCCTCGGGCCTAGACCCTTC
>NC_063358.1:23681264-23698071 GCF_021869965.1 Rhincodon typus
TTGTTATCTCAGATTCTCCAGCATCTGCAGTTCCTGCTATCTCATTTGCAGGAATGATTTGCTTTCCAACAGTTTGATCAATAGCAATTAGCACTTGCTGCATCAACAGGTATTTTCTCCTGGCAAGGTAACAATTCCAATTGACCAAGAACATAAAGTTCCAACTGCAGATAGACAATAATGACAGGAGGAGATTGAAAGCAGTTCAAAAATTTACAATAAACATTGTTATTTGAACAATTGCTAATGTTCAACATTTTAATCACAGAAATCAGAGCTGTAGTAAAAGCATTCCTACTGCAGAGTGAGAATATAATATAAAATATCTTTCTCTCTCACTCTAATGCCTACTCCAGGTCATTGCTCATGTTTGAAAAGTGCTATCATTGTGTTTCCTGAACCGTGAAGTTGAGAAGGGTTTTTGCTGTCTTTGCTCATTATGTTTGACATGGTGCAATTTTCCAACTTTTTTCCCCACCAGCTTGTAAATCTCAAAAATAATTATCTTTCTTATGTTGTCGATATAGAAACACCCTCTTTTTTTAAAGGAATACTCAGGGAGGGGATGAAGAAACTACTAAAGCATACAGATCAAGTGTCAGAAGAATGGTATCACACCTGAAGCTCTGTACAGCTTTTGCTGCTTCAGCTTAAGTTTACTTCTTTATGATTTAATACAAATATTACCATCAACAAATGTAGGAACTTGGAAAGGGAGGACAGTGAATATTGGAACAGCATCCTCATAGAGTTTGTGATGCTTAAAGAAAGTTGGTGCACTCTTGATGATATTGTATCTGTTTTTGGATACATCCCAAATACAGCAACCATTGTAGCCCAGCCATCACAACAAAATCGTGGGAAGATTCTGAATATCTTTACATTTAAATTTTTAAATATGCTTTGAATTATTAGATAAATACCAACAATAAAACAGAAATACATTCACGGCGTTGATGACGGACATAATAATGGCGCCAGCTTTTCCGTTAATTTTTTTTGCCCCGGTAGGTGAGGCTGTTATGGAATTTCTGAAGTTTGGAAGCAGCTAAATAATAAAAAAATCTTAGACTTGACAGTGCCCCTTTCACCAGTTGCACACCATCTATTACTAGGCACACCATTCATTGAACAAGTTCATTAATGTATCAAATCTTCTCTAAATTCAAGTAATTTCCACACTCAATTATCAATTAAATATAAAGTTACTTTTGCAGAGTAGCTCAATTAATTAGTAATACAATAATATGATTTAATACAGTAATAATAATAGTTCAATTTTCATTTGAAGATTTTCAGTCTGCTCACTATTTTTAGCTTGTTCCTTGTCCTATTTGTTAGCAATCCCCTTCTGTCTTATCTCATATGCTGTCAGTTCCCACCTCTGACTGAGCTTTCATCTTCGATCCTCTACCAACTTGTTTTAACTTTGATTTGGCAGCAGTGTTCAAATATCCTTGTGTTATCAATTAAATCTAAAGATCCTATGGAAAAGGCCACTTAGCCCTTTGAACTCATCTCTCTACTGTTACAATTCACAGCATAGCATTCAATTCTGAACTGCCTATTGTCTTTGATGACTCCACCTGAGAAATTATTAGCCATGGAGAAGACATGGCTCCCAGGCCGCATGTCCATGCGCAACTTAAAGACCCCACAGCAATATTCAGTGTAGAGTAGGGATTGGACCAGCACTTTTCTTTTGACTGCAGCTTCTTGTTAACGTGGGAAATGGCTGCAGCATTTACCGATGTAGTAATTATCTGTATTTTGAGTGGCCATGTGTGAAGCACCCTCAGAAGCCTCTCTATAAATGTAAATCTTTGTATGTTCATTGTGTCCTCCCTATTCCCAGTAATGTCTGTCCACTATTGTACTAAGTTGTCTCTCCCTCCTCCTAAGTTGCTGTGCTGCCAGGACTCCTGGCAGCTGGAACAGAAAAGCCTTGGTGGAAATCTGCTTTATTTTCTGAAATAGCTGTTGTTTAATGAAGTGGGGAATATAGATCTTTATTTTTCAAAAAGAAAGAGCAGGGTAGGGCATGTTTAAAAGCAGAAATATTTTCGTCATCATTTTCGGAAGCCGTGTTCCACAGTAAGAAAAGTTACTAAGTGGCATTAAATTGTCAACTTGTAAACTCTGCACTGGAAAAATCCTCGTGCAGTCAGATTCAAATTATCACATTAAAGCAATGTTGATTTGTTGTGGTCTGATGGAACCTAGAATGTTATAGCACAGAAACAGAGCCCATTAAGCCTCCACTGGTGATTTCTCCAAGAGCCATCCAGTCTAATTCCATTTTCCAGTTTACTCCCTATATCTCTCTTGTCAAGCAACTAGATATTTTCCTTTTGAAAGATTTTAATGGGCTCTGTTTCAACAACAGTTTGTGGCAGAGAATTGCAAATTCAAACCATCCTCCTGGGTAACGAAACATTTTCTTACTTCCCCTTTAATTATGTTGGGGATTAGCTCCATCCAATGTCTGCACTTGTGTATTGACTCATTGACCAGTGGAAACAATTTTTCTTTATTTATTTTATCAGAACCATTCAAAGTAGTAAAAAAAATCCTTTTAGTGACATGTTGCCAATATTGAACTTTCAAACAGGTAAGTCATTCAGATGCAATTCCAACCGCACTCAGGCTTTCCTGTATAGGCCAGTTTGCTGGCCTGAAGTCATCTGTGGTAACATGCCTTCTGTTCCACTGGATTCAGGAGGATGCCTGGAAAGGGAAAAAGTCAAATCAGGAGAGGAATTTAAAATGTTGCCTTGTGTAAATGTATTTAATTCTTTTTTCCATAGCAGCCCTTCCTCCTTAGCTCCTATCCTCTGCCAACTCTACACTACCGCAATTATATAACAGACCAAGCATCATCACTGGCACCTCTTTTAGGAAACATGTCCTGAACAAATACTGAAGAGGCCAGTTTTGGAATGGGATGAATAGAACTGAAATTAAATCTGATCTGCTACATAACTGCAACTGAGCTACAAGTTTGGTTTCTCGTTTAAAACGAAGCACTCTGTGAAGGCTGGCTCAGTGCCCAGTTAACTACAGCCTGCTCCAACTCAGCTCTACTTATCTGCAAAATTAATAGTTGGGAGGGGAAGAAAGGCCTGCTTTTTATTTTTAAAATTCACAAAGAGAAATAAAGAAACCAATTTGCTGAAGGGGATGAGTTAGTATGTTTGGTGTTAATACCGAGGAGAGCTAATCTGGTTGGTCTGAGCCGTGGTTTGGGCAAAGGGAGATCCCAAAAGAGCATGCACAAGCTGCTCTAAGGCATAAAAGCCGGGTTTGATAACCTTCTCAGGAGGATTGTGCATGAGTTACCTCAGGCCTTCCAGTCTGCATCAGACCTGCTGATAGCAGCCAAGCCAAAGCTACACGCCTTGAAGGCAGAAACAGCTAATACCATCCCTCACAGTATCGAGGACCTTGGAGACAGAAGAGTCAGGAAAATGAGGATAATAACTTATTATGGAATTGAAAGAAGATTTTGTTTTAATGGCTCTGAATGCTAACATTCTTACTGAACTTGCAAATAACAAAGCTCACTTTTTTTAAGCAGCTTAAAAGGAACAAAACTAAATGACACGGTTTATTAACAAGAATAAAATGTTTCCGTTTATTTTCAAACTTTCTTTCATACAATTTTAACCCATACAGACTGTTAATGCAATTTGTGTAATAAAACAACATTCATATTGGAATTCTGGTTGTTTGGGAGAAATTAGCTTCTTTGAAGGATTAAAGTGACAATGCAAACTATAAGAATGAACGAACCTGGAGAGATTTATGAGCACAAGCTGAACCCATAGAATAATTTGGAGCTTTTCTTTCATTCCTCTGGTTTCAATAATAATTTTTATTTGAACATAATGCACATTTTTTCATAATAAACCATGCAAACGGCAGTTAAAAAAAATAGCTGAACAGCACAGTTATTGAAAGGCTATTGTGATGTTTTCATTGCAGAAAATCCTGTTACATGATGCCCAGGAATATCTGAAAAGGGAATCCAGTTTTATTTTTTGGAGAAATTTTGAAGGAATGCAAAACCTAGCAAAAGTTGTGGGCCTAATACAAAGGGGATTGGGACATCTTCCAGGCTCTAAGTTGTATATATAATCGGTGCTCCATGAAAAGGATAAGAATGTTCCAAACAAATCATTCTTTTCAAGACAGGCAACATTTAGAAATTGTACACATACCACTGTAGAACAGGCACTCCATTAGAATTTCATGAGAGTTCATGAAGGTTGGTAGAGAATGCCTTGTAAAAGGAACAATATTTTCTACTTTGTTTTCAGCCAAACCAATGACAACTTTAATATTCTGAGTTCTATAACTGATTTGCAACATAAATTAATAGAATAGGTCTAAAGAGGAATCATATTGGACACAAAATGACAGTTTCTCTCTCCACAGATGCTGCCAGATCCTGCTGAGCTTCCCCAGCACTTTGTGTTCTTATTATTAACAGGTCTGTAAGAATGGAATGTTTGTAGCTCCAAATAGTGTTCTGTGGCAACTTGCAGCCTCGAAGCCACAATTCCCACTCACTCCAACTCCCTTGGGAATGGCATTCCTGTTTCATTGTTGATTTACTTGTCCCTTCATTTTCACCATCACCTCAGTGGGCCATTTGCATTGTCTTGCTATTTCTAGCTTTCTTCAAGCCTCCCTCAGTTTAAGCTTTCTTCAAGTCTCCCTCAGTTCATGTCTGATTGGTATTCACATATCTGAATTTTCTTCTTCCTATTCTATTTTTACCCTTGGTTTCTCCTGCAATTCCTGCACTTTCTCCTGCAGATCCTGACAAGGCTGTTGGGTCTTTCTTTCCAATGTCCATACTTGGCTATCCTTCTCTCCCTACATGTATTTAGTAACCATTTTGACTCTTGAACTCCTACTCTTGATCTAACTCACTCATTTGTCTTTCTGTACATCCAGTTAATTCTGGACATCCTCCATTATGCCCACATTTCAAAAGCTGTTCCCCCATCTAATCCTCTTTCCAGAGCCCAACTCACATGTTCCTAGAGTACAGTACTAGACAATATCTCTGTCCCATATGTTCTGTGAAAGAAGGCCAGCTTACTTTTTCTTGTCTTGTGTGTGTAGAAGGAATCAGAGAAAAAGTAATTCCTGCACTGTCTTGAAAACCTTCAATTGCAAAACTGTTTCGATAGAATCCAGTGAATGTGACATAGTTGCTCTATCAAAGTCCAAGAAGTCCTTTGCTGACAACGCTCTGGCAGTACCTTCAGCACATGGACTGCAACAGTTAAATAGGTGGTTCTCCATGATCACCTTCTCAAGGGCAGTTAGGGATGGTAAATAAATGTCTGCCCTACCTATGACTCCCACATCCCACAAAATGAATGCATTTTAAAATTAATTAGCTGCCTACTTGATTGGCATTCAATGTGTGATTTGAGGAAAAAAAACCACAAAGGAGGATAGGAAGTAAAAATAAAAACAGATGAGAAAGTTGGTGTATGCAATTGTTGGGTCCATTTCTGTACCATATTCAAGATTCATAAAGAATAACAAATACTAACATAACCAGACAGAAACTCAAGCAGCTAAAGTATAACAAAGAAACAGTGAGGTTATAGAATTGACTTGAGTTGACAAATAGAATTATAAATAAAGACTGTATGTGACAATATAACAATACTTTTAGATTTCCATGACACAAGAACACAAAAATGCAGATGTATTTTAGCTAAGGACAAATTACAACTAACATTAAAATAAATAGCTTTTTCTTCAAGTTGAAGTGGTCTCTGAAAAGATAGCAAGATTTACCGATCATAAAAATCACCTTTGTGTCTATCCTACTTCTTATCAAATGCTGCTGCCTATGATAAACTAAAAAAAAGGAACATGCTTTTATGATCAAATGATATACTTCAACATTGACAAATAACGGAAGATCAAACTTCTGTATGAAAGTGTAATGCTCCTCAAATATAGGTAGAAACACAGTTGTTTCTAACCGGACACTTGACTTCAACTTCCAAGTCAAAATTTGAAGAATGATGCATATTCTACACTTTGTGTCCTAACCAAGTTCCCTCACATCAAATTAGTTAAGCTGAATTTGTATAATTACATTCTAGCATAAGGAAATGAACAGAAATGTTCATCTTTCCATTGGAGTGAATGGTGATGAAATGATCTAAGTATCAGTATCATTTTGGGATAAATAATATCGGGATCGAAACTGCAGGCCATTGTCTTTCAACTTTTGTTTAAATATCACCTACACTATAGAGTGAAAATCTTTTCTCCCTACCGCCTAGTGATGCTTCAGCAGTTTTGAGGCAGCTCCTAACAGGCATGAGACCACAGGTCAGAAGTGGAAATGAACTGCGCATAATTAGCAATGTCACTCAGAGGTCAGTGATGTGGGAAAGAGGAAATGTCACATTTGTGAAGTAGAGGTGACATACTGAGATTGGTTGCCAATAGTTAAAGTAGATCAACATGAATTTATTCTTTATGTAACATGTGGAATTTATGATCTGAATTGACTGACGATTATCTGCTGCTGCATACTGACAATCTCCACATGATGAATAAAAGGTACACACCCATTCTCCTTTTCAGGATCTCAACATTAAACTTCTTGCAAGATTTGCTCCTCATTTTGCCAATTTATAAGGTTATTTTTAGAAACAAATGGTTAATCATTATTTCTTGATTTACTTCATCTTTTGTTTTTTTTTATCCTTGGTGCATTCCTGCACCATGTGTTTGACCTTTTAATCACAAAAGCTTCAACTAAAAATAAGAATTAAAGACCTGTTTTGAAACATGGTCACCTTTTTAAGAAGGCTCCATATGTCTGAGGTTTCATGCATTTCTGTGTGAATTTTGGTTTTTTTTGTAATTTGACAAACATACAAGTATAGCAATTAAAAATAGACTCAGGACATCCAGTGACTTTCTTTTCGAACTTCCATTATTAAGTCTCTTTTGTTGACGAGTTTAACAGTTTCCAAATCCCTCCAGCATATTATTCATCCAGCCTTGAAATGCTGGAAGCATTTCTTAGAACTGTGGACTCCAGGGTTGCTGTAAACCCAAGATTTATTCTGATGATCGTCTGCTTTCATTTCTCACAGGAACTATTAAAACAAAGCCAGAGTGAGATATCAATAAAATTCTGCTAAAAAGAAATCAAATTGTGCAAGATCAAAGTCTGAGGCACTGTAACTTTTTTTTGTTCAAGCATACAAACTGAATTGATTTGAGATAGCACTTTGTCTCTATTCATGAACTTGTGCATTTGGCAACATTCTCATTGATTAAATAATATATTATGTAGTTAGTCCATATTCCCTTTGCCACAAAAAACCTCACAAAGAGAACATTTTTTAAAGAAAAAGTTGTTTGAAAGTAAAGTGGTCTTTCTGAACATAGAATTGTTTTCTGGGTTGACTGAAATCAACTGTCAACAATAAGCAGGAAAGCCACACCAAGGCGATAAATTTGGTTGTGTTTAACTCGTCCTTGTATGGATCCCATTCAGCAAATTTGGATTTTGTTGTCCAGATGTTCCACTTTGCTGAAAATGAACACTTCAATCATTCTAAGAATCAATTCAGCGTGTGCCATTTCCATTCACTGCCAGCACAATTCTATGAACCCATATCATTGTCACCAGATTTCGGATGACATCACCGCAGTCTGGAAAATTTCACATCTGCATATCATGCAGAGATACAAAACTGATGAGTGTTTTATTTATTTCAAGGATCAAAACAAAAGGCCAAGGGTTGAAAATAATGTTGTCATTAGAATTGAAAAAAAAAGCAAACCACTCAAGAGAATCTTTATTATCGTTGTTCTTCTAGATTTCTTAAATTCTGATTTTTGTTTACCACAGGAGTTGGTCACCTTACAGTTCCAGCAGCCTCTGGTAACTGGGTCACATTTTGGAGGTAAGTCATCATTCCCAATACCTCCATTCAGGGTACCTAGCCCTGAGTGCCAGAACTCACTGGTAACCATACAGTCAAATCCCAATAAATTGAAACCCAGGGGATCCACCCACAAATCTATGTTAAGCAGAGCCGCAAGACAGCTGAGAAAGCCCCTTTGCCATACAACTTCGTTTATAAAAGAATTCCATGTCAAAAAAAATCCCAAAGAAAAAGCCAGTAATGTGTGAAAAAATGTCTTTATTCATTTTGTTCACACATTACAGTGGCCTAATCTTCTGGAAGGTATTGAAAAATGTTGGTAGCTAACACCAGATAAATTCAGCATAATGTATGGCAGGCTTACACAAATGCAGCTAATCTACAGTGTCATGGCCATGGATCATATCCCGGGATGACCTATGAATACATCAACTGAACTTTTAATTGCAACATCTTTTTTTTTATAAAGATGAAACACGGCTGAGATAACAGTGGATGTAAATTCAGTTTTAGGACTGGAGAGGATATCACACCTGTACTGAGTCAGGTAAGCAACAAACGAAAAGACTTAAAATGAAAAGAAAACAACCGGCTGACTACTCAACCCCCACTTTGCAGGGAGCCATCTCCTGCGGACATGTTTTTGATTTATTGTTCTGGGGATGTACAAAAAAACAGGGTTAAAAGCGAGCTTCAACTCTTGTCTGTACATGTTAGTGGTCTGATATCCTAGTGTGTGAACTCGTATGCTATAAAAGTTTGAGAACAGTCAGTGGAGAACCCCCAAACAGCAGGTAAAGAAAATAAACTCTCACTCTGAGTGCTGCCAGTTGGCCACTGTCAAAAGCAATCAGGACAAAAGAATTTCAATCAATCTTGAAAAGTCAAGAATCTTGAAATATGTAGTTCAAGCACCAACATCAACACTACAGGTAACATGCACAGCAATGACCACAACGTTCAACCAACAACTCTTCACAAGTAATCTGTGTGAATGTGTGTTGCATTATCATTTCTTCACATGGTTGGTGACTAATAAACTCACTATTTTGTGAATTCAAGAAAGCCTGGTTAAATTAACTCCTCTCAAAACATGGCTCAATTTGCTCTGGAAGAAACCTTTTTAAAATTAACCTTGTTGCAACCAAACACAGGGGCTGGTGAATAGAGAAGTTCCTCACTTGGGAGCCTGACAATTTGGTGCATCCTGTCTGGAACAAATTTGGGAACCTCACCCGGGACTGGTCATAACAGTAGTTCCCACTGCAGAATATCAGCTTAAAACATTATTAATCTATTGGTGTTTCTTGACTGCTGGCTGGAGTGGCTGACAACTCTGAATCAACTGGAATTTCATGGAATCCAAATTGGCTCATTGCAATTTCACTGGATGGTCTTTCAGTTATTGCAGTTTAGTCCTGTTTTCTGATTTCCAGTTTTGTTTTTCTGGAGTTGGTTGCTGGAAAGCGATCAGAAGCTGAAACGTAGCCGATCTTTTTTCTGTAAACACAGCAGGCTTACAAGCATCAAACCAGTGGGAGGAATTCTCACAGAAGTCTGAGCTGAGATCATCAAACTCTGCACAAACAAAGCAATAAGCCTCCCTCGTTTGCCTACCTGACTTCTAATTAAATACCCAGAGGGTTTTCAGGAATGTCCAGGAATTATCAAAAGATCCAAGGCCATGTTGACCAGGAAGCAATTCCATGATTCTGCAAGGCTTTGTCCAGTGCCATTTGATTTACAGGCAAAAGAGTTATGAAAGGTGTTCAGCTCATTCTTTCCCTGTAGTCTTCTACATAAATTATATAAGAGATTAACTTGTTTATTTAGTACATAATGATTGTTTCTATCTAAGAATTTGTTTTAATTTATGATCAAGATTAAATTTTTGCCAACTCAAGTATTTTTAACTGCCCTCTGGGCAATTCAGGATGGGCAAAAAGTACTGGCCTAGCCAGAGCTGCCCACGACCCATGAGTGACTTTTAAAAAAGGAAAAGCAAAATCTCTGCTATCCATGTGTTTAACTGATTATCATTTAACCAGAATAGGTGTTCCATAACTCCTAACAGAATTGGCATAATTGCAACAGTGGAATATTGGTACAAATATATCAACTCAATAAAACAAAATCAAAAGAATCAAAAAATATTGTGATCTGTAAAGAAAATGACAACTTAACATCCCGAAGATGTTTTACAGAGGAAGGAAAGACTGAGTGACACTTTGTGGATTGCTTAAATAACTGGAGAATTGGTGGTGGGAAATGCAAGTTCTAAAGAATAAGTTGGATTTGTTGAAGGTTGTGCCACAAGTGATGAAGTGAAGGGTACAAACGTCTGTGATACAGAAATACAAAATAGTAGTAGGGGTAGACCATTCAGCCCCTTGAGCCTAATCATAATCATTAGTAAAACCTATTTCTATTTTTAATTTCACATTGCCATTGTAGTGATTGTAATGAGGTCAGCCAGGTGGACCTCATAGACTATGAGTTCCCTGATTAGGGCTATTAATCTGCTCCAGGGAGCCAGGGGGCCCTGGCTGACACATATTAACAGGAGTGTCAAGGGTTCTGTTCACTCTGAGAGCTGGCTTTGAGGGAGCTGGATCAGTGTCAAGGTCTCTCCACATGTAAATAAAGGTGGAATTGGTGACAGGATACTGGCCTCTGTGAAGATTTTTCAGCCGTTTACCCTAAAAATCCTTGATTCTATTGCCGACCAGATATCTATGTACCTCAAAATCAATTAAGGAGGGAACCAAATGTGATGTTGATCTGAGAAACAAGTGGCATTGTACAAAATGTGTTCCAGTAACAGCTCTTGTATTTGTATAACACCTTTAACAATGTAAAAAATGCCAATCTGCTTCTCAGGTGTGTTATAAAGTTAAATTCAACACTGAGTTGCCTTGATATTAGAGCAGATGACCAAATACTTGATCAAAGAGGCAAATTTTAAGAGTACCATGAAGGAAACAGGTGTGTCAGAGAGATTTCCCATTGGCTCCTGAGAAATATTCACCTTACAAGAATTAGCAGAGTAATGTAGAATATTCGGCAGACAACACGCTGACAACGGCTACAAAGGGACTGTGGCATAAGCGAAGAATAAAACTGTTTTTCATAAATTTATTATGTGTAAAAGCACTTCATGTCCAAATCAGTATTTTTGAATTATAATAACTGTTTTAGGAAATGCAAGAACTAATTTGCACATAGGAAGGGTTTACCAATAGCAATGTGATGAATGATGAGTTGATCTACTTTCATGATATTGTTTGAGAGATGAATGTGAATTTCTCTTGTTCTCCCTTGAATAGTGCCATGGGATTCATAACATCTTCCAGAGATGAAAGATGAGTCTTTACAGAACAGCACTACCTACATGCTTTGTGCAGAAGAATCTGAAATAAGACTTGGGTCCACCATTTAATAAGTCAACAGATAATCTTAGCTTTCCAGGCTAGTTAATTTCTTAAACTTTCAAAGACTCACATATGTTGCCTCTGCATGTCAAATGCAAGTTCAAGTGAATTTCATCATCATTTTACCTGATTATCGTTTCGCACCAAAAATAAAGGTCGAGTTCAACTTCATCTTAGTCTGCTATAAAGTACATCACATTAATTTAAGTAAAAAGCACATGACAGGATTCCAATGTCTTAGTGACAGTACAGGGAGATAGTATGCTGTGCTTTAATACTACTAGTCTATTAAAAACAGGACCATATATTTTATTAATTGCATATTCATCCCCAGACATCTGCTGTTGTGTAGAAAAATTTAATGTTGCTTTGTCTAAACATTGGAAAGTAAAGCACACTTTAAATAAGAAAAAGAGTTAAAGCCAGACCTTAACAATTTTATTGTGTGTTCATTGCTTTCATAAAGAAAAGATACCGTTTAAAAACATATCTACTGCTGACAATGCCTACTGCCACTCCCATCCACAGAAAGTAGATTTCTCAGTAGTATGTTTTTTGCATAGTTCCTGAAGGAACAATACCTTATTGCTAATGTAACCAATGCGGAACCTGCACACTCTAGCTGGAACCTACAGGTCCTAGCTTCTACCTTTAAATACTCAAAGCTAAATAAGCTGTGAATTTCAATTACTGAATACCATGATTTGGAATGAAAAAGAACTGGATTTTTGTTTGAAGAGTGTTCACTGAGTAAGATCAATTGAATTGCTTTATGTTATTTTTATAGACAGGCAGATTGCTGTAAAAGTTCATTATCTAATGCAAAATACCTGAAATTTTTTGTCTTCTTTTGAATTGCTGACTGAACATATATAGCAATAGTCATTCTAAGATTTTAAAATCAGTTATTCTCATTACCTGCCGCTCATGGACATGTTCATGTAAGCATTATCTAGATTTCTTCATGATTTAGTTCTACATTTCTTAGGTTTCAAAACAAGTTTCTGCATCATTGTGCATTCTCAGTTTAAAGGCTTGATAATGCCTTTCTAGTTATCATGTGTAATTTACTAATGTTTAATGCGACAGGGTTATTGGCCGTATTCGAATGCTGTCGACCATTAGCTTCTATATTTTTGTTCATAAATCTCCTGCCTAATAATGCCTGGAGGCACAGCTGCATTGAGCTTTTGTTCCGGTGAGTATCTGGGATCTGATCTTCCTGCCAGATAATATTTTCTGTATCATGGAGCATTTGTAATATTGGTTGTATGGAATGGCACAGGGTTTTGTAATCAACAGACATTGGGTAATTCACCCAGTACTTTAACACTTTCAATGCTGGTGATGATTTCTGTTGAAAAGCTGAAAACTTCACAAAACTAAATTGTAGTATTAGAGAAGGAGCTTCATTATAAAGACAAATTCCAGCACAAACAAACTTTACCATTGCACTTTTCAGCTTTTGCAAATGATCTTTTTGTCCCATTTCTTTCTGACTAAAAATGTGATTTAACAATTAAATGTTGCTCAAATTACCTGCAAGGAAAAACCATTTGGTCAAGTTCCTGAACCTCACTGAAAAATAGTAGAATTGTTGAATCAATAAAAAGTAAATTAACAACACAAGATAAATAATCATGCTCCAGATTTGTTAGCTATAAAAATAGATGGGGTTCAGAAAAGATTTATCAGGCTGTCGCCGACAATGGAGGGTTTGATTTATAAGGAGAGGCTGGAACTTTTTTCATAGAGCGTCAGAGGTTGAGGGGTGATCTTATAACGGTTTATAAAATCATGAGGGTCATAGATAAGGTGAATAGCAAAGGTCTTTTTGGTAGGCTCAGGGAGTTCAAAACTAGGGGGCATATTTTTAAGGTGAGAGGAGAAAAATGTAAAAGGGACCTGAGGAGTAACTTTTTTTTCCACAGAAAGTGGTCAGTGTGTAGAATGAACTACCAGAGGAAGTGATGGTTGCAAGTACAGTTACAAGTCATTTAGATAAATACACGAATAGAAAAGTTTTAGAGAGATACGGGTCAAATGCAGGCAGGTGGGACTAGTTTAGTTTGGGAAACTTTGTCAGCATAAACTAGTTTGACCAAAGGCTCTGTTTCCATGCTATATTACTCTATGAATCTACGCTGGCATTTTTGTAATATCAACTTGCATGTGAATAGCACTGCACTCGGATTTGCTGCAAGATATTTTGGATTGTTGCACCTTTTGAGGATACAGTGATGTAGATTAGCATGTAGATGTGTGTCAGATACGCAAGAACTCAGATTTCCTGTCCTGTGACTCTAGTTCAGGGGTAAACTGTTCCCAAAAATAAAGCCAGCACAACAGCTCACAGAGCTGTCACTAGGTTCTATTTGTCTCCAGGGGAAAGATTGTTCCTGTCAAGAAAAGTGTATTGTATTCAGAAAGCTATAAATAAATGGGTTTTCAGCTACAGAGGTTGGTGCAGGCATTGTAACTCTTCAGTAACTCATTGACAGATGCTTACTTTCTCCTCCTTATGACTCCCCTCCATCTCCCCAACCATCTACCTCACAATACCGCTCCTTCTTTTACAACATTGCTAGTTTAAAGGCAAATAAGGAACGACAACTACAAGTAACCTTTAAAGTTGATGGAGACTCATTTGTAAAGAGCAGAAATTCTCCTTCAACCTTCCAATTCAATACTTCCACCCAATAAACAACACAAAGAACATCACCTGAGTCAAATCTTCAATCTCCTATTCTAAAATATACACATTAAAAATTGCTGGACCATGTTCATCCATGGTCAAATGAAAGAAAAATAATGAAAATTGGGATCCAATTTTCAGGGATATTTTAATAATGGTTAGCATGGGCTTAAATGGTACAATGTTTCTGTATACTCCATTTATCCAGAGTTGTGTTCAATATACAACCATTTATTTGGTGCTCCTTCTAGCTTAACTCCCACTGACATGAAATTTGGGAGAGTGGGAGCTAAGATGTATCTATTGGTCCCAATTCACAGCTACTGATTCCTCCAGGCTGACCTTTACCCATTCCTTTGTCTGTCCAACTGCTGTTCTGTCTCTCTAGGCTTCATCTTCACCTATTGTTTACTCCTACCTCCCCCACCCCCCACTTATCTTCATCTTATCTTCAGCTTATATACCAACTATTTCCTAGCTACAACCAGTTCTGAACAAGGATCACTAGATCCAAATCATTAACTCTGCTTTGTCTCCACAGATGTTGCCAAACATGGTGAGTTTTTCCAGCAATTTCTGTTTTTGTTTCTGAGTTCCGGCATTTGCAATTCTTTAGTTTATTTTGTTTCTATTGTACATTGCACTGTAAAGTGGTTTCACCTCATTTCCTTGCTGATTGGATCCCAGCTGGGCTAGTCACAGGCCGATGTAGGATAACTTGATCTCACGTGTCTCTCACTCTTGAACAGTCATGGAAAGTGGTCGGAGGAGTAGTCTGGAAGTATTAGCAGATAGAGAGTCAGAGAGAGAAAAGCATCTTTCACAACCTCATCTGACCTGATCCTATGTTGAGATTCCATCTTATTTTCCTGTCAGATGAAGGACAAACTCTATGGCATCACAGAAGCTACCCTGATGTGGTGAGGGTTCAACTCATGGCCCCAAAGGCATGTTTGGTGAAGGTGGGAAGAGGCTTCTTGCAGTTGGCCATGGAACAGTTGCGTCTATTTCAGAATATCTAAAGCCAGCATCCTGCACCACTGTCAGACAACTGCTAAACACGTAAGGCACCATTTATTAGATACTTCTGGACAAGATCATCAACATTGCATTTCATGTTCAAAATTTAAAAGCTAGATCATGAAGATCTTGTTCATTGTCCTCCAAGTAGACTTACCCTCTCCTTCACCTTCACCTATCTCTGCTTCTGTTCAGCTGTACTCAATAATGTATCACACATACAAAAACAAAGTTGCTGGAAAAGCCCAGCAGGTCTGGCAGCATCTGTGAAGCAAAAAACAGAGTTAATGTTTCGGGTCCGGCTGAGGAAGGGTCACTGGACCTGAAATGTTAACTCTGTTTTTTCCTTCACAGATGCTGCCAGACCTGCTGAGCTTTTCCAGCAACTTTGTTTTTGTTCCTGATTTACAGCATCTGCTGTTCTTTTGGTTTTTATTTTATAATGTATCACATGTGCTGCCCTCTTGCTACCTATCCAAATACAGTGTACCAGAGTGCACATCTCTGAGCTAGTAGATAGACAAGGGAAGAATAGTGTTAGACAAGTTGCTATCTCTACAGGAACACCAATGGGACATATTAAGGAAACATATTCAAGCATTTCACACATTCCCAGTGTTTCTGGAAAGCTAATTTGACAGTACTTCAGGTAGAACAATGTATTCAATCTCTGAATGTATGTTTGGGATAGCAACACAGTTATTGAAGTGATTTTTACATTCCTTTTTTTCCACTCCCACAAACTCCAGAATTGTGTATTCTCAATGGGAATGTGGTCTCCTTGCTTAAGATTCCTATCCTTCCATGCCAGGAACTTCTTTTTGTTGCACCAACTTTCCCAGGGAAGAATGAAACCAGGATGAGGATTCTAAAATAACTGCAGAGTGGCATCAAAGAGCCTCATGTTAACCCAAGGACTGGCAAAACAAAGCAATATTTCATGGCATTGAGAAAGCAATGTAGATGCCACCTTCTAGCATTGGCATGGTAATGCCAGGAGAATGAATTAAAGAACATTAAATCAAGATGCTCTCAGCACATGGGCAAAAGAAGGACTTTTATAAGGATGATTTACAAGGGGAAGAATGTAAAGAGTAAAAACTAAAAAGTGATCTGCTTGGTGAGAAGTGTTCCCAGTCAGTGCCTCCCTGATGAGGCCAGTGAATTTTTGTCTGCATGACATTATATATGTTATACAATGCAATAAAGAATATAGAGGAGGAAAACATTTCTATATAGTGTTTTTCATGGCCTTGGACTTTTTCATAATGTTTTACACAATCTATTCTATTAACTAATCATGGAGGCTTGACACTGTAACAATGTACCTAATATAATCAAACATGATAACTAATTTATACATAGCAAGATTCTACAAACAGAAGCATAGTTCTTGTTTGAGGCCACGGCACCAAGGTGAACTTTCCCTGCTATTGTCCAAAAGAAGGCATTGGGACTTTTCATATTTGTGAGAGGACAGGCACAGCCTTTGCTTAATGACTTGTCACAAATGCAGCAGCACCAACAGTGCAACACTTTCTCACTACTGCACTAAGTATCAGAAGGGATAATATCAGCTTCCTCACTACTGCACTAAGTATCAGAAGGGATAATATCAGCTTCCTCACTACTGCACTAAGTATCTGAGAAGATAATATCAGCTTCCTCACTACTGCACTAAGTATCAGAGGGGATAATATCAGCTTCCTCACTAC
>NC_063358.1:23698081-23701785 GCF_021869965.1 Rhincodon typus
ACTACTGCACTAAGTATCTGAGAGGATAATATCAGCTTCCTCACTACTGCACTAAGTATCAGAAGGGATAATATCAGCTTCTGAAGTGGAATTTGAACATGAAATTCTGACTCAGATGTAAGAGTGCTGCTACTGGCCCAACACTGCTGCCATAATTTTTGTCCAGTTGCTTTTGTGACTTCTAGTCTGATTCTATTCATGGCACAACTCATGCCATTTCATAGCCTATAGCAACACGCCACTGTTGGCATCAAACAATGAAGCCCTGTGCTGTGCTGATTTGTTGCTACCATCCATTCCCGTCAAGAGAAGAGGGAGACCACTACAAAGATGACATTTTCTGGAGAACTGAAAGCTGTTAAATACCATGGCAAACTTCACATTTAGCCAAATAGTCGCCTTCTTAAAGGAAATGCAAAGGCCTTTTAAGTACTTAAAAGAGTTGCTTCATGGTGTTCCACCCCCTTTAAGAAGCCCTTAACCCTCTAAGACATGATGTGGCTGCACTTCCTTCCACACCACTGAACATCTGCACAGGAGTCTGTCACCTCCATTACAGTGACAAAAACAGCACAAGTACAATTCATCCTGGACAACTGGTCCTACAGTAAATTTCAATGACTTGACCCATTTAAAAAATTTAGCTTAACTGGGTTCTAAAATAAGTTGTCAATATTCGTGTTTTTCTAACAAAAAACACATCAACAGAAAGATAAACAGAAATCTATGCATTGGTTCGCCTACTTACATTGCTAAAGCTAACTCCTTTACCCCACAGATTCATAACCACATTTTGCATGCCAGTCATTCAAAATGCAGAAGTTCTAAACTGTGTTGAAGAAAACAAAGGAACTTCAATTTAGTGTGTGATCATTGAAAATACTTCCAAAATATTAAGTCATCAGAAAGATTTAACAGGAGGTCTAATTTGTATTTTCCTTTCTCCCTTTCCTCTAAATTAATCCACCCAGTGATGTTTCAATACTTCAATATATATTGAAAAAGGTAACAATGTCTTCAAAAGAAGTAAACAAAATTATCATTAGATTTCTAATTCTTCATAATTGGCTACGTTTTAAACTTCTGATCATAATACTTCAAATTTGCTTGTAAAAATACATTATATCCATAAGTCATAAAAATTGTTGATTACACAATATTTGGATATGTAATAGCATTTAACAATTTGAGAAAAGATGTTGTAAACACTCTAACGTCATTTGTGCGCTGTAAGTGAAATGAAACAAGTAGAAACAAAATAACATTCAAAGGCTCTGTGATGGCGTGGAACAGAAGTTGTAAACGTTTCAGTTATTTTTGAAATGTTCAACATCTGTCCACAGCATTCTGGTAAGTGCGCAACAATACTGTAAAAAATCTATTTACTACGTAATTACATGCTTGCTAAAAGGTTGTTGAATGTTTATTTTTATATCCTTTTGAAGAAGAAGTTCCCAGAGGGAAAGGACTGAAGAGTGTTAAAGAGAAGTATTATTACTGTTGTCTATGTGGAATCCAGAACTGGAAGATTGCATTTCTCTTTCATTCAGAAGCACCAATATGTGATCAAAGTCCAATGTGTAGTGCACAAACAATAATTAAAATTGACGGTGACTACAACATCTCTGTAGGAGGTAGAGACATGGAGATCCGGGAATGGGTTAGCCCCTTCCCACTATAAAAAAGCATGGGGCAAGACCTCCACTTGCTGCCCCCGTTGTGTTTCCTACAGGAAGGAGGGAGGGGTGGGTGGTCATTATTGTTTGAAGGTCAGGTTTCTGGCCAACAAGAGCCACAAAAAATGCAAAGGAGGAGGTTGCAATAACGCTACAGAAAACATCTGCTCTGGCACCGGAGAGATGGGAATCCTTGTAGTGGGCAGGAGGATGTGAAACTATATAAAGGATATAAAGAAGCTATAATAGAGAAATGCTTCTTATTTGATATAATGAGGGCTCTGTATTGATCACAATAATTAATACAAAATGTTTCTGGTCAGTATACAGAAGTTATTCCTATATTGTGTTTTTAAAATAGTAAAATTAAGTTTCAGAATATTTTCATATCATGCATGAAAATTTCAAAATTCTCTGACAATATGAGAACCCATCCAGCTACAAAAATATACTTACCAACACAATATAATATTCTCAGCTTTAAACACAAGTCATTGAAAATGTTTTGTAATAGTTTTTCACAGAAAGTCACTGGTAAACCACTGAGTTACCAAATGAGTATTTAGTTACCATCAGTAAATTCTGATCAATGTTGATTAATGTAAGGCTGAGTTGTTATCTTGGGAAGATTTTACTTCTTGTGATCTCCTATCCTATCCCTGTCGACACTGCTAAGGCAGCAGTTTTTTGTCCACTCTTGGGATGTTTAGAGTGAACCAGAAGTGGTATTGATCATAACTGTCCCCCATGGCTGCCCACCTGTTGCGGAAATGTTTCATCCTTGTGTTTAAATTCCTTCATCGCCTTGCTCCATTTTGTATGTGTAAATTTCCCAGGATTACATTAAACCCAACCCCTTTCTTTATTTAACTCCAGTCTACTGCAAATTTCATCTATTCCATGAGTGACAATAACCAGCAGCCTGTCCTGGACTACCCATGTAGATGCAATGGTCAAGAAGGCACAACAACACCTCTTCTTCCATACGGGGCTAAGGAAATTTGATATGTCCATAAGGTCCCCCGCCAACTTTTACAGATTGACCATAGAAAGCATTCTATCTGGATGCATCACAGCTTGGTACTGCAACTGGTCTACCTAGGACTGTAAGAAACTACAGAAAGTTATGAACAAAGTTCAGACCATCACGCAAGCCAACCTCCCAAACATTGATCTCATCTACACTTCTTGTTGCCACGAAAAGGCAGCCAATGTCATCAAAGACCCTTCCCACCCTGCTTATAATCTCTTCTAACCTCTTCCATCAGGCAGAAGATACAAAAGCTTAAACACATGTACCAACAGTTTCTTCCCCACTGTTATTAGACTACTGGGTGGCCCTCTCAAATTTCAAATCTAATGTTGATCTTGCTTTTGCACACCTCTTGCGCAGCCGTAACCTTGTATGCCTTGCTCTCTTCAATCATCCTATGATCTGTATGTCCTTGCATGCTATGATCTGCCTTTACTGCACAGAAAACAAAACTTTTCACTGTACTTAGGTATATGTGACAACCACAAATTAAATCAAATCAAATCAAATCAAACCATTGACAATGCTCAGAGATTGTAGAAACTGCCGATACTGGAGTCTGAGATAACAAGGTGTGGAGCTGAATGAACACAGCAGGCCAGGCAGCATCAGAGGAGCAGGAAAGCTGACGTTTCGGGTCTGGACCCTTCTTCAGAAATGGGGGAGGGGAAGGGGGCTCTGAAATAAATAGAGAGAGGAGGAGGTGATGATAGAAGGTGGATAGAGGAGCAGATAAGTGGAGAGAAGACGGACAGGTCAAGGATATAGGGATGAAGCCAGTAATGGCGCGTGTAGGTAGGGAGTTGGGATGGGGGTTGGTCAGTGAGGAGGGAGGGGCAGGTAGGTGGGAGGGAAGATGGACAGGTCAAGGAGGAGGGGATGAAGCTAGTAGGTAGGAAGTAGGGGTGGGGGTTGGTCAGTGATGTGGGAGGAGCGGATAGGTGGGAGAAAAGACGGACAGGTCAAGGAGTTGGGGATGAGAGGGGGGCTGGTCT
>NC_063358.1:23702185-23716161 GCF_021869965.1 Rhincodon typus
GGGGCTGGTGGGGAGTGTGGAGCGGATGAGAGAGTCGCAGAGAGAGCGGTCCCTCTGGAAGGCAGATAAGGGTGGGGGGGTTAAAATGTCCTTGGAAGTGGGGTCGGATTGCAGATGGCGGAAGTGGCAGAGAATGATGTGTTGAATCCGGAGGCTGATGGGGTGATACATGAGGTGGGCGGCACGGTGGCTCAGTGGTTAGCACTGCTGCTTCACAGCACCAGGGACCTGAGTTTGATTCCATCCTCGGGTGACTGTCTGTGTGGAGTTTGCACATTTTCCCCGTGTCTGCGCGGGTTTCCTCCGGGTGCTCCAGTTTCCTCCCACAGTCCAAAGATGTGCAGCTTAGGTGGATTGGCCATGCTAAATTGCCCTAGATTAGGTGGGTTATAGGGGGATGAGTCAGCGTGGGATGTTCTGAGGTTCGGTGTGGACTTGTTGGGCTGAAGGGCCTGTTTCCACACTGTAGGGATTCTATGATAAGGGGAATTCTGTCTTTGTTGTTATTGCGGGGAGGGGGTGTGAGGGCTGAGGTGCGGGAAACGCAAGAGATACGGTCGAGGGTGTTTTCGACCACTGTGGAGGGGAAATTGCGGTCCTTGAAAAACGAGGACATCTGGGATGTCCAGGAGTGGAATGCCTCATCTTGGGAGCAGATGCGGTGGAGGCGAAGGAATTGGGAATAGGGGATAGCATTCTTGCAGGAAGGTGGGTGAGAGGAGGTGTATTCTAGGTAGCTGTGGGAGTCGGTGGGCTTGAAATAGATATCAGTTTCCAGGTGGTTACCAGAGATAGAGACAGAGAGGTCCAGGAAGGAGAGAGAGGTGTTAGAGATGATCCAGGTGAACTTAAGGTTGGGGTGGAAGGTGTTGGTGAAGTGGATGAACTGTTCGATCTCCTCGTGGGAGCACGAGGCGGCGCCAATACAGTCATCGATATAACGGAGGAAGAGGTGGGGTTTAGGGCCAGTGTAGCTGCGGAAGAGGGACTGTGCCACATATCCTAAGAGACAGGCATAGCTTGGGCCCGTGCAGGTACCCATGGCCACCCCCTTCGTCTGTAGGAAGTTGGAGGAGTTGAAGGAGAAGTTGTTAAGGATGTCCTGTCTTAGGCCACTTAGTTCCACACTTTAAGATCTTGTTTAAAATTCGTGTCTTTGACCGCATATTTGGCCACCATTTTTGTCTCAATGCCTTTTATTTCGGCTCTATGAAGCACTTTGGTAAATTTCTCTACATTAAAGGATTATATAAAGTCTTGGTGGTCGTGATAATCAAATTAGTGATTATGGAGTAATCTTAGGCTTTTACTTTTCTGAAGGTTTCACTTGCAATTGGTTTACTTTCAAACTGGTTACAATCCATTAATTTATAGATTATCATTTGTGGAGGGAACTTGGTTAATGGGCTAAAATCTTTGAGTTAAATTCAACTCTGGCAGGGATATAAAATGGGCAGCAGTGGATAAGCTATCTGCTAGTTTTTATTTGAAGTCAAAGCTGTGTTCCAGGTGTATTTTTATTTCACAATTTTTCTACTGGGAATCTTAATGAAAGTTTTGTCTTGGCATTTTGGAACATTATGACCTGGTGAAGGCCTCTTCGGCCTGTTTGTTTCCTCTCCACCTATCCTCTCCTCTATCCATCTTCTATCCACCTCCCGCTCTCTCCCTATTTATTTCAGAACCCCCTTCCCCTCCCCCTTTTCTGATGAAGGGTCTAGGCCCGAAACGTCAGCCTTTCTGCTCCTATGATGCTGCTTGGCCTGCTGTGTTCATCTAGCCCTGCACCTTGTTGTCTCGGATTCTCCAGCATCTGCAGTTCCTACTATCTCATAATACAACAGGGGCATTTTAAACAAGTCCACAATGGAACTTCTGCCCATCGAGTATGAGCATGTCTCAACTTCAAGAACTGCTACCTAATCTGATTGGCCAGCAGCTCCAACTGTCCCAGAAGCACCAGAGGTCAGTAGTAGACATTTCTGCGACTGCAAAGACATCACAAAGAGGTAAGATGGCTGCCAGGGACAAGTAGTCCAAGGTTTTAGGATGGGGAGAGATCCAGAAGATATCCATGACCCTGCTAAAGGAGGAGAGGGGGATTGGGGGAAGATTTTGGAGGAAAGGTGAGGAATGAAGGAGGGTGACATCTTCAATTCCAGCTATCTGAAGTCATATAAACTACACTTCCAGAGTAGAAAAGGCTTCCTTCTTCACTAAACCCTCAAAGACTGTTTTCCTACAATGTTAGACATGTCAACTAGGAACTATCCTTTGTTCTATTACAACTTGTAAAAGTGATGTATCCTCTTTAACTGTATCTTTTTCTTGAACGAGTGTATTTGCGTTGTGTGATTGATGTAGCATTTAGACACTGGACAAATATGTGAATAAGTAATCTTTATTTTAAAACCCATGAAAATCTGCTGCTGGTTCTTTGTAACTGATCACACAATGACAGGGGGTTAAAAATCCACACTATAACAGACAGTGAGTATAGGAATATGAGGTTTCAGTTTATCTCTCCTCACTGTTTGTAACAGACATGTTGAAGATACTATATAAGAACTATAATACGCATGCTAACCAATGGGATTTCAAAATATTCATCTGCTTTTGAAATTATCCAACCATTGAGCAGAAACTTGTTGAGGCTTCAGGGATCTTGTCAGTCAACTGCTGAGAGAGCCAAGCTGCCCCTTCCAAGGAAGCTGCATTAAGTCTAGTGCCAATAAGGCATTGGCAAGGTCACCATCTGGAATTAAAGTTTCAGGGGCAGTGCTGCCAGCCAATCAGAAGTCAGCAGCCCTTACTCTCCATAGCTCCAATGAAGAGTCCTTGGCTGTTGCCTGAAGTGCACCAGGGATCTCAGAGGACCAAGAGATAAGGTGAGTGATTTGGCCTGGTAGGAAGTGTGTCCAGGATTGGGAGCTGAAGGGAGAGAGGGCAAGGAGAATTGGAGCCATGGGTGGTTCTCAGCAGATACACCCCTGCCTTATGCCCAGTCCCTCAATCAGGCACTAATTGCCTTTGATTTAAGGATCCCTCCACCAAGCCGACAAGTTCAAGTTGACTGAGCACATCACAGTGATAAGACGGAAGGCTTTACAAGGCCTTTAATTACCCATTTAATGGCCTCAATTAGTGACAGGGCAGGAAGGTCAACCAAGGACCTTCAAAACCTAATTCCTAGACCTTAATCCCACTGGATGTGAGGAGGTGATAGGGTTTGGACATTCCATTCCCCTACCTTATTAAATTCCCTGTTGCTAGGATTAAGGACATCTCTAAACTCTTCAAGCATATTGTTAGAGGTGAGATTGAGAAGCCAGAAATTATCATACACATTGGTAGGAATGACATTTTTGGGAAAAATATTAAAGCAGTACGGAGTGAATTTAAGAGGTTAGGTAGAAAATTCTTTAAAAATACCTTGAAAGTAGTCATTTCTGGTTCACTCCCAATGCCAAACTCAAACAAGGGAAGGAACAATTAGTTAAAGGAGATAAATCAATAGCTGAAGAGCTGGTGTATTGTTCAGGGATACAGGTTTTTGGACAATTGGAATGACTTTTGGGATAGAAAAGACCTGCTCAAAAAAGAGAGGGTCCACTATCTCAGCAAGGAGATTTGCTCATTCCATTAAGAGAGACTTTATTCTGATAGAGAGGGGGAGTGGAGGAATTCTAAGTAGCAGTGTAGCTAGAAGGATTTCCTGTTTTCCCAGCCACCATCAGTTTTGAGGAAGAGTCACTGGTCCCGAAACGTTAACTCTGTTTTTTCCTTCACACATGCTGCCAGACCTGCTGACCTTCTCCAGCAACTTTGTTTTTGTTCCTGATTTACAGCATCCGCAGTTCTTTTGGTTTTTATTTAAACAGAAGGATTGATGGGGAAGCTTCTGAATGTGAGGAGAGCACATGAATTAGAAAAGAAAGACAAGAGAAGATCAGAGTATGTAGCAACTCTGAAAAACTAAATTGCATTTATATCAATTTAAGGGGTCTTACAGGTAAGTCTGATGAACTCAGGGCATATTTAAGAACTTGGGATTGGAATGTCATAGCTATTACAGAAACTTGGCTGAGAGATGGACAAGACTGGCAGCTCAATGTTCCGGGTTTTAGATGCTATAGGAAGGATAGAAAAGGAGGCAAGAAAGGAAGTGGGGATGGCGTTTTTGATTAAGGAATACATTATTGCTGTAATTAGGGAAGATATTTCTGAAAAATCGTCCAGTGAAAATATGTGGATAGAAATTACAAATAAGGAAGGAAAGACCACTTTGATGGGATTGTACTATAGGCCCCCAAAAGTAAGAGGGAAATCGAGAAACAAATATGTACGGATATCTCAAGTATATGTAAGCATAATAAGGTTGTAATAATGGGGGATTTTAATTTTCCAAACTTGGCTGGGGTTACCATAGTGTTAAAGGTTTGGATGGTGAAGAATTTGTCAAATGTGTTCAAGAAAATTTTCTTTATCAAAATGTGGATGCTCCTACTAGAGAAGGAGTAAAACTAGACCTTCTTTTGGGTAATAAGGCAGGGCAGGTGACTGAACTAAAAGTAGGGGAACACTTTGGGTCTAGCGATCATAATTCTAGTAGTTTCAAAATGGTTATGGAAAAGGATAAGCCTTCCTTAAAAGTTAAAGTTTTTAATTGGAGTAAGGTAAATTTTAATGTTATGAGACAAGAACTTTCTTGGAGTTGATTGGAGTAGACTATTTGCAGGTAAAAGGACGCCTGACAAGTGCATTTAAGTGTGTGATGACAAAAGTTCAGAGGCATTTTGTTCCTATTACAGTGAAGGGTAAGGCTGGTAAATCAAGCAACAATGGATAAATAAAGACATTGAGATTCTAGTCAGGAATAAAAGAGAATCTTATTTTAGATATGGTCAACTTGGTTCTATTGAGTCTCTTAATCAATATAAAGAGTGTAGGGGCATTCTTAAGAAACAAATCAGGAAGGCAAAGAGGCCATGTGAGATAATATTAGCAAATAAGGTGAGGGATAATCCAAAGAGATTCAAGAAATACATTAAGATCAAAACGGTAGCTAGACAGAGGGTAGGGTTTCTTAAAGATCAAGGAGGTTGTGTTTGTGTTGAAACCCAGGAGATGGGAGAGATACTAAATGAATATTTTGCATCAGTTTTTACTGTGGAGAAAGAAATGGAGTCTAGAGAATGCAGAGAAATAAACTCTGATATTTTAAAACAGTCCACATTGCAGAAGAGGAAGTTTGGGAGGTGTTATAAAATATAAAGGTGGATAAATCTCTGGAACCTGATCTAATGTATCCCAGAATTTTGTGGGAAGTAAGGGAGGAAATTACAAGACCCCTTGCAGAAACATTTGCATTACCTATAACTACGGGTGAGGTGCCTGATGAGTGGAGGGTGGCTAATGTTGTACTTTTGTAAGGAGCAACTGGGGAACTGTAGACATGCGTATCTGACTTCAGTTGTGGGTAAATTGTTGGAGTTGATTATAATAGATAGGATTTATGGACATTTAGAGAGGCAAAATTTGATTAGTGATAGTCAGCGCGGTTTCGTGCGAGGAAAGTCATGTCTCACAAACTTGATTGAATTTTTTGAGGAAGTTACCAAAAAGATTGATGATGGCAGAGCAGTAGATGTTGTTTATTTGGATTTTAGTACAGCCTTTGACAAGGTTCTGCATGGTAGTCTAATTAGTAAAGTTAGATCACTTGGGATTCAGGGTGAGCTTGCCAATTGGACACATAATTGGCTGAGTGGCAAGAGGCAGAGAGTAATGGTGGAGGGTTGTTTTTTGGACTGGAGGCCTATGACCAATGGTGCTCCACAGGGATCAGTTCTGGGTCTTCTTGTGTTTGTCATTTATATATATGATTTGGATGAGAATATAGAAGGCATGGTTGGTAAGTTTGCAAACAACACCGAAGTTGGTGCCATAGTATACAGTGAAGAAGGTTTTCTAAGATTACAGAGGGACTTTGATCAAATGTGTTAATGAACTGAAAATGGCAGATAGAGTTCAATCTGGATAAATGCAAGGTATTGCATTTTGGTACAACAAACAGTGGTAGGACTTTTACACAATTAAAGATAGGGCCTTGGGTAGTGTTGTAGAACAAAGGGGTCTGGGGCGTAGGTACATAATTCTTTGAAGTTTGCGTCACATATAGACAAGATGGTTAAAAAGGCATTTGGCACCCTTGCCTTCATTGCTCAGTCCTTCGAGTATAGGAGTTGCGATATCATGTTGAGTTTGTACAGGACATTGGTGAGGCCTCTTCTGGAAATATTATGTCCAGTTCTGGTTGCCCAGTTGTAGGAAGGATATTATCAAGCTGGGGAGGGTTCAGAAGAGATTTACCAGGATGTTGCCAAGTAAGAAATGTTTGAGTTATAAAGAAAGTCTGGATAGGCTGGGACTTTTTTCGCTGGAGGGTACGAGGTTGAGAGGCAACCTGATAGAAGCTTACAAAATAATGAGAGGTAAAGATAGAGTTAATGGTAGTTATCTTTTTCCTAAGATGGAGGATTTCAAGATTAGGGGCGCACTTTTAAGGTGAGAGGAGAGAATTTTAAAAACAGCGTAAGAGGAAAGTTTTTTGCGCAGAGGATGGTTTGCATGCAGAATAAACTTTCTGAGGAGGTGATGGATGAGGGTACAATTACAATGTTTAAAAGACATTTGGATAATACACGAGTAGGAAAAGTTTGGAGGAATATGGGCCAGGAGCAGGCAGGTGGGACTAGTTTAGTTTGGGATTATGTTCAGCATGGACTGGTTGGATCGAAGGGTCTGTTTCCATGTTGTATAATACTATGACTCCAGATCTCTGGGAATAGAGGACTCTGTCCATTATGTTTCAAATCTCAGAAGAATTAAGAGCAACCCAAAACATTTGTATTTATGTATTATGTTTCACAACTGCTGGAAGTCTCAAATTTCTTCACAGCCAATGAAGTACTTTTGAAATGTTGGATTATAGGAAATGAGGCAGGCAATTTCTACACAGAAAATGCCTACAAACAACATAACAGCTAGAGAATCTGTTCACCAAGGAATAAATATTAGTCAGAAAGCTGGGACTAACTCCCCTACTCTCTAAAGTAAGTGCTGTGGGATCTTTTATATCCTGGGAATAAAGATACTTTAACATCTCCTTCTTAATACTGGACGGGTTTTGATTTTTGTGCTCAAGTCCTGGACTGGGTCTTGAACATACAAACCTACCAATTGAACTGCAGGTGACCAACATGGAGCACAGTGCACTGCTACAGGGATTGAATGTAAAAAATAAAGGGATCCATCATTCACTTCCCTATTCCCTCACAGACAGTTTTAGCATTGCCAGGGATCTTGGAAGCAGATTAACAGTCTGTTTTCCAACAGGAAGTATTATGTGGCAAAGTGGAAGGCTAAAAGGCTGGAAAGATACTTTTTGTAATGTGCACAATTTAAAAATAACCTCTGTCTCTATGGGCCTCTTTGAATGTCTGTTATAATCAACAATAGAAACTGATCAAAATGGACTCTAAGTAAGAGGAACTACTTTGTCAGTTCCACAGTTTTACTTAAATTGAATTTAATGTGCAGTGAACAGATATCCAATAACATAATTGCATCTAAAAATTAAACATTCTTTGTAATAGCTCCTGGTGCAGAAATGAAAGTTAAGTTTGAAGTCAGTGTTGTTTGTTGGTGCTTTCCAAGTGCCAGCAGAAATTCCCATTTTCTGGCTCTTGACCATCAGTGTGAATTCCAGTTAATTCCAGATAGTTTTCATATGTACAACAACTATCAACAGTGCCAGGAAAGCTTGATCTGAAATTTACTGAGTTGGAATAGCCTGGGGCTCAACTTGCATCATATGCCACACAGTCTTCAGAACAAACTGCGAAACTGCTTTTAACTCATTCATTGCAATTGTAGCTTTGCGCAACATGCTTTACACTTCTAGAATGCACACTAGTTTCAAGGAGCTGCTAAAATGTTGTGGCGGTCAATGCTGCATGGACAATGATGGTATCAGATTATTGAGATGGATTAAACATGTGAATAAGAGTGTCAAAATTTTATTCTGATATTCAGAAAGTATGTGTAAAATGACATTGAAGAGATTTACGTTGACGTAGCTCAGTCTGAAAGATTTCATGGAGAGAAACCAATGATTGCTGGTGGGCTTTCTGCCAAAATTACATTTCTCACAGCAGGAAATCCCACCTGCCCAGAGCTGGCAGCCAATCAGAAGACAGCATCTCCCGAACTTGGCAGCACCAACTTGGAGACTGTGGCTGATGCTGGGATATGACCCTCAGGACCCTCAGATAAATGATCCAAGGTGAGAAAGGAAAGTGTTGTTTCTGGAGAGCCTCTGGGGTCCGAATTCCAGAGAGTGGGGACAGGGCATTGAACATGAGGGTAGGGGAGGTTTTGGGCCACGGGGCTAATGTGAGATTCTGTCCAAACAGTGGTGAATTCAGAAAGAAGCCTGCTGCACCCTTGAGCCATCTCAATGTTATGGCAGCCCTTGGGGCCTGACCCCTCAGAGCCCGTTCCTGTTGCATCATCGATCCTGCTGCTCCGCCATCCAGCTTGTCCCTGAGTCTGGTCAACCCAACAACCTGAGCCCTCTCCTCTGCCAGCCGCCTAAAACCAGACTGGCACGGTTGCAAATGTCTGAGTGATGGTTCTCTAATGACTGTGGCTAGTTCTGACAAGGAGAGTGCTTTGGTGTGAGGCAACTGTGTCTAAAAACCAGATCAGGTCTGGTAAAAGACAGGCAACTCCACAGTGAGTTACAATGACCAGAACCATATACAGACAGGAGATACACCTGACGGAAAAAATAGGTTGCCAGGGCACACCAACGAGGAATGAGCCCAATGTAAAGGTATCACAGGACCATCCGAAGATGGACTATTGCTGCTTGGGCATGACAACACACCAATGTTGACCACTCTCTCTACATGGGAGGCTCAGGAGCAACATGCATAGCTGCCTTTTGTCCCAGGAGAGGTCTGTGAGCATCCTCTGTAACAAACTCCAGGGGAGAGATTAAAAAGATAGGTCGATTTCACAATATACTGGTGATCACCTGGTTTATGGCCGGCTCTCAACCCCTGTAGGCCAGCACTTAGATCAGTCATGCGCAGTGTTCGAGGCTTTAACCTCCAGCTCTTCATCAGCCAGAATTTGACAGCAGGACTAAGATAGACCCCCAGTATAGTAAATGGTTGGTGTTCCCGGTCAAAGTCCTGAGCTCCTCCAGCAGGGCGTCCTTCACCACTGACCAGTGAGTAGTGTGAAACATTGTCCCACTTGACCCTTGCAGAAGACACTACAGAGAATACCTCTTGGGCAAACATGCACCCGCTGCAAGTTAGCTGGTTCTTTGAACATGAGGCGCACGTCATCAGCATAAGCCAAACACTTTTACTCCATCAAGGGGAAGGAAGGCAGCTGACTGACCAGTGCACCGGGTCCCGGACTAGATAGACCAGGTTGGGACCATGTAGGACTGGTTGGGGTGAACCATGTGGCCTAGCACAGTGCCAAGGTGAGAAAATATTGCCCTGATAAAGGTTTTGTAGTCTCTACTGAGGAGGAAGACTGGGCACCAGTTTGTAAAAAGGTGACAATCACTCCTTTTCGGCAGTGCCTCAGCCCAAGAGATCCCAAACTGTAAAATATTCCTCCAGGATTCACATGTTGCTGCTCCCCGGGAAGTTGCAAATTAGCCTGGGGAACTAGTCAGCCTGTCCACCCCTGGAGGTTTGCCCCTGGAGAGCTGGTCGAGGGTGCCAGTGGATTCGTCCAGACTAACTGGAGTATCGAGATACCTGGCAGCCCTGTGTTGACCTGCATTAGGTCCTCCACAGAATTCAGTGAGCATCCTCACTGGACAGATCCAGAGGGAACAAAATGCTGTAATAGGTCTTTCATCATGTGAACTTTGTGGGAAACTAGGCAAGAGATTGCTGGACCCTTGCTGAGATGTTTCATTATTGACAGCCATGGATGGCGTGCTGAAAGACTGGAGGTTGGCTGATGTGATGCCATTACTAAAGAAAGGCTGTAAGGAAAATCCAGGGTACTTTAGACCGATGAGCCTTACATTAGTATTATCTGAGGGATAGGATTTATACACATTTGGAAAGGCAAAGAGTGATAAGGGATATTTAACATGGCTTTGTGCCTGGAAGATCATGTCTCACTAACTTGAGATTTTTGAAGAGATGACAAAGAAGATTGATGAAGGCAGAGTAGTAGATATTGTCTACATGGACTTTAGCAAAGTGTTCCAAATGGTAAACTAGTTAGTAATGTTAGATTGCACAGCATACAGGGGGAGCTAACTAATTAGATATAATATTGGCTTGAAAGTAGGAAACAGAGGGTGGTGGTGGAGGGTTGCTTTTTGGACGGGCCTGGGAGTGTTGCAAAACAGAATCCTAAAGGTGCAGATGCAGAGTTCCTTGAAAGTGGAGTCACAGGTAGACAGGGTGGTGAAGAAGGCATTTGGCATGCTTGCCTTCAATGGTCAAAACATTGAGTATAAGATTTAGGACGTCATGTTGCAGCTGTACAGGACATTGGTGAGGCCACTTTTAGAATACAGCACACAATTCTGGTCACCATTCTATCAGAAGGATGTTACTAAACTTGAGAGAGTGCTAAGAAGATCTATGAGGATTTTGCTGGGACTGGAGGGTTTGAATTATATGGAGAGGTTTAATAGGCTGGGGCTTTTTTCCCTGGAACGTTGAAGGTTGATGGGTGACCTGATAGAGGTTTAAAACATCATGAGAGACATGGATAGGATGAATAGCCAAGGCCATTTTCCTAGGGTAGAAGAGTCCATGACTACAGAGCATAAGTTTAAGGTCAGAGGGAAAGATTTAAAAGGGACCTGAGGAGTAACTTTTTCCTGCAGAGGATGGTGCATATCTGGAGCAAGCTGCCGGATGAAGTGGAAGTGGCCACAATTATAACATTTAAAAGGCATCTGGATGGGTACATGAATAGGAAGGGTTTAGACGGATATGGGCCAAATGCTGGCAAATGGGACTAGGCCAGATTAGGATGTCTGGTTGGCGCAGACGAGTTGGACTGAAGGGTCTGTTTCCGTGCTGTATAACTCTATGATTCCATGACACTATGTGGTTTGATGCCACACTGTGTTTACATTCAAGACGGACAGATCAGGGAGAAGGCAATTTAATTTGTCTTCAGGATTAAACTTCAAAGTAACACTACCAAAGATTAAATCAAAATACTACTCTACATGGGAATCATCCATATACCAGGCCCTGACTTATAGTTATATTAGATAAGCATTAAACTACTTCCTTCATATGTTCATGTCCATGTGCTCTCTGTGCGTCTTCCAGAGAGTCTCACACTTGTGTGTCTTCCAGAATGTTCCTTCTAGTGCGCTCTAACTCTTCTCATACTGTTTCACTCACACTGAATGTGGCACAGTTCTGTGACATCATCACAAATTTACTCCAGGATTTTAAAGTCTGACACAATGCCATGCCCCAAAACCTTTGACTTCCATCATAGCAATGAATAACATTCATCCAGACATGTTGCCTAACTCACTTTTTTTGCAACATTTGCTGTATATTTATTGCTTATCACTCCTACTTTTGCCCTAAGTCTTTGACTTGATACACATGTTTCAATATGTAGATCAGGAAAGCCCATGAGAATGCTTAGAAACAAGTGAGGTAAAGTTGGCAATTTTACAGTTTCCCTGTTGGGTTCTGTTGCTGAAGCAATTTGTGTTAATGTAACTGCAAGAATGTAATGGGAAGTGACATTGGTTCTTCCTCTCAGTGGGGGATCTGGATCAGGTGACATTGTTACACCTCTCAGAAAAAAAAATGATGCAGTTCATTCATTGGTAATTCCCTTTCATTTGAAGAAACTTGCTGCTTTACAGTATTGACATGTTTTTCAAAGCTCTATTCCAGGGCATGAATACACATGTTTGTTGCTTAGTATGTTCTTCAGGCAATGCTTTCGGTGGAAGACTGAACAATTTTGTCTTCACTGATGTGGGATTTTGAAACCACATTTATGACAAGGTATTGTAACATTATATAGCTTAGAATTCTGCATTGATATTGTGCTCCTCAACATTTAGATTAAAGAAAACTTGATTCCTGTACAATACCTCAATGGCCATAGCATTTTGTTAGCACCTATTGTAAAATGCCCATTTTGTAAATACAATGGAGGGGGAGAAAAATAAATAACTTGCATTTATGTTGCACCTTTCACAACCTCAGGAAAACCAATTGCCATCATGGTGCAGTATCTCTACTGAAGGTATAGATTTGATTCTGTAGAACATTGTATCCAACTGAATCAGAGAAATGCCTCAGAATAAAAAAAATACTGTGGAATTTGGAAATATGAAATAAAAATAGAGAATACTGAAGAAACTCAGCATCTCTGGCAGCATCTGTGAAGTGAGGAGCAGAGTTAATGTTTCGAGTCCAACATATCTCTTCTTCAGAACTGCCTTGTTCCTTTTCTAAAGTAAAACTCACATGTCTTTGAGAATGACACTGAAAACTATGGGTTTAAGGACAGAAATAGATGCACAAATTCTCCGTGGAGTTAAAGAACCATGAATTAATAAATGCAGGACATAGATATCTGTCAGGAGCATTGCACACATTAGGAACACCACACTCAATAGGAATGCTCACCAATTTATGTGGAAATACTGCTGAGCTCCAAAAAACCTCAGGTATAGGTGACTCACTGCAAAGTGACACTGTTTCCCTACTGAATGAGTTCTCTTTTTCCTCATACTCTCTTTGCATAGTCACGGACATGATTCTTAATGTGGTCCTTCAGAAAATGTTAAAACAGCTAATGCATGTACTTATACAGCAATTCTCCTTTGTGTAGTTTCAGAGATTATCAACAATGAATCTTCAATTATGAATGTCTACAGTGACTTATAATGTCGATGATGACTTTTATGCTAATTAAATTGCCTGAATGACACGGTAAATTAGGTGACTCTGGATTAACTGGGTAGTAACATCCTAAAATCTGAACAAAACATGCTCAAGAGGTTAAATGGAAATCTCCTATTGCTATGCTGCTAAAATCCTCTGGTGCCTTAACATTTAATAACAGAAAAATCAACTCTGAAAGTAATAGTTTGTAAAATATTCACACATGGTTTTTAAAAAGTTCATAGACAACAAATCCACCCACTGAGACAGTCACAGATTTCAAGCAAACAAGATTGAAAGCTTAAAATGTTTCCCATTAGCAAAATGAGTTTTTTATCATGACAGCTACGGTTTATCTTACCAGTTAAAATAATGAAGAAAAGCATTGCTTATGCATGAAAAACAAGAATGGTTATATTGCATGGGTTTTTTGGAGGTAATCTATGTAATGGCATTTTCTTATTCCACGTTTAGAGCACAGTTCTTCATACAAAAGTATCTAACCGTTTTCTGGTACCTTAAGCACAGTTTGAGGAAGATTTCCTTCCAGTTCTATTGAATGTCAATCTCCTGTCAGCAGCTTCCCCTCACAGCAGGTCTTTCATGCAAGGGGTCTATCTTTAAGGAATGGCAGCAGCTGGTGGAGCCATGAGTGTGAGGGGAGAGAGAATAGGGTTAATTACTATACAAACTTTTTGTTTTAAACTCTACAGTTAAGTACTCATTTTTAAATAGTAATTATTATCCAAAGAGTCAGCTCAGCACTTTACTTCTACCAAATGCACTGCTTTGAATTATGTAAAATGCGATTGGTTATCATAACTGAAAAGCAGAAAAAGACTAGTTCTATCACTAGAGATAGTAGGAACTGCCGATGCTGGAGAATCTGAGATAACAAGGTGTAGAGCTGGATGAACACAGCAGGCCAAGCAGCATCAGAGGAGCAGGAAAGCTGACTTTTCGGGTCTGGACCCTTCTTCAGAAATG
>NC_063358.1:23721161-23733190 GCF_021869965.1 Rhincodon typus
TGGGTCCTGACCTGAAATGTCAACTTTCCTGCTCCTCTGATGCTGCCTGGCCTGCTGTGTTCCTCCAGCTCCACACTGTGTTATCTCTGACTCAAGCATCGGTAGTTCTTACTATCTCTGAGGGTTTTATCAATGTCTCATTTACTATTTTATACATTTTTTTATTTTTGTCTGGTATAACAATTTGGTATTTTGGTTTACAATTTCAGTGATAAATCTTATCAAATTTTGTTGTTTTTCTTTTATCAACTTGAATCCCTATATCAAATGCTGAAGGGATTGACACAAACTGAACAGCTGAGAACTTGTCTACTTCCTGTGGTGTCTCCCAAGTTGGTGATATTCTGTAGCTCCACCACTACTTTCCCAACTTCACCTACTTCCTAAAGGGCTGTTGACAGATTTTTAATCAGATCCAACTTTGTGGATGAACCACATTAAAACTCGTAAACATACATGATTTTGAGAGCTTATTGAACATCAAATGTTGAGTGCTTTCTGCTGTTGCTGTGTTAGTACGTTAATGGACGGTTTATAATAAACTGAAGACAGCGTGTCAGAAAGTGTGTTTATTGATCCTTCTCTGCTAGACAAGAAAACCAAAAGACACTTCACACTGCTGTAATGTGCTATAGCAGTGGTTTCTCAATAAGAATGTGGTGATGCTAAAGGTGCCATGGTAGTAAATGGAGCCTGTAGCATCTTGTTAAATTATAGTCGTGTGTCCTTATCTTGCTGTTTAGAGCAGGATGATATTTAGAGTTGCCTCTCATTTCAAGTTTGACAGTTCTGATAAAGAGTCACTCGACTCAAAACATTAACTCTATGTTCTTCCCACAGATTAGTCTAGAATTCCAATTTCGTTTTTTATTTCAGATCTCCAGCATCTGCATTTCTTTGTTTTATTATCCCACTTTTAGTATATCAGGCTTCTTCGATTTTGTTTAGTATATTAAAAAAAAACTTGTATTTACATAGCACTTTTCACGGCGAACGGACATTTTAGTGTTTCACAGTCAATTAAGTGCTTTTGAAGTATAGTCAATATTGTAAAGCAGGAAATGTGACAGCAAATTTCCAAACAGTAACCTCTCCCACAGCAATATGATAATGATTCGATAATCTGTCATTTTCTGATAGTTGAGAGATAAATATGGACTGGGACATCAGGGGTAAATCTTCTTTTCTTAACGTCACAGGATGTTTTACAACCGCCTGCACAGTTAAATTAACGTTTCTTTTGAAAGACAACATCTCTGAAAGCACAGCAATCCTTAGGTACTGCGTAAAACTGTAAGAAACAGGAACAGGAGGAAGCTGTTTGGCCACTTGGTTTGCTCCACATTCGATGGGATCATGGCTGATCCAACATTCCTCACATCCACTTTCCTGCCCTTCCCCCATAACCCTTAAATCTTCTGCTGATTAAAGAATCTATCTATCTCAGCCTTCAATATACACAAAGACACTGTCCCCACAGCTCTGTCAAAGAGCTCCAAAAACTCACAACACTCAGGGAATAAATTCCTCATCATCTCAGTCTTAAATTGGTAGTCTTAAACATAGGAAGATGGTCATGGTTGTGGGAGGGCAATCATCTCAGCTCCAGGACATCTCTGCAGTAGTTCCTCAGGGTCGTGTCCTAGACCCAACCATTTTCAGCTGCTACATCAATGGCCTTCCCTCCATCATAAGGTCAGAAGTGGGGATGTTCACCGATGATTGCACAATGTCCAGCACCATTTGTGACTCCTCAGATACTGAAGCTGTCCATGTTCAAATGCAACAAGATCTGGACAATACCCAGGCTTGGGCTGACAAGTGGCAAGTGACATTCGCACCAAACAAATGCCAGGCTATGACCATCACCAGTAAGAGACAATCTAACCGCTGCCCCTCGACATTCAACGGTGTTACCATCACTGAATCCCCCACAATCAACATCCTGGGGGTTACCATTGACCAGAAACTCAACTGGACTCACCACATAAACACAGTGGCTACAAGAGCAGGCCAGAAACTAGGAATACTGCGGCGAGTAACTCACCTCCTGACTCCTCAAAGCCGGTCCACCACCTACAAGGCACAACTCAGGAGTGTGATGGAATATTCCCCACTTGCCTGGATGGAATGCAGCCCCAACAACACTCAAGAAGCTTGACACCGTCCAGGACAAAGCAGCCTGCTTGATTGGCACCACATCCACAAGCATTCACTCCCTCCACCAATGACGCTCAGTAGCATTAGTGTGTACTATCTACAAGATGCTCTGTAGAAATTCACCAAAGATCCTCAGACCCACGGCCGTTTCCATCTAGAAGACAAGGGCATCAGACATATGGGAACACCACCACCTCCAAGTTCCTCTCCAAGTCATTCACCATCCTGACTTGGAAATATATTGCTGTTCCTACACTGTTGCTGGGTCAAAATCCTGGAATTCCCTCCCTAATAGCATTGTGGGTCAACCGACAGCTGGTGGACTGCAACGATTCAAGAAGGCAGCTCACCACCACCTTCTCAAGGAAACTAGGGATGGGCAAGAAATGCTGGCCAGCCAGCGACAGCCATATCCTACAGATGAATAGAAAAAAAAAATTGGTTCCCCTTTATTGTGGTCCTAGAATCTCCCATGAAAGGAAACATCCTCACAGCATTTACCTGTTAAGCCCCTTAAGATTCCTATATTTTTCAATAAGGTCACCTCTCATTCTTCTAAATTCCAATGAGTAGAGCCCTAAACTGCTCAACATTTGCTCATAAGACAATCCCTCCGTACTGGAGATCATCCTAATGAACCTTCTCTGAACTGCCTCCAATGGATTAATATCTTTCCTTAAATAAGGAGACCAAAACTCCAGACGTCACTTTACTAGCACCTTGTGCAGTTGCAGTAGGATTTCCCTACTCTTATACTCCAAGAAATCAGAGCCAACATTTCATTGCTGCTCCTGTGTATGTATCAGGCACAAATATACCCAAAGCCCTTTACACCAAGGCTGTCTGCAGGTTTTTCTCCATTTAAATAATGCTCTGTTCTGCACTGAAGTGTTAGGCCTGATTTTTGTGCTCAAGGCCTAAAGGGAACATGAATGCAGAACTCTGTAATTCGGAAGTTAGCAACCAAGCTGCAGTGGACCCTCTTAGAATAGAACAGACTGATTTTGCAAAACACAAATTTGCTGAACAACCAAGAAGACTAGCTGAAGAGGATGTCAAATTAATCTACTTGTTCACTTTCATTTTGAAATTATAACTGGCCTCGGGGAAGATGACAAAACTAACTTTGTGTACACCGAATTTTTGGTGGCAGGGTTAAATCAGGGTCAACCTGTTGACAGCATTCAGTTAACAATTAGACTGCAAAGCAGTGATGTGCTGAGGAGAAGCATGGTCAGCTCTTTTGTTTATTCATTTCTGAGATTGCTGAAGCAATTACAAACTATTGAAAGAGTGCTTGAGAATATTTTGATTGAGCCATTACCAACTGTTGCCGTGTTCATATCCTGTTTCATGATGGCCATTTTGATATTTCTATTGGGTGTTGAAAAGATTATGAGCTTTCTGCCAGACTGCTTGCGTTGGTACTGCATTACTTAAGGAAAATATCAAAACAACACACTGCCACCATAAAAAAATTATTTTACTGAATACGTCTTTTTTCATCACTTCTTCAAACAGAATTACCAAGGTGAATTAGCCACTCGCTGGAAGCAAGCATTTTAACTCCATCCCAGGGTAAATGATTTAACAAAGAGAACAAGGAAAGGCAGTGAGTTAGAACATTATCCTTTCTTATATCATATTCAGCTTTAAATCTAACTCAGACAAATGTCTCATTTCAATGACAATAATTGAGACAATCATTGTCATTTCCCTCTTCGATCTAGGCCCTGAAATCCAGCCACGGAAATGACTGGTCTCTCCAAAGGTTAAAGTCTTGGACACTAAACTCACTGAAATATATAATGTCGATGATCTGATTACGAGATTCCAAACAATACGATGTACAAACCTTTCATAGTGACACATCAAGAGATGCTCTTCTGATGAGGGCAAGTTCATCATTGGGACATGTGTAGGCTGACCTGTGTTATTTCTGATCTGTATCGTAACACGGCCTGGGAACCCTTGAAGTTGTCACCCAAGTGTAATGTGAATGAAATGTCCATCATGTTTGTCATGTGATTCAGCATTGCAAGCATCAGTCTGGGAAATATCTCCTTAGACTCCCTACAAGCTTCCTGTTTGCATATCCACTTGAATGAATTCTGACATTTATAGACTGCTTATCTCTGAATGAGAATGACCGAGTTCATAAGCATCAGGCAGTGCCTGTTCTTTCTATGGCTTCTTGTCATTTTTAAACCACTGAAAGTGAGTATTTATTTTGTTTCATTTTATTGTATTAGGATTAGACAGGTTAGGGTGCCATTTAGGTTTTTCTCAAAGGATTTCTGTTTTTCAGCAGTGCTCATCTATAAGATGCTGTTGAGGGAGAAATTGAACTCATAGCTGCCCAGCATTGCATCAGTAAGAAATCACTGCACTACATCTGAAATTCACACCACAATCTGTCGCATAAGCTGGACCAACTATTGGCCAGAGGGACTTTTAGCCATCTGGAACACATGGCTTGAAATGTTAACCTTGTTGTTAGATCCCAAGATACAGTATGTAAATGCAACTAAAAGGAGTTTGCTGCATGTGTACTTTGTCCAGTTCTACCAGACATTAAGCAACGTAAACAGTGATCTTTAAACAGACTGCAGAGGTTACTCAGGGACAAAAGAAACATAATTTCTGTTTTAATTTTGAAAGTTTAGTAGATGGGACTTAGAAAAATTCAAGCCCCTGAACCGCATGTTTGAACACATCCCTGCTGGTTAGCTGGTTTGCGATGCAGAATAACACCAATAGCATGGTTTCAGTTCCCACACTGGCTGAGGTCACTGTGAGACCACATCTTCTCAACCTCTCACCTTGCCTGAGGTGAGGTGGTCCAGGATTGATAGACTATAGTACTTTCTGTATGTGCGGATTTTATTCACAATGCTCAAAAAGGTCTGCTGCACACTTGCTGCTCAAGTTTCCAGCAACTTTGGCATTTGCTTACTTTTCTCTGAGTTCATACCCTGGTTTAACTGATCGACCGCAATGAGCATCAATAGTAAACAAATTCATAATCAGACTGATCAATTGAACAGTGCAGAAGCAGAGTATTTCTGGCCTTGTTTGGCACCCACAGCAGCATTTAAAAGATTTCTGAAATTGACACAAAACCCATTGGGAACAACACAAATAAACAATACCTTTGTTACTTTTTGTAAAACCTCAAAGTTGCAGAATAGATAACATGAAGCTGCAAGGCTGGTGCCATTCATTAATTAAAATCGCACTGCACTCTTGTGTCAGATACGAATGCTGCCCTGAACAACCCATTAATAGTCTAACAACAGTTTTAGAAAAGTGATAATTCCAACGGGATGAGGCATTACTTTGATTGAAGTAATGTGACACTAATATATTGGAGTTGGATTTCCATTTGGGGAACACTGGGCAGTATGGGCAAACATCTGCTCGAAGATATTTGTATGAAAACAGACATAAAGCCTTCCATGTAGCAGCATAGTTGGGCAGCACTTTGGAATGCAATTGTTCATTTTTATCTTGCATTATAAAGTATTCTGATAAATGTGGGCGTCATAAATCTGGTAATGTCTGACCAATACAACTGAAAAACGTGCATTTTTAAAGAGCATCTATTACACCATCAATGTGTGACTTGATTATAAACAACAATTAAAATGACTTTAAAAAAGCACTCAGTCCCTTTATTAGTTACACGAGGGCACAGTCTAATATTCCTCAGCAAGTGAAATATTAATTACTCACAATCTTTTAAAAGGCAGCACGGACTCGACTGGGCCCAGCAGCGCGGACTCGAGTAGGCCCAGCAACGCAGACTTGAGTGGGCCCTGCAGCATGTACTCAACTGGGCCCAGCAGCGCGGACTCAAGTAGGCCCAGCAGCGTGGACTTGAGTGGGCCCTGCAGCGCGGACACAAGTAGGCCCAGCAGCGCGGAGTCAAGTAGGCCCAGCAGTGTGGACTCAAGTAGGCCCAGCAGCGCGGACTTGAGTGGGCCCTGCAGCGCGGACTCAACTGGGCCCAGCAGCACAGACTCGACTGGGCCCAGCAGCACAGACTTGACTAGGCCCAGCAGCGCAGACTCGAGCAGGCCCCAGCCGCGCGGACCCGAGCAGACCCCAGCCGCGCGGACCCGAGCAGGCCCCAGCCGCGTGGACTCGAGCAGGCCCCAGATGCGTGGACTTGAGCAGGCCCAGCAGCATGGACTTGAGTAGGGCCTGCAGACATGAGTTCAGGTTCCCAGCAGCTTCTGAATTATCGAGGTGGTGCCAGCGTCAACTCATTGTTGCTGTGGCAGAGGTGACTTTGGGTTCCCAACGGCATCTGCATCCAGCACAGATTCATGGAGATGGTGGCGGAATCAAGTTTGGGCTGGCGTGATGCCCAGCAGCATCAGTAGCATCTGCATTGGCAAGATCCAGCGAGGACTCATAGTGGCGAGAGCATTCATGGAGGCAAGATGGCACTGAAGAGTGGGGTGACTCTTGTTCCAGCAGCAGCAGCATAGTGAAGGGTCTCCTGCTTGGCCACCAGGCTACTGGCTCATGATCGAGTACTTAACAAGAAAGACTGTAAAGTTGAAAACTTTCTCTATTTCTTCATTTTTCTGCCTGCAGGGTCTATGTTTTGGTTTATTTTTTGGTGTTTTAAGATGGCGCCAGAGAGTGGCGACGCATACAACTGTAGTTTGTAACAAGATACATGTGACAATAAATAAATCAAACCAAAACAAATCAATTCCCAGAAATTGGTTCAGATGATTAAGTTGATGATGCTTAGGCCATAGCTGTACCATTTTCCAGTGCATACAATGTTATTCAATGCAAAAGATGTAGCAGCTTGGTTTGTAATGAATGTAACTTGTAATAGAAATTTCTCGATATTTTGTGCCATTTTCACTGATTTTGGACAGAAACATCACAAGCTTTTGCTGGAAACGTTACTCCATTATCTTCAATCCTTTCCAATACACTGCCAAGCTTTGATCTGTTGATCTCTGCTTCTCTTTCTATATCTATATGAGTGCAGGGCACTATGCCATGAGTTGTAGGTATTAAATGGCCTAAAATAACTGGCGATGACTCAGCAATCATTTGAATTTCATGTGAATGTGTTTGATTTCTGTACAACAGGAAAAACATCAGACTACAACCTGATGAGTCATTACATGTCAATATAATTTATTACTTGAGAAATTGAACATAAAAATAAGGATGACATGCTTCAGCTATACAAGGCATTGGTAGGATTAAATCTCAATACTTTGTGCAGTTTTGGACTCCTCATTGAGGGAAGGTTGGAGACAATTCAATAGACGCTTATTAGATTGATACCTGGAATGAGTGGTTGTCTTATGAGAAAGGTTGTACAGCAGGCATTGTTTCCATTAGAGTTTAGAAAATTGAGGGGTGATTTGATTGAAGTTTTTTTTCTTTATACATTCACAGGATGAGGGGTGTTGCTGGCTAGGCAGCATTTATTGCCCAGAGTGCAGTTAAGAGCCAATCACATTACTATGAGTCTGAAGTCACATGTAGGCCAAACCAGGTAAGGATGGGAGTTTCCTTCCCTAAAGGGACATTAGTGAACCAGATGGGTAATTCCAGCAATCGTTATTCTGGTAATCGTTGGATTCTTAATTCCAGATATTGTGTTGAATTCAAATTCCACTATCTGCTGTGGCGGGATTCGAACCCAGGTTCCCAGAACATTATCTGGGTCTCTGGATTAACAGTTCGACAAAACTACCACTAGACCATCACCTCACCCTGAAGTGTATAAGTTCCTACAGTCTTAACAAACTGGACGAGAACCAAGGAGAACTATTTAAAAATTAAGGGTTGCTCTTTTAGGACAAAACAAGAAGAATAATTTTTTCTATCAAAGGGCTATGTAACTTTTGAACTATGCTTCAAAAGGTGGTAGAGGCAGGTTTGTTGAATATTTTTAAAGCGAGTGTATATAGATTCTTTTTAGGGAAACAAAGGTTATCAGGAAAGATTGGAATGAGGAATTAAAATTAGAAACAGAGCGGCCATGATCTTAATGGATGGCAGAGCAGGCTTGAGGGATCATATAGCTTATTTCTGTTTCTGGTTCATACGTTTCTATGTTTGTATATGAATTAAATCTTGAGACCTCATGTACTGTTCATTTCCAGCACCTCCCTTGTAAGCTACTGATAAGATACAGATCCTTTCGCAGAAAATCATATTTTTTCAACAATATTTTTAATAAACCATGCTCCTTTAATGTTTTAATATTTTTTGCCATCTTAAACAGTTCATTAAATAAATCTGGAAAATAAAGTTACTGTCATTAAAGGTGACGTGAAACCATCATCAATTGTTGTAAAAACCCATCTGGCTTAGTTAGGAAAGGAAATCTGCTAAACTTACCTGGTCTGGCCTACATGTGACTCCAGATCCACCACTCTTAACAACGTCTAAAATGGCCTGGTGAGCAATTTAGTTCAAGGGCAATTAAGGATGGACAATAAATACTGGCCCTGCTAGTGATGCCCACAGAAAAAAGAATTAACATAAATGATGGCAACCGACATGGTACAATCTCGACTCCAGTAGTTAAAGGAACACTACAAATATAGGATGTGGAGCAGTTGGAATTGGGATGGAGAAGGACGGAAGTCACACAATAGACCATAGATGGGTGCAGACTGTGCCATCCTTCTACATTGGCTCCTTAGAGCACTGGCAGGGGTGTGATGAGGATCTGAAGAGTGATACCTTTCCCTTGTATTGGGAGGAATGTGTGACTGAGGGCGCCAAGAAATTATAGTTGGAAGTGAAGCTAGGGATCTATGACTAATAGACTACTATGGTAGTTAGTCTGTTGGCCCCATCCGACATCCAATTTAATGCAACATTCACAACAATCCGATAGATCATAGATTCAATGTGCAGATTAAACCTACAAATCGCTAATATGTTGAGGAAATCTCCATTGTGACTGGAGTAACCTATTAACACCAGTTCTGTGAAAAACAAATCCTTTTTATGTATTGACATTTTTTTCTTGGCTCCCTCATTTGCCACTGCCTTCTCACCTTGCATCCACTGATGTATTTCAAAAAGCTTGAGAAACCATGGAATACAAAGTTGAACTAAATTTAAGGTAATATTGCTGTAATTGAGAAATTAACATGTTATATTCAATGGCGACTCACCTTGCCCGAGGGAGGCGCTCACAGACAGTCAAGTGTGTTTCAGTGAAACCCAGAAGTCAGAGAGTAGAAGTCAAATTCTGTTGGGCTATCAATTTTGCAGCCTTTAACACACTCCACCTGCTCCCAAACCCACACTCTCCTGTTTATTAAAATCCAGAACCACATATCCCCAACACGGCCAACATGTCATAAGACCAGATTGTAAAGTTTGATACTTTGTATGTAATCCTCCAGTAATTATATTCTGAAATCCAATTCCTAACTAACTGGCACAGATGTGTATCTGTATAATTCGTCAAACCAGACTTCCAGAAAGTAAGACCCACTTTGACAAGAAATCAAGCTTCAAGTTAACTTGTTCAACCAACCAATAAACTGACTATTTGCCTCTTTCCTAGAGTCAAAAGAAGAGCCGGATTTTGTGATTTAGGAGGCAAAAGCCTTTTCAACATTTGGAACAGATCCTCCTCACCTGCAAATCTCAACCAAGGTCTTTCCCCTTGGCATCTTTCATAGTGATCTATTTTTATTTATTATACTGCTATCCTGTAGAAGCCACAACCGTAATGGTTTCATATAATTTGGTTTGATGTCAATGATAACTACATTGACTTAGCCCATTTCTCCCCTCCTTCTGTGGTGTGGTTTCATGCCCATATCAAGAGTTTGGGTTCAAGGTAGACAGTTGAGGAGAAGGGAAAGTCTAGAATTGTCTTCAGGCTTGGGCTTCTTTATAATACTGTTTCTTACATATTAAGGTTAAACGCTACAATACATGGTGATCAAAGATAAACCAGGCTGTAATCTTCCTATTACCTGTGAAACACTATTCCATGGACTCTACCATCAAATGTTAACACGTCCATTCTACATGCTTCTTTCCTCTTCTACTTCTTCAATCCACAAACACTGTGTTATTTATGCCAAGTGAGGATTAGCTTCATGACATCATTGTATCATAGACATCATCCTAAAGCCTTTACACAACACACCTGGCCAGAGCTTTCATAGCTCTGGAAGAAATAGAATTACATTTTGCTGGTCAAATAGAAGAAATTCTATCCATTGCGTAATGTTTTTTATTAAAGGGAAATTCTTATTATCATCAATGCTTCAAGAACTTGAGCATTCTTGCACCAAAGCTTAAAATTAGATCAAGACAAGAATTCTCATACTTCCAGTTTGTATTTTTATGCAGTATAGCATAAAATTGTTGAATCTCACAATATTGTAAGTTTTGGCAACAAAAGCCACATTTTAATAGGTGACTCCTTTCTTACAAAGAAGAATGGGTAAACAGACACAGTGAAAGGTATCACAGCATGTGAATGTCATTAGTATAATCTGTAGGCCCTGACTACAGTACAGAGAGGAATTTAAATAAAACCATCCAGGATGCCATGGTAACGATGACCCTTCTTTTTTTTATTCATTAATGGGATGAGGCGAACCTCACTCTTGGCACCTCCTGCTTCTTCTGAATTTTAAGCATGTAACTGAAAGCTAACTCATACATAGAACCTACTTACACTATCATTGCTTAAGAAAACTAGTGCACAGCCGAGGGCAAAATATTTGCAGGACTTGACCATGCCTCATTGCAAATTATTCACCTCCAGGGAACAAGCCTCTATTAACAGAAGGAAGGTACACAACAACCACTGACACCCTCATCCGCTTAGCCGAACTCGTCCTCACCCTCAACAACTTCTCTTTCAATTCCTCCCACTTCCTACAGACAAAGGGGGTGGCCATGGGTACCCGCATGGGCCCAAGCTACGCCTGCCTCTTTGTAGGTTACGTGGAACAATCCCTCTTCCGTACCCCTAAACCCCAACTCTTCCTCCGTTACATTGATGACTGTATCAGCGCCGCCTCGTGCTCCCACGAGGAGCTCGAACAGTTCATCCACTTCACCAACACCTTCCACCCCAACCTTAAGTTTACCTGGACCATCTCTAATACCTCTCTCACCTTCCTGGACCTCTCTGTCTCCATCTCGGGCAACCACCTAGAAACCGATATTCATTTCAAGCCCACCGACTCCCACAGCTACCTAGAATACTCCTCCTCCCACCCACCTTCCTGCAAAAATGCCATCCCCTATTCCCAATTCCTTCGCCTCCGCCGCATCTGCTCCCAGGATGAGGCATTCCACTCCCGTACATCTCGTTTTTCAAGGACTGTAACTTCCCCCCCTCAGTGGTCGAGAACGCCCTCAACCGTGTCTCCCACATCTCCCGCAACTCATCCCTCACACCCCGTCCATGCAATAAGAACCAAAAAAGAATCCCCCTCGTCCTCACATACCACCCCACCAACCTCCGGATCCAATGCATCATCCTCCGACACTTCCGCCATCTGCAATCCGACCCCACCACCAAAGACATCTTTCCCTCCCCACCCTTATCTGCTTTCCGGAGGGACCACTCTCTCCGTGACTCCCTTGTCCGCTCCACACTCCCCTCCAGCCCCACCACACCCAGCACTTTTCCCTGCAACCGCAGGAAGTGCTACACCTGCCCCCATACCTCCTCCCTCACCCCCATCCCAGGCCCCAAGAAGACTTTCCACATCAAGCAGATGTTCACCTGCACATCTGCCAATGTGGTATACTGCATCCGCTGTACCCGGTGTGGCTTCCTCTACATCGGGGAAACCAAGCGGAGACTCGGGGACCGCTTTGCAGAACAC
>NC_063358.1:23733290-23760085 GCF_021869965.1 Rhincodon typus
CAAGCCGCACCTCCATCTCCTACCGACCAACCTCATCCCGCCCCCTTGACCTGTCCGTCCTCCCTGGACTGACCTATCCCCTTCCTAACTCCCTACCTACACTCACCTTTACTGGTTCCATCCCTGCCTCTTTGACCTCTTTGTTTCCTCTCCACCTATCCTCTCCTCTATCCCTCTTCTATCCGCCTCCCACTCTCTCCCTATTTATTTCAAAACCCCCTTCCCCTCCCCCTTTTCTGATGAAGGGTCTAGGCCCGAAACGTCAGCCTCTCTGCTCCTATGATGCTGCTTGGCCTGCTGTGTTCATCCAGCCCTGCACCTTGTTGTCTTGAATACGAAGGGATGTTGGTTATATTATCTTACTGGAGATGGTCATTGCCCGACATTTGAGTGGCGCAACTTTTACTTGCCCCTTGTCAGCCCAAGGCTAAATATTGTGCAGATCTTGTTGCATTTGAACATGGACTACTTCAGAATCTGAAGAGTCACAAATAATGCTGAACATTATGCAATCACCAGCAGACATCCCCACTTCTGATGTTATGATGGAGGGAAGGTCAAGATGAGGCAGCTGAAGATAGATGGGCCTAGGACATTACCCTGACAAACTCCTGCAGAGTTGTCTTGGAGCTAAGTTGACTGACCTCCAACAACCACTACCACCTTATGTGCCACATTTGATTCCAACCAGCAGTGAGTTTGCCCCTTGGTACCCATTGATTCCAGTTTTGCTAGAGCTTCATGATGCTACACTTGGTTAAATGTGGCCTTAATGTCAAGGGCTGTCACTTTCACCTCATCTCTGGAATTCAGCTCTTTTGTCCATGTTTGAACCAAGGCTGTAATTAGGTCAGCAGCTGAGTGGCCCTGGTGGAACCTAAACTGGGCGTCACTGAGCAGGTTATTGCTGAGCAGGTGCTGCTTAATAGCACTGTAGAAGACATCTTCTATCACTTTACTGATGATTGAGTGTAAACTGTGTTCTGAGGAAGGGTCACTCGACCTGAAATGTTAACTCTGATTTCTCTCCACAGATGCTACCAGATCTGCTGAGCTTTTCCAGCAATTTCTATTTTTGTCTCTGATTTACAGCATCAGCAGTTCTATTGAGTTTTTCTTGAGCAGTTTTTATTGAGAGTTGACTCTCAGTAACGAGTTGGGTTGGCTTTGTCCTGCTTTATGTGTGGACATACCCGGGCAATTTTCCACATTGTGTGATAGATGCCAGTGGTTTAAACGTAATCACATAAGCATAGTCTTTCGCCTCAAGAATGGGATTTCATCAGACTTCAGGTCTAATTTAATTTAACTCCTGTTCATCATCAGAAATGTCAGTCCTGGAATCAAATTAATGTTTACAAGTTGTATTTTTGGGATTTTGAAGACTGACACATGACTTGTGATGATTTCTGCACTTAGCAACGAGAGCTGATCTTTTTTATTTGCCACCCAAAGTGGACTGATGTTAGGAGGTTGTGCAGAGGGGATACTGAAGACGCCAAATTTGTGCTGTACCATGCATTCAATTTCTGGGAACTATAGTTAACTTGATTTAACTTGAAAATTTCCTTGCAACCTTGTGCTATATCTGTAATTCATTCCTTCATTGAGAGTAGAATGGCAATATGGTTGTTGTCTAATGCAAGATCAGAGGTGCTGAGGTCTGTTGTGGTATAGTGGTGACGCCCCTATTTCTGATCTAGGGAGGTCCAGGTTCAAATCCCACCTGCTCTAGAGGTGTGTAATAACATCACTGAATGGGTTGATTAAAAATATCTACAGAATCAGATGTGGTTGGAATGGTGAAATCACTTCTAGTATCTTGAAGACCTTGTAGCGAGTGAGCAAATTTGTTTGTAGACACTCCCTCTATCATGTATTTCCTGGTTGGTGATTTGTAGCTATTATAGATAGTTGGAGGGCCATATCTTGTTTCATTGTCACTGTGATGTGAGTTAGTTTATAGCAATTTTAGCACCACATTTGGGCTGATCTAATTGCTTTGTATCCATTGTTTCACACCCAGCAGGACTGACCTCAGCAACAGATGTCAGGAAAGTAGACCTGTTGAGTGACATTTTTGCTCTGTGATCCAACACTTGTTTTTAATATTAGGCTTGTTTTAAAGATTGTATTAAAAATTACATTCTCCAGCTGTGATGCGATTCTGAGATTTGGGGTGATAGCTTGATGTAAATAGCCCAATTATGGTTGCCGTATTTAATGAGATGGGCCATAAGTGGTTCAGATAGTGAAATATTGAGTGTTAACAATAAAAGATATGTGGACTGGCTGTAGGCTGTGTGGGAAGTTTTCTACAAAGAGCATGAGAAGTGATTCTTGTTTTTTTTATTGATTGTTAGCCCAGTATTAAAGCATCTGCTTGTGTTTTCTCTGCAAAGAATATGTGGAGCTGTTTCAGGACATGTTGTATTCACTTATTGAGAAAAAAGTCTATGAATTAAGTATATTTTTGAAATAAATAAATGCCACAACACAGAGAGCTATCATTGCTCTACCTGAGTTTCAAACTAGCCTTGCATTGACCCTAAGCTCAATACAGCCCTGTTCTAGATGAGATAATTAGAATTCCTTTCATTTTTTTCAGAATTTCCCTCATCTTCCAGAAAATTTGATTCCAAAAACATTGATCCTTTAAGAAACAAAAAATGATTTGGAGCCAAAATTTTCTGTAAACAAAACTTTCTACTGTTTCCAACAAAGAAATGCAGCTTGAGCTGATTGAAAATTGCACTTCACTGTCCCCAAAAATCTTCATTGCCCACATCATTCACTCGATTATTAGCTTAGTGATCTCACTGCTTTTAAGCTGAAGACATTTTAGTGCAGTTTTGTTTGTGACAGATTGGTGTCGGGAGCAATTATAAGCCAGTGAGAGCAGAACATCAGTCACAAAGTAATCAGTCATTGACGAACCACCGTGACAACAGGAACCACCATTTGCAAAATGAATGTTTACTTTCTGATATCACGATTTAATCCCTGACAATAATGTCTTATTAATAAAGGAATGGTTATTTACACCCCGTTTTGCTTGATATTCAGGCATTAGAGGGCAAAGATTGCGTTTTAACTCATTCAACTGTTGTCATCAGATGTGAGACATTTCTCAATGAGTAGGTTAGAAAAAAGCCGAATGCCTGCAAACTTTGAGTGTTTGTATCATTACAGGAATACATTCAGTAAAGGTTAAACGATCATGCTAATAACAGAATGAAAACAAATATCAAATAGCAGGTACAGAAGCCGTATCAGTTTAATCAAGGAGGTGTACAAACTTGTACTGCCAATCCATTTTTCTGCATTTTTAATTGTGTCGATTATCTCCAATTCTCGATTTAAGTGCTCAGTTCAATGTCGATTTCGTCGCTCCGAGTAGGGAACATCAGAAATCGTGCGTCAGACCTTGTCCCACCTCAGAGATGACAGCTCCCGTTGCTTTGTCGAACACAAGCCATATAAAACTCCACTGCTGGTAGATTGCTATCCTAAAGGCAGGCAGTGATGGAAAACAGCACGGTGAGGCAGAGAAAGCGGGGAAAATGAGGGGAAAATATCAAAGTGCCTTTTTAACCATCCAGTGCAGTGCTGCTGTAACATTAGATCAGATCAGTGAACTCTGGTGTTGTCCTTGTGCCAAGTGTGTTTATTCATTTCCTTTGTCTGATGTTGATCTAAATGTAACTCTTTGATGTCTGTGGCTGTGTTGTTTGAACCAGCGTAATAGGTACCAGAATTTCGGTGCTGTTCAGTCTTATTATTGAGCTTTAGTTTCTATGTGAAGGACAGGATAGTGCTCCAAGGCCACTCCCCAGTTCCATTGGCTGGAGCCTCATAAACAGACACATAAATGTTCCCCCGCCCCCCTGAATTTCTCAATAACATTGATTCGGGTTCTGAAATAATCAGGGTTTTTCCACAAGCATTGAAAACGCCTCCTTCCGCCGTGCTGCTGTGCCCCTAATGGATAATTTAAGACAAGGAGTTATTTTTCCCCTTCATTATGGACCCGGGAATGGGACACAGACACAGGGGTCCCAAGGCTGGGCCCAAACTTGCTGGTGATCGGCTGAATGGGGCTCAAAGCGGATCAACAGTGAGGCCGGTGGTTACTTAAACGCCAGCCCTTGGTTTAGGGTAACCTGTCAACCAATAACAACAACAAAAAACCCCAAACTTCCAGGTTCAGATTGTGAAAAGCGCCGACAGGAGCCGCAAGGAGCAATAAGCCCAAGCTGTCACTTCATGCCATTAAAACGAAATTGCTGTCAGCTCGTTTTAGGTTCAGGTTTGGAACTGGGAGCGGGCTTGATGCAGCGACGAGGTGGTGGTGACAGAGCAGGGAATGGACTACAATGTCAGAACAGAGGGAAACAGCAGTTCTAAGCCTGCAAGGCTGAGCGATAGCCCTCATTCACCCGCAGGCAGTTGTTTTCAGTGATAAAGGAACATTTCTTACGAAGCATTTTAGGGGTAGACACCTCATGCAGACACAGCAGTTCGCTGCCAATGATGATAGGCCCTTAAGGAGCAGAATGGTGACTAGAATCTAACTGGGTATTATAAAAATTACTGAAAGGGCGAGGGAACAATCTATGTCAAACATGCGAATAATTTCAACAAGTTTTAAAAAAGGAAGTGGTTAGGCCTCTTGTGGTTGTGTCCCTCCCTGTGAGTCTAGGACGTACTGGGTTCAAGAGATGCTTCAGAGATGTATCATAGCATCACTGTAACAGGTTGATTAAAATACATATTTAAGAAATGGAAGTGGCCCAGATCTTTGGAAAAGAACGATTGCAAGTAAGGCACAGTGTTCAAATGATGGAAAACATTTAAACGAGAGATGATTGATGAGAGTGGCTTCACACAATTACGCTTACAACTGAGAAATGTATTGGGCATAAACTCATGGATAAATGCATTTATAAACAACAAATACTGAGGCAAAATCAAATACTTACAAACAGACACACACAAGCATATTATAAATAACACATATATGTATTAGGAACTAATACACAAGTATTCAGAGGCTTTAAAAATAGACATTTGCAGCCCACTTCATTTAAATGCAAAAGAGACACATCAATCCAATTGATATACACAAATGTTTTATTATAATGATGGGTCCATTTCTGTTCCTGTCCAGCATCCAACAGCTAGGAGGCCCTAGTTCTGACTTTAAAAAGAGAATGTGGCATTTAATCTCTCCCCATCAGGTAATACCTGGATAACAGGAAGGGTTGTTTAAAAGTTTTAGTAAGGTACTTTCATTGATATCATTGCTGTCAAGAACTCTGACCAGTTAAGAGATTAAATACAACACTATTGCTGGTTTATAATCCCACTCAGAATCTATGTTGGATTATGCTTGGAAAAAGTGCAAATCACTGATTTTTTTAACAAAATCACTTAGTTTTAAAAAACTTATCTCATGATTCATGTGTATTCCCATAGATAACTCCTGTTCGCAAGTACACATCATCTTCTTGGAAAGGCAAAACAAAAGCAGGAGGTACTCTGGAGTATTGCTCTCTGACAACCCCTCCCTCCAAAAAAAAGATAAAAACAGGTCCAACTCCCTCATGGAGATGTGATGGCGTTCAACATCCAAAAAAACAGTCAGGACTGCATTCCAAAGGCTCATTAAATGCGTCTTTACTCAGACAGCATATATTGACTTTCCTAACCTCAGGTCAGCTAAAAATGTATAGCTGCCAGTTAAGTATTTTTGAAGTAGAAACAGAAAATACTGGAGGTGTTCAGCAGGTTTTGGCATCATTCATGGAGTCTCACACGTTCTGCCAGACCTTGCTAATCAGGATTTACTGTTCTCACTTCACATTTCCAACATCTGCAGCATTTTGCTTTTGCACAAAAGTATTTTTGTAGTAACATCAAACAGAAGCTTCTTAGAACTCAGGGACAGAATGTACATGGCCATGAGGGTCTGAGTGGAAATCACATCAAATCCTGAAGCACAGAACTCTTCATCCCCATCTCTTTTTTAAAAGTATCAATTAATGTAAAACTATCAGCTTTAAATATTTTCTGAAGACACATGTGGATGAAGAAGAAGACTTTGAATTAGACAGAGCCCAATCTAAGTCTAGAAAATGTATACATGATTCTTGTACCAGTTTTCATTGTGTGTGGAAATTCCACATCCTTGTGCCTGCCAAAATATTTCTCCTTCATATGTGCAATTTAAATGCATTTGCTGATGTATTTATGATACTGGGATTCGTAATTCCTCCATACAGTTGTCTGATTTAAACAATACCTGACAAATGTATTCAAGTAGCCAACACAAATGGAAGCAGATGGGTGTAAGTTTTGGTTTGAGCTATTGATGTGGAGATTCTTTATTTTATCATCTTTATGGCTTTGTTGGCCATCAGATAGTACTGACCCGCAGCCTGCTCTGTCTGGACTATATTTGAACTCTGTGGCACAGCAACAGTTCATTTGGAAAAATGCCAGGACCCAGTTAAGTTGTCCCAGCTCATGAATGGCAGAGTGGGGTCACCTGCCTCCACATGTAAGATTATACCTCAATAAGTTTTACCTATTTACTGAGGTAAGCTCTCGGTTCTGTCAATCATAATTCCTTCTGGTTCAGTTCTTTGTTGCTACTGTTCATCCAGACTAGCTGCAGGGTGACAGACCAGAATTTCACCTCCTGGAAATGGTTCCTCTTGCTTCATAATTATTTTCTTTTTTTCAGGTATATGTTAAAATTAATAGCAATGTTATTCTTGTGTTTACAAATATCACCGAGAACAGGACACTTTTATTCCAATTTATTCACATTGATCAAATGACTTGGCCACTTTAATGGTATGACTGGAAGAGAGAGGTTTGCTGTTTCTTTTCACTGCAATAAGGTCTCATCAGTGCTGGTAACTGAAATGTATAACTCAATCTGATGGGTAAAATGATGGCAGATGTGCTTCAGAGACTAGTCTGGGAGTATTTATTTCATAGACTGTACTGGTTTGAGAAAGAATCAGAACTGAATCCCGTGGTAGATTTTCTGTTATAGTGAAAATAATGTGACCCAATGCATACATTTCTGTTTGGGCCAATTGTGGCTCAGTTTATGTCACTATCAACACTCTGTTAAAAGGTGTGGGTTTAAGCCTAAGGGGTCGCAGTCTAAGAACAAGGGGTAAGCCATTCAGGACTGATATGAGGAAGAATTTCATCACTCATAGCGTTGTGAACCTATGGAATTCCCTATTGCAGAAAGCTGATGGAGCCAGTTCATTAGATATATTCAAGAGGGAGCTGGGTGTGACCCTTGCAGCTAATGGCATCGAGGGGTGTGGAGAGAAAACAAGAGTGAGATACTGAAATTGCATGATTAGCCATGATCATTCTGAATGGTGGTGCAGGCTCAAAGGGGGCCAAATGGCCTCCTCTTGCACCTATTTTCAATGTTTCTATCCCTCCACACTTGAAGGGCAGCTTGATATTACTATGCTTTTGTGATTGAGTGCCAGGCAGCCAGGTAGTGGCCAGTTGGCGTGGGTCTGGGTGAATCAGTGGCCCTTGGATATTCAACAATGGCAGAGTCAGACCATGACTGGAAGGAGCTCCAAATGGCTGTTGTTGTCCAAGGCTCAAGCTTCAGCTCCAAGCAACCTGATTGCAATTGACGCAATACTGCAGTGCAAGACAAGAGGATCTATCAGAACATGGTGCAGATAGTCAGACAGCCCAGTCCCTGCTTTTGCCTTCAACAAACACAGGAAGCCACCATCATACTACCACCTCATACTGACACGGAAGTGCCACTGCATCCACATAGCCTCCACTTAGAACTTTTGGAAGTCATGACAACTCATCTGCTGCAATGGCAAAGCCTGGATCCTGGGTGACACCATGGTTCAATGATATTTCCCTGCCGAATTTCCTCCATTGTTGCGGGATAATGGAAGGGGACCAGGAGATAAGAATGGAGGTCAGCAGCTGTGGGTAATCTGGAGAACCTAGATCCAGTGCTGCAACTGGGTCAACAGTCTCCTCTGAGACCTGTAAGAGTGAATGCCAAACATCAAACTCCATATGGGTGCATACAGATGGCTGTGTATGTGGTTGATGAACATGAACATGGTCTTTAGCTGAATGATGGGACAGGCGCTGTGCTTCCAAAATGCCAAGTCTGGAGGCATTGGCAAAGTGCCTGGTCGAGTTAGGTTGAGGGGTGAGGTGGACTGGGCATGGACTTGTGCAGGTACAGGTATCAGAGGGTGCAGCCACAACATTGATTGAGTCTTCTTTAAGTCAGAGGTTTTATTGATGCAGTCTTTTTTCCTACAAGAGAAGAGAGCGCAGAATGTACAGGAAAGGCCAAGAGTCAATGGGGGCATTGCAGATATGGCCATCAGAGGAGTTGTGCAGGAAAAGATCCTGGAGCTGGCTCACCATCAAGTCATTGGATCTCTGCACTCTTGTGAGTGAACAATGCCATGTTTAACCAAAAAAAAACTGTTTACAAGGCTTGGTAAGAAGTTGTATATTACTGACACCTCACAGGTTCATACTCTAGTGCTGTGAAATCCGATGTCACTAAGATCTTTCACTCCTTTCACACATGCTCAGTAACCGTTTTTAGAGAAATGATATAATTAACCCGTAACTCTTTAGAGGGGCTGAGCCATTGGCTATCATGTGTCTGAAGCTCTTATCCCAGAAGCTGAATTTCTGCGGAGCTCTGGCAGGGGTTAGAGGAATGCTGGGGAAGGACGGGGATGGTGTCACTCACTGTCCTGGATACCATGGTGCTGATCTCTGTCCGAGATTCAGTAAATCCTGCTGCTACCTTTGTCTGCTGTGATCTTCTGTTCTCATCTACAGGTCAGTCCCTGGCCCCAACATCTCCTACTTCCTACCTCTAAGGAAAGAAAGGGAATCGCAGATGGTGTACCAATGCATCCTTGCTCCACAACTTTCACCAGTTCAAATACTCTCACCTCAGTGGACATGCACTTGGGAAACAGGAGCATAACATGGTTCAATCATTACACAAATACCATCCACCACTGATGGAAGTTGTGGTAGCCAAGGCTTCTGACAGGCAGAGGGGTGGAGGTCCTGCACCACACTGAGCCCAGGCTGAGTGCAACCCACGGGAGCACTGGCAATGTGAGCAGGAAGGCACTAGATGCAGAGAATTTACTGCCTGCATCTGGGTGCTCGTCTGAGGCAGCTTCCTGTTCTGGGTGCTCCTGCCACTGCCAGCGTGCTTCTGTCTGGGTGTTACTTTCAAGGTGTTCCTGATAATGACCATGGCTCCTTCAGCCTTTTTCCATTACCTGAGACTCCTATGTCTTCCTGGCACCCATTTCATGACCTTGCTTATGCAGTGATGATCTGAATCCTGAAGATTGTCTTCTGAATCATTGTTGCATTCTTCATTCTGAGGAGGCTGAGCAGTCACCAATCTCCTTATTTGTCCATTCCCTGCCACCCCTACAGCACCAAGTTATGATACACCAGAGAGACCGATGCAATTGCACACTGCAGCTGCCAATGTATCGGTCCAGCCATCTGAATCCCATTTTAGAAAAACCAGTGGTCCTCTCAATGGTTATCCTGGTGGAAGCATGTCTCATGTTATAGCTTTTCTCCACCTCAGACCACGGATAACTGATCGGTATCATGAGCCATCTGTTTGATGGATAGGCCTTATCTCCTATTAGCCAACCATTTCGTTCTGATGTTGACACAAAGATCTGTGGCACTTGAGTGTGCCTGCAAAGATACACACACTGGCTATTCCTGGATTACCTCTCACACACAGCAAGCAGAAGTCACAAACAAATTGCACATCAAGGGAGGAAAATGCCTTTCAGTTGCCCGTTGCTGGTGTATGGGTGTCTTGATGGCCCATGGGTATGATTTTGCGCATAACCCCCGCGCATTGAGGGAATTCCCTTAAGAGCCCCAAAGGAACTTGTTCTCTCAGTCTGGCCGAGGGTAATGATGGGATGTCGTTGTCCTTGCTCCTGAACATTGCATTCTGTGACAAACCTGACACAATAACAGGCTGCTGAGGACTGCAGTGGTCAATGGCTGATCCTTGAAAGCCTCTCAAACTGTAGAAATTCAAGGTGAAACGGAACCGATTTCCACTTTATATGTGCAATTTGTTCTGGTAACAAGCATTCCAGATGGAATTGCATGTAACCAATACATTGAAACAGTCAAGCATAGCACCCTTGCAACTAAGTCTACCTGAATGTTATATTCTCACAGAATGCTTGCCTCCAACATAAATTGCATACGAACAGTAGGAATGGGTTCCATCACAAAAACCATCACCTTCATTTTCCTAGGCCCACCCATACACTTTGAGATGAGCTACCCTGCAAGTGTGCCATAAATAGACGTGGCTGCCTCCCAGGAAAAACACATCTGCCTGGCACTTGGACATCTGGAGGTCATTTGAGCACTGCCTGTGAACTCATCTCTTTGGGCAGCAACTGAGAACATTTCCCTCGCCTGTCATACTGTCTCAATTCCAGCACTTTCATTAGTTCTCATTTTGGATCTTTCTGTTGCTGACTCAATCCTGCCATGGTGAGATCTGGTCTACGCTCAGGTGAGTGAACATTTAACAATCTTTATCGAACCTAACTGTACCCTAGGGAAGGTAAGAGAGGACATCTTCCTGGATTCCTCCAGATACAGGTCTCATGTGATCTGATGTCACTATATCAGTAGCTATTCTCAGAATGAAAGTATAGATTACCTTTTGCTTCTTACTTTTCCTGTGGAATTCCTGCAACCGGTGTAAAATCACGTGGAGAGTTAAAATATTAAAGACAGTCACAATTTAATTGCCTCAAAAATTTCCTAATCTGCCTTTCTCAGAAGGTGGACAGGTTTTACTTTGCAATTCAACCTGGCCCAAACAGGAGTTCTCGGCCTAGAGCATGAACCATAAGATATAGGAGCAGAATTAGACCATTCAACCCATTGAGTCAGCTCTGCCTTTTGATCATGGCTGATATGTTTCTCAACTCAATTCTCCTGCCCCATTACCCCTTGATCCTTTTACTAATCAAGAACCTATCTCCCTCTGTCTTGAATACACTCAATGACTTAGCCTGCATAACTCTCTGCGACAATGAGATTAACCACTTCTGGCAAGAGAAATTCCTCCTCATCTCAGTTCTAAAGAGTTGTTCCTTCACCCCTAAGCTGAGCCCCTCGGTTCTAGTCTCTCCTACTAGTGAAAACATCTTCTCCACTTCACTCCATCCAGGCCCCTCAGTATCCTGTAAGTTTCAATCAGATCCCCCCTCATCCCTCCAAACTCCAGTACAGACCCAAAGTCCTCAACCACTCCTCATAATGACAATTCCTTCATCCCCAGGATCATTCTTGTAAACCTCCTTTGGACTCCATCTGATTCAAGCAATTCCTTCCTTCAATATAGAGCCCAAACTGCTTACAATATTTCCAAATGCCATCTGATCAGAGCCTTATACAGCCTTAGCAATATGTCCCTGCTCTTGTATTCTAGCATTCTTGAAATGAATGCTAATATTTTATTGCCTTCCTTACTGCCAACTGAATCCACATGTTATCATTAAGAGAACCCTGAACTAGGACTACCAAGTCATTCAGTGCTTCAGATTTCTGACGCCTTTCTCTATTCAGAACGTAGTCTATGCCTTTATTCTTCCCATCAAAATGCATAATTTCACACCTTTTTCACAGTGTAATCCATCTTCCACCACTTTGCCCACTCTCCAATCCTGTCCTAATCCTTCTGCAGCCTACCTGCATCCTCAAAACCACCAGCCCTTCCTTCTTATCTTTATGTCATCAGCAGACTTAGCAACAATGTCCTCAGTTCCATTGTCCAGATTGCCAAATTATAATGTGAATATTTGTGGTTCCAACATGGGCCCCCACAGAGCTCCACTAGTCACCGGCTGCCATCCTGAAAAAGACGCCTTTATCCCCACTCTCTGTCCTTTGCCAGTCAGCCAATCCTCTATCCATGCAAGTACCTCGTTCCTAACACCATGGCTCTTATCTTATTTAGCAGCCTCCTGTACAGCTCCTTGTCAAATAGATCATGTCCACTGGTTTCCCTTTGTTTAACTTGATCATTGCCTCCTCAAAGAATTCGAACAGATTTTCAGGCATGACTTTCCCTTGACTCAACCATATTTTACCATGTACTTTCAAGTGCTCCACAATCTCATCCTTAATAATGGACTCTTCAATTTTAGTGACTAATGTCAGATTAACTGGCCTATAGTTTCCTCCCTTCTTAAACAGGGGTGTTACTTTAGCTATTTTACAGTCCTCAGGGACCCTCCCTGACTCAAGTGAATTCTGTCATATTATGGTCACTGCCCCTTGTGGGTTCCTTCACCTTCAGCTCCCTAATCAAGTCTGCCTCATTACACATCACCAAATCCAGAGTTGCCTGTTCCCTAGTGCACTCTATCACAAACTGCTCCAAAGGAACTATCTCATAAACATTTCACAAATTTTTTTTCTTGAGATCCGCTACCAACCTGATTTTCCCAGTCCACCTGCATATTGAAGTCCCCCATGATGATTGTAATAGTGCCTTTCTTACATGGCTTTTCGAGCTCCTGATTTATTTTCTTCCCCACATCCTGACTACTGCTAGGAGGCTTGTACAAAACTCCCATCAGGATCTTTTTGCCTTTGCGGTTCCCCAACTCTACCCACATAGATTCTATGCATTCTGATTTTTTATCATGAGCTGCTTTCAATTTAATTTCATTTCTTATTACCAAGGCAATTACATCCCCTCTGCCCATTTGCCTTTCCTTTTGATAGAACGTGTATCCTTGGATAGTTAGTTCCCAGCCCTCATCCCCTTGCAGCCACGTCTCTGCGATACCCACAACATCGTACTGACCAATTTCAATCTGCACTACAAACTCATTTACCTTATTTCATATACTGCATACATTTAAGTACAACACCTTCAGTTGTGCATTGTCTGTCCTCCTTCTAGTAGTTGTCCCCTTGTTGGCTGTGCCTGAAGTTAGATTCCTGACCCTTATTATACTCTCTGTCTATTTACTTGTTCTGGAAACTTTAATAACCTCTGTTGAGTCCCCCCCTCCTTTAAATTTTTCCATAATTTTTCATGCAACTGAACCCCACTAACGCCCTTGAAAAGAGTCCACATTATCGAAGAGGAGGTGCTGGGGATCTTAAAACACACATAGGTAGATAAATCCCTGGGACCTGATCAATTGTGTCCCAGAACTTTGTGGGAAGCTAGGGAAGAGATTGTGGGGTCCCTCAAGGAATATTTATACCATCTGCAGCCACGAATGAAGTGCCAGAAGAGTGGAGAGTGGCGAATGTTGTGCCATTGTTTAAGAAAGGCATCAAAGAAAAACCAGGGAGCTATAGACTGGTGAGCTTTACATCACTGGTGGGTAAGTTGTTGGAAGGGATTCTGAGAGATAGGATTTACATGCATTTGGAAAGGCAGAGACTGATGAGGAACAGTCTTTGTGTGTTGGAAATCATGTCTCTCAAATTTGATTGAGTTTTCTGAAGAGGCTACCTAGAAGATAGATGAAGGCAGAGTGGTAGACATTGTCTACATGGACTTCGTAAGCCCTTCGATAAGGTCCTGCATTGCAGACTGGTTAGTAAGGTTAGATCACATGTGATCCAGGGAGAGATAGCCAATTGGACACAAAATTGGCTTGATGGTAGAAGACAGAAGGCGATGGTAGAGGGTTGTTATTCGGACTTGAGGCTTGTGACCAGCAGTGTGCCGCACGGATCAGTTCTGGTTGCGCTGTTGCTGGTCATTTATATCAACAATTTTGTTAGCAAGTTTGTGGATGACACTGGAATTGGTAATAAAGTGGACTGTGAAAGACATTGTCTAAAATACAGCAAGATCTTGATCAGATGTGCCAAGGAGCTGAGGAGTGGTGGATGGAGTTTAATTTAGATAAATGCGAGGAGGTGTTACATTTTGGTAAGGCAAACCAAGGCAGGACTTATACAGTTAATGGTAGGGCCATGGGAAGTGTTATTGAACTTAGACGTGCAGGTTCATAGTTCGTTGAATGTGACGTTGAAGGTAGACAGAGTAGTGAAGAAGGCATTTGGCACACTTGCCTTCATTGGTCAGAGCACTGAGTATAGGAGTTGGGACATCATGTTGCACTGTACAAGACATTGGTGAGGCCACTTTTAGAATACTGTGTACAATTCTGGTCTCCCTACTATAGTAAGAATGCTGTTAAACTAGAAAGGGTACAGAAAATATTTACAAGGATGTAGCCAGGACTGAAGGGTTTTAGTTATAGGGAGAGGCTGGATAGTCTGGAACATTTTTCCCTGGAGCAGTAGAGGTTGAGGGGTGACCTTATAGAGTGTTATCAAATCATGACGGTCATCGATAAGGTGAACAGTATTATAGAATCCTTAGAGTGCAGAAAGAGGCCATTCGGCCATTGAGTCAGCACTGGTCCCCTGATCCTGGACTTCAATTTAAATCCTGTTAAAAATCCTTACAAACTGTGAGCCAAAAAAGAGCAAGTGAAAAGCATCTCCTCCACTCTGCACCGACTTCCCATGCTGTCTGCAAATTCCCAAACTATATATTCACTCTGGCTGTGTCTCACTCCGGATATGATCTCTCCTTCCTGACCATGCAAAGCTTACTGCCTGTAACAAAACTTCAATTGGTGCTTGTGTATAAAAATCAGTCAGAAGATAATAAAGATTAGAACTACAGTCAGATTTCTCAACACTTTCACCATTCATCCAATAGCAATTGTATTGAATTTTCTCCCCAAATGTTTCATGATTTACGTGTGATTTTCAGTTCTTTTAGTACTTCATAGGTTTTAATTCACATTCTTTGAATTTTTATCAGCCTGGATTGTCAGGAATGAGTTGCATTTTAATATTCAACATCTATGGAAGCCAAACAAAGTGAGAATTTTACAACTTTCTCCACAAACTAATTGGCTGAATGATTCCTATTTTTCTCCCGCAACTTTGTTTTTTAATAGCATTCTGTAATGCCACCTAATTAGTAATGAGCTGTTAAGAACTACAAGGAGAATCATGGGGAGCCGTAACATTGTCTGATGTCGAATTGCATTAATCCTATACTTTAAAAAAGAGGTGAGTAAGCCTGATCAACAGCATTAGATAACTCCACGTCTACGAGAACACCCATTATCTAGTGACTGATTCACGCTATGTCTGTTATTAACTAGGCATTGTCTCATGTCATTTAACTTATGAGACTATGTGGCCTAGTTGGCCTAATTAGAAAAATGCTGACCCTGCTATTGCAATGCAAAATTGTTGCAATATAAGCATTAGCCCAGGAAAACTTGGCAATTATTAATCGCTGGTTTATTCGTCATCCTCTGGCAATGTTGTATAAAGAGAGGGGATTTTGTTAATAATCAGGTTACATGTGTATTCTATCACTTTGCCAATTTACCAAACCATCATTCTGACATTTTCTTTCAGACTGAAGATTTGTAACTACTCTTTTTGTGGTTTTATTTTTCGTAGCTCCTCTTCTATGAGGTAATATTTGCATAAATTGAGTTGCAAAGCCTGAACCTGTCTTAATAAGTGATTTAAAAAGGTGGGAGAAGCAGATTATGCCAAATTATTTATCAACATGTTAACCATAGGTCATTTTTAATTTGCTAACATAATCAACCTCCCCCATAGGAATATAATGAAAAGACTGATCTTTCCCTCTGTTTCTTTTGGCAGTGTTCATTATTTCACTCTTCACGTTGAGTCTGTCCCTCTTTAGTTCACCTCAGTAGAGCTGTTCCCTGCTCTGTTCTAGTTAGCTGTTGCAAAGCTGACACCTCTTTAGCTTCTTCACCTCTGCCCAGTTAGTTTCTTCTCTTACACATGAAGAGTCTATTCTTGGTCCCCTTTGTTCACTAATGATCTGCTTGAACAACAATCACATGTACACAGACACCTGGAACTACCTGTACAGCTCCTTCACTTTTCAACCCACCCATCTGATTTCAAATCCTGGATACATTAAAATATCACCTGGTTTATTTTCGGTGAAATCATAGCACACTTTTTGGTTCTTACCAAATCTACACACCTCATGGTAAAAACAGTTCTGAGGAAGGGACACCGGACCAAAACGTTAACTCTGATTTTTCTTCACAGATGCTGCCAGACCTGCTGAGCTTTTCCAGTAACCTCTGTCATTGTTCCTACACACCTCTTGTCCTGATTCCACCCAGTCACCTCAACCAATCCATAAAACCCACCCCAAAGTTCATGTTGCCTGCTTAAAATTTATTTCTCTAATGTTGTCTTAACCTCGGAATCCTCCATCCTCCCATCCTAATCCTCCTCAGCTTCAATTTGTTCAAAGTAATGCAGGCAGTGCCCCACACAAAACCCTGTTGTACCAGTGAACAAAGGGTGACATTTTGGTGCCATTTTCTATGAATTGCATCTTACACTTGACTTAGCAACAATGCATAGAACATGTAGCCTGTTGTTTTCTCCCTGGGCACAGAGCTCAACTCCTAACAGAACTTTAAATACATCTGGAAATAATTCTCAAAATACCACACACTGCTGTTGACTATTAAATGTTATTTTACATACACCCAATAATGTCTTTGTTTTAATACTTCTGATATATCAATGTTGTCATCAGTAAGATTACCATTTGTGACCATAAAATAACAGTTTGGACATCTAAATCAGCTTCATTTTGCCAGGATAATATTACTCAGTGCTGTAGTTCATTTTCTTAGGAAATTTCTTAGGAAATTCCTCATTGTTTCCAATGCTACAGAATGTGTATTCTGTGCACATTCATTTTGATGCAAAGGCAGGGCTGCAAGATTTATTTTCAAAGATTGTTAAACAGTTATTTGAAAAAAAACTGTGCCTAATACTTTTTTTAGCGCAAGTAACTGAGATCACCATAATTTACCGAACAGAATGGCCTTCAAGCATTGTCTCTCAAGGAATGCTAGTGATAAACTGTTCTGTAACACTTTGTTCAGGAGTCAGAATTACTGTGGAGAATGTTCCCCTTCCTTCAGAATCCCTTTGTGTCTTCTAATTCAACCTCAGAGCACCACATGTTCCACTTTGCCACAGAAGATTGCTTTCTGCTGCCCCAGTGGAATCAGGCAGATGCAGCAAAGGTGACAGCCACGCTGTGAGGTCAGGAGGGGGTAAAAACAGAAAAACAAAACACAAACAAATATAATATTCATCCACTGCATTAGTTTGCAGAGCTATTCCTCAAAAAGCCAGTCCTCACACAGTTAATAGAAGTAGGAGACACATTCTGATAATGGGGATCACATTACAGCTCATGATGTTGGCCAGACAGCGACAGAAGGAAGCAGCAGAGAATGCTGGGTAATTAATATCCGCAATAAAGTTTTAGATGTGGTCAAGTATTCGCCTCAGAACCAAAACCACAAACTATTTAACTCTTTAAAGAGAGAGACTTATACATTGTTACGGTTTTGGATCATGTATGAAGAATGCTTCTCCTTCCACAATTCAATAATGAAGCCTTACATATGTCTACATAATATATAATTATTTATTTGGTGTAGTAAATTAAATTGAAATATGCTAGACAATCATCCAATCTCCCATTATAAAGCCTTTGATATATCTATGTAATACACAATAATACATCTTGCATACTAAATTAAACAAAATATATTAGACAAGACTATTACACATAGACTTTTGTGTTGGAAGAGTTATGTATTTATAAATGTGTCTAGACATAACTGTATGAATGTTAAAGTCAATAAATGGAATTTTGTTAGGGGGTTTTCCTTTAAATTCCAATGAAACTGATGAACAAAATGCATTGTTCAGTAATGGTTTTTCATTCCAAAAAAATACTATGCTTTCTTTGAGACAAAATAAACATTGTGAACCTGAATAGAATTACTTTAGCTTCTGAGTAAATGGGCCACTGAACCTACATTTGTGGATTTTTTTCTCCTGTTTTGTCATTTTACGTGAAATATTGCGTTTTATTGACAAATGTGGGAAATTGTGTGCAGATCAATTGAAATGGACTGTCATCGGAATCCTCCTGTAGTGGTTAGAGCATTGTTTTCATGCAGATGGAGTAGTGAGTTCTCCTTACAAAATGTAACACAATATCCATACATGAAAATTAGCAAATGCTTTATTAATAAATTATGTGTCAAAATATCATTTGACATTTCAAAAGAAATAGAAGTGATTTACAGTGTGTTGCTAGATCTTGGTCTGAGGTTTGTTCTCTCTTTCTCTATGTAACTGGGTAATAATTGTGGTGGCACAGTGAAAGGAGTTATTCAGCCCAAGGGTACAATGCTGCTGATTGCACAATCCTATTAGAATCCCACAAATAGATAGGAACAAGTTCTAATCTTTTTTCAAAATCATATTGAATATATAACAAGTTTAATATGTATGATACACATTGTTACAACTCACTGCAGTTGCATAGTGGACATCAAGCCCCGTGACTCCCAGAGTTGTCACAAAAGTTAAAGATTTTATAAAGTATGCAATGTCCCCAATTTACCTGATGTTCGGGTATGGATTGATAGAAAGCATGGACCAGGTTTCTGTACTGAACAAAAATCACTATTTATTACAAGTAATTAGACTTTGGCTACAGGTAAACAGTTATAAACCATTGTCATGTAATACTACCAATTAAAATTCTAAACACACACACACACACACACACACACACACGGCAAAATAGGTTATAAAGTGGGGGAAACTAGAAAGCTTGTTTAGTAGTCTTTGTTCCTAGATTCTGTTGGTGTGGCAATCCTTATAGCGCTTCTACTGGACAGCAGATTGCTTCAGTCATTTTTCTCTGGATGTTTTAATTGGTTGTCAAGAGACACAAGGTGGATATTTCATCCTTATAAGTTTATGACTTATCAGTTAAAAGTCACAGCTTGCAGCAACTGTTTTGGGAAACATAAACTGGTTTACTTCAGGTTTATAATGGGGTTTAACTGTAGAGATTGATGAGACACTCCCACACTGGGGGAAAAAATGAACATTTCTTTCTCTCTGTCACTTGTTCCCAGCTTCAAATTGTTCAGCTACCTGGGAACCAATCACATAGGTGTTGGCAAGCAAAAAGTCCTCTGTCATTGATAATTAGTCACTCCTCCATTGTCCAATCAACATCTTGATGCCAGCAAAAGCTGCATTTGTAAACCCTCTCCACCCCAATCCTTTGCAACTCCAACTTCAATTACAGCTTGTTCAGACAGTTGTTTACACAATGCCTGGCAGAGGTGAAAGTTTACTTGCTTTTTAAAACTACAACTTCATTTCAATCCACATTTTTTTTAAAAAACACAAAATAAAAAGACACTGTCCTTGCAACATCATGAATTCAGCATAGTCAATACCACAGTATGAATTATTAGACCAGTGTCTCAGATTAATCGATCTCTAGTTATAACCCATATTGAATATCAGACTATTTGAAATGGATATGTTTTATTTACATATGAAAGTTAGTGGGTAATAAAAAAAGTTGTTCCATCTCTGTACTGGAGACTCCTGCACATTTTGAATGTTAATATTGTCCTTGTTCAATATAATTTCTGATCACAGTCTTCTGTTAGCTGTTTGTGTCTGTAAGGGGTCTGGTTCTGAAAGTGTTAGTGCTGAGAATTGCATTGAACTCCACTCACTGTGGTGATGTCATCATGATTTGAGTGGGAGAACAGCTCGGGATCTCGTAGTGAAGGACCTACCTCTAGGTCTCCTCATAGTCTTCATAACAATGTCTATCGCAACAATGTATCTTGTCCCTAATTACTATCAATCAATAAACTACACCTTGTTTAAGACAAAAGTCCCTTCTCATTAGACTACGTAGTGGTTTCCTTCAAGCCCACTAAACAAACCAGGCCTTATAGATCCCGACCTAAAAGGAACAAGGTGACAGAAAATCTACCTCAAGGCAACCAAAAGTCCAACTAGCTCATACAACATGATTCCAGCAATGGGCATTGCTTTATCCTACAACAAATGAGCACTGGGGTGAGTATTTACCATACAACTGTATGGACTTACAATTGAAAGTCTAATTTTTGTAAATGCCATCTGTTACACTCCAGCACTAAAATGTTATCATCAAGAATAAATACATTCTTCTAGTGATCAGCAAATTATAAACATGAAGGTCAGTATCAACTCAGATATTGGGACCTATTGCACCATATAGATGTGACACTAGCAAGTACATAGACACAGATTGGGCTGATATGACTTATACGGCACAAGAGAACATCACCCTATGAACAAGTGCCAAAGCTAGAGCTGAATATTTCGCATGTGTTAACAAATGGCTACAAGAGCCATAAGTGGTAACAAAGAGACATGCGATTATGCCATAATTCTTCTCTACTTGCTCAGAAGCCTCATCCATGGCAAATTATTCTCAGTTCTGCAGTTTGTAATCATTTTAACATCTTGAATATAATACATGTAATATTCTTCAATAATCCTATCAAACAGTAACTACCTCAGTGATTTTTTTTCTCCACTGAATTTATAAAACAGCTAGAGATGCTGCGTAGCTTGCAGATATTCCTTTTGAGAAATGTTGTGCATATGATGTCTTTTAGTTTCAGGAAAGCTTGTGCAGAAGTGACAAACTGATGCTGTGCTATTTTGGCAGCAAACTACACATGAACAGACTCTGTAAATAAGTCTTCATTAAAGCAAATATCTCACAACTGAGACTGCACTTTTAGCAAGATCCATCGACACAATCAACACTTATACAACAGCCAGAAAGAAAAGTTAGCGAGTAGGCAGGTTAATGCTTCGGAGGTATTATTTTTGACCCCATAGAGTTGGATAACTTTTTCTTTGGCTTCATTTACAACAATCATGACCTTGAATTTGCAGGCAGAAAAATAACATGAGATAAGAAAATCTAAAGTTTGCACGTTACTATTGCTCAGGTTGGCTACTTATAACGAGTGGAGTTCCACAGAGATCAGTGCTGGGACTGCAACTGTTTACAATATATATTAATGACTTGGACGAAACAACTGCTTATACTGTAGCCAAATTTGCAGATGACGCAAAAAGTAGATGGAAAGGCAGATTGAAAGAGAAATACAAATAGTTTACAGAGATATTGATAGGTTACATAATGGGCAAAAAGTTGGCAACTGGAGTATAATATGAGAAAATGTGAAGTTGTTCATTTTGGAAGGGAGAACAAAAGAACACAATATTATTTAAATAGAGATTAACTTCAGAAAGATCAACACAACAGAACTTGGGGTACTTGTGTTAAAACACAGGAAGCTAGCTCTCAGGTGCCGCAGTAATTGGGAAGGCTAATGGATTGTTGACCCTTATTTCTTTTTTGTAATTCATTCATGGGATGTGGGCATTGATAGCTAGGCCAATATTTAATTTCCATCCCTAATTGCCCAGAGTGCAGTTAAGAATCAACCTCATTGCTGTGGGAGTCACATGTAGGCCAGACCAGGTAAGGATGGTAAATTTCCAACCCTAAGGGTCATTAGTGACCCAGAGGAGGTTTTCCAGACAATGGTTTCTTGTCATCATTAGTCTCTTATTTCCAGATTATTATTGAATTATTATTTTTCAAATTCCACCATCTGCCGTGGTGGGATTCAAACCCAGGTCCCCAGAATATTACCAGGGTCTCTGGCTTAATAGTCCAGCAATGATACCACTCAGCGATACCTACTCTATCAACGAGATTGGAGTATAAGAGTAGGGAATTCTTACTGCAAGTCTACAAGAAACTATTAAGACCACATCTGGAATACTGTGAGCAGTTCTGGTCCTCTTATTTAAGGAAAGATGTAATTTCATTGGAGGCAATTCAGAGAAAGCTCACTAGGGTGATCCTTAGTAAAGGCTAAACAGTTTGGCACTCCACTCCACTCACTGGAATTTAGAAGAATGACAGGCGATCTCATTTAAATATATAGGATTCTTAAGGGGCTTGACAGGGTAAATGCTGAAAGGATTTCCCCTCATGGTAGGGTCTAGGACCAGAGGGTATTGTCTCAGAATAAAGGGGTGCTAATTTAAGACTGAGATGATGAGGAATTTCTTCCCTCAAAGGGTTGTGAGTTTTTGGAAATGCTTGTCACAGACATCTGTGGGAGCAGAGACCTTGTGTATATTTAAGGCTGAGACAGATAGATTCTTGATCAGTAAGAGAATCAAGGGTTATGGGGAAAAGGCAGTGAAGAATGTGGAGCAGGCTCGAGGGGCCAAATGGCCTATTCCTATTTCTTATGGCCTTATTGCTCAGAACATGTGGATCTTAGCTGACACATGCATCTAACTTATGCAGATTAAGCTAAATACCATTTTCTTGAACTAACTGGATTCAAACCTGCTGGAATTTCTACAGATTTTAAATCTCCTCTGTCATGTATCCTTAACCAAAAATGTAGAAATCACAGAATATAAAGATTAATCAGGTGCTTTTGACTGGTGCGGATTGATGTGCTGAAGGGCCTTTTGCTGTGCAGTAGACATAACTTTACAAGTAAGAAATTGATATTAGGTAGCGGCTTTGAATTCATAATGAATTAGAGCAGTGTTATATGGTGTCTTTTTTAACTAAATAAAGCACAATTAACCTATTTATACTGAAATAATAGATAAAGGGTAGGATGTTAGAACCCTCTGGCATTTCAGGGATATCTTGTTGACTGCTCATATACACATGACAGTGTTGCTTATATACACACCGCCACCCCAACAAGTACTCGGGATGCATTGCTGTAAATAACCCCAGAATATCCTTTATTTGTTTTCATGAAAGTCCTGTATCTCTCAAAGGCTTGATTTAGCATAGCCTGGTATTAAATTGGATTTACTATGGTTTTATTGTTGAATAGAATCATCACAAGGCTGCTGAATGAACCATGTTTACTGATTTTCCATCAAGACCTAGCAACTTAAAATGCCAGATCAATGTTCTGTCGTCTGTGAGCTTATCTTGCTGCATATTTACAATACAGACTGCATGACTGATGGTCACACATTATGGAAAAATAAGACATTTTGAAGCTATATTTGTCACTTCATCATTTTACATTTGTAATTTTTGTTATATATTACAGTAATGATAATAATTACATGATTCAGCATTAGGTCAGTCAAAAAATATATTCTTTAGTATTTTAATGAGTTCATCAAAATCTATTAAATGAACCTCCCAGTAAAATATCACCAGTTTACTTTAATGCTGGAGTTTCCTAACTCAGGTTTAAAATGATCTACCATCTCATCTCCTCTGTATATAACCTTCTTCACCTTTCTGAGAGCTCTGTGGTCTTCTAATGCTGGCTTTGTCGATTCCCCTCTCCTTTCACTTTCTGCCCTAAATTTAGAGTTCCCTTCCCTAAGACACCCCACTTCGCCTTTTTGTTTTAAGATCTTCTTTAAAACCCACTTCATTAATAAGCTTTCATTCACACATTTTAAAATTTCCTCCTCTGGCTCTGTGTTTATTTTTGTCTGTTTATACATGTGTAGGCACCATGAAAATGTTTTCTGTATTGAGTATATGAATGGAGATTATTTTTGCTATTATTAGCAACCCCTTCAATGACAAGACAAACACATGTATCACATGAGACAAACTGATAACACTGATTTTTTTAATAGAATCCCTATAGTGTGGAGACAGGCCCTTCGGCCCAACATCTCTACACCGACCATTGCAGCATCCCACCCAGACCCATCCCCCTATAAACCCACCTAATCTACACATCCCTGAACACTATGGGCAATTTAGCATGGCCAATTCACCTAGCCTGCACATCTTTGGACTGCAGGAGGAAACTGGACCACCTGGAGGAAGCCCACACAGACACGAGGAGAATGTGCAAACTCCTCACAGACAGTTGTCCAAGGGTGGAACCAAACCTGGGTCCCTAGCACTGTGAGGCAGCAGTGCTAACCACTGAGCCACCGTGCTGCCCCATGATTTGTGTGATATACAGTCGTGGTCATGGTGGAGTGCAACAAGTTGGCTCTGAATTAACAATGCAAAACACAATTATTGTCCCTGGTCTTGATTCCTATCTGGTAACCCCAGTGGACATACATATGGCTGTACAATGTTATGATCCCAGCTGATGACATTACTGGACAAGTCGGATCCTCGATTGAAATCTGACCTGCTGGTTATGGGCTGGATTTTCCCAATATTTGCTTTAGTGACAATTTTGGAGAGTTTCATGGATGGTTTCTCTGCCTGAGCTCTAGCCAGTTCTCTCACACAATTTTGCAGTGCTCACCTCATTAAGTGGCACCATTTCCTCGAGACATTGTTCTCACACTACACTGTGCTGAGCAGCAACAGAAATGCTCACTGGTACCAAGGCCTTCTGGCATTTGCACCACCCATTCCATATTTAAAGCCCAGCCATGCACCAATTCAAATGCTTCAAGCCAGGAATAGTCCTTCACGGATCCATTGTGCCAGGAATATGGCTGTTGGAGTCACATTGGCATCCTGGTTCACGGGCAAAGGCCTACAGGTCCTGTGGATGGGTTGATGGTGGAGAGCAGAGTTGCCAGAGGACTCCACAGCACCCAGAACCTGCAAGCATAGTTAATGCCATTTCTATGATCTAGAGGAATACCCAGTAATGCAGAAAGAAAGTGAATGACAGTCTGTTTTCTGCAAAGAGAGTGCCACAATCTTCTTTTTGCTACCTCAAAATCACTCTAACTCTGCTATTGCACCAAACCCCCACTAAGATCCATGGTCAACTACTCTCACTATTGCATGCAACATCTCCATTCATCCAGTCTTTCCCCAAGCTAACCATTCCAGCCCTCTGCCCTCTTGTTCAATTAGTTTTTTGCTCCTGTGCCAGCTACTTTTATCCCTACGGCCGTCCATCCACAACTCTAAGCCCATCCCTGCTAAGGCAAAGGACCCAGTTATAATAAGAGGGAAAGGAAAAATAAAACCTTCTGAGAGCAGATAGGCAGCAGGAGTGACACCTCAGTGTAAATAGAATCTGACAGTTGCAAATATATTTTTACTATACATTATCATCTGTCTGATCATTTCTCATTTTGCCGCAGTTACAAGTATGAAACTTGAGAGTTCCTTAGCACCATACAAGGTTAGAACCCTGTATGAAGGAGTGCTACACTTTCCGTAGCACCCATAGTAGTATAAAATCTTGTGTTTGAATGTGGGAGCATCAGATATTGAGAAGGCTTCCAACAGTTTGTAACATTAACTTCATTGCACAACAGAGAAAGTGAAGAAAGAGCAACCCAAAAATGCATTTGGGCATTAACAGGGAACGCTGGCCTTTTAATCATAACACATGTACAGTCAATGAATGATGACTTCACCCAACCCAGTTTCATTGGAAGCCATTGCATGTCAGGTAAGTCTTGTCTGGCTTGTTGCACTGGATGCCTTTACACTGTATTGTGGTGAAGTCTTGCAATGTTCGTCCTGGTCAAAATCATCATATTCCTAATGGGAAGAATGATGCTGCTTTCACAACTTCTCATCATTATCCATCATATCCTGTTTGCTTGTCCTAGCACAGCATACAATGATAACGCATCCTATTTTGTCTGTAGTGTTCTGCAAGGAACCCCACACCCCCCTAGACCTGTCCAAGCATGAGACCCTCATCTTGAGGAAGCTTATCTTCTGGGCCAGGTGCAAGCATGTTTTGCACTGTAACTACACTCAGCCTCAGTCGAGGGCTGTGTCACAGAGTCATCAGCCATGTTTGCAGAGGGTAGCCCTTGACTCCCTGTTGCCACCTTTATAAGGCAGGCAGCTCTTGAAATAATGCAGGAACCTGAGAGTTAAAGGATATAGACATCATGGAAACTGCAAGGGTACCTGGCACAGACTTCTAAAATGTGGTTGTGGTGATCACAGATGAGCTGACATTGACCAAATGGAAGCCTTTCCTGTTAATGAAGTCAGTTGTGATATGATACAGTGCTGTCAACTAACATTCCCTCTAATTTTCTTACTGTCTGTGCTGGTTTCTGAGGCCTGTTTGCAGCAGTGACTTCCGGAACCAGAAGTCAATGCTGTGATGGGCATGCTGACACCGTCTGCCGAGGTTGGCTGTGTGTGTTCGCTGCCTCACAGCTTAGGGGGAAACATTGCTCTCAACACTGTCTGTGTACAATCCAAGGCATCGTGCATGTGAAATGTTCCAGTAGGTGGAGCAGTTCTGTCCTGCTTTCCCAGGACATGCTCATTCAGCAATGACACTGTGTCTTACCTTTATGAAGGACATTTCATTGAAGACAAGGGCTGTGGGCATCTTGCACTTCTGCTGAATCCTGAGGGATCCTTGTGCTGCAAACTCTGCATTTGGAGGCTCCTCCACATCTACTGGGGTTTGCTGCTGTTCTTGGGCTTCCAAATGTGTGTTTCTGTCATCAATTTCTGTGGCCATTCGCTATGCTGTGGTGACAGAGACAATAACAGCCACCAGGCCTGGATACATTGCAGTTAGTTCCAATGAACCTATGCGGGGAATACCAGAAATAAAGCAACTGCTTAGTAGTTCTGTGATCTGTCAGCAGTCCCAGCATACACAAATAACAGAGACAACAAGGTGCAGGGCTGGATGAACACAACAGGCCAAGCAGCATCATAGGAGCAGAAAGGCTGACGTTTCGGGCCTAGACCCGAAACGTCAGCC
>NC_063358.1:23760485-23787304 GCF_021869965.1 Rhincodon typus
GGCTGACGTTTCGGGTCTAGGCCCGAAACGTCAGCCTTTCTGCTCCTATGATGCTGCTTGGCCTGCTGTGTTCATCCAGCCCTGCACCTTGTTGTCTCGGATTCTCCAGCATCTGCAGTTCCTAAAATCTCTCTCACACACAAATAACAGTTTACCATTGTCCTCAATTGAAACATGGAGGCCTCCAACAAGAAGGTCAATAAGATGCTTCTACATGAACTTTCAGCGTAGAAGCCCCTGTGCAGATACATGCTGTACAAGCCATGTTGTGTACAAACAATGGGAGATTGTATGAGTGGCAGGATTTATTACAAATTCCACCCTCAACCCCAAACCATCCTCCACATGACCTAAGAAAGGAAGCATTGCATATAAGTTTAGATTTTGAAATACTTACCATTGAATGTGTGAGGAAAGCAGCTAGTGCAGCCTGTGAGATCCTGGAATGTGTCTGGGAATTGTTGTGGGCTGCAGGTGTCACTTTGTAGGTCGCCTTTGATTGATTCTGCTTCACAGTGACTTACTATGATTAGTTTGTAATGACCAGTGCCATGGTCAAGTTTGCTTATACTCGGAATAACAAGTAATGCCTAAGTGCCCACCCTGAGGAACTCTTGCAAAGATGGTCTGGTGCTGAGATGAACGACTTCCAACACCCACAATTATCTTATTCTGTGCTAGGTACAACTTCAACCAATGGAGAACTTTGCCCCTGATTCCCATTGACTTTAGTGTTGCTAAGGATCCTTGATGCCACAGTTACTCAAGTGTAGCTTTCAGTTCAAGGGCAGCGACTCTCATGTCACCTTTAGAGTTCAGATCTTTTCTCCATATTTGAACCAAATCTGATGTGATCATGAGTTCAGTGGCCCTTGCAGAACCCAAAATCAGAAAGCAGATTATTGCTGAACAGAAGTTGCTTAATAGACCTGCTGATGACCACTTCCATTGCTTTGATTCGATTTATTATTGTCACAGATGCCGCGATACAGTGAAAAGTATTGTATTGCATGCTAATGAGACAAATTATACCTTATATAAATAATCAGTGTAATAGAACAGAATGCAGAATATAGTGTTACAGCTACAGAGAAGGTGCAGAGAAAGATCAACTCTAATAGATGAGAGATCCATTCATAAGTCTGTTAACAGCAGGGAAGAAGCTGTTCTTAAATTTGTTGGTATGTGTTTTCAAACATCTGTATCTTCTGCCTGATGGAAGAGGGTGGAAGAGAGTATAAGTAGGGTGGGAGAGGTCTTTGACTATGTCGGCAGCTTTCCTGAAGCAGCAGGAAGTGCAGATGGTGTCAATGGAAGGAAGGCTGGCTTTCGTGATAGACTGGGCAGCGTTCACAACTCTCTGTAATTTCTTGCAGCCTTGGGCAGAGCAGTTGCCATACCAAGCTGTGATGCATTTTGCAGATAATCAAGAGTAGACTGACAGTTTGGTCATTGACCGGGTTGAATTTGTCCTGTTTTTTATGTACAAAACATAGCTAGACAATTTTCCACATCGTTGGGTAGAATCCAGAGTTGTAGCTGTACTGGAACACCTTGGCCAGGGGTACAGAAAATTCTAGAGAACAAGTCTTCAGTACTATTGCCAGAATGTTGTTAGGAATGTTACCTCTGCAGTATCCAGTGCTTTCAACCATTTCTTGATATAACATGGAGTGAAACAAATTGGCTAAATACTGGCATTTCTGATGCTGGGAACCTCTGGAAGCTGAGATGGATCATCCACGCAGCACTTCTGCCTGAAGATCGTTGCAAATACTTCAGCTTTACTTTTACACTGATGTGGTGGGCTCCCCCATCATTAAGGATGGGGTATATGTGGAGACTCCTCCTCCTGTGAGCTCTTTAATTGTCCACACTCATTCACAACTAGATGTAGCAGGACTATAGAAATTAGATTTGTTCTGTTGGTTGTGGGACCACTTAGTCCTGTCCATTACTTGCTGATTGTGCTGTTGTGGGACCACTTAGCTCTCTGTGGCACTTACTGATTGTGTTGTTTGGCATGCAGGTAGTCATGTGTTTTAGCTTCTCCGCATTGACACCTCAATTTTAGGTATGACTCATGCTTCTACTGTCATGCCCTCTGTACCCTTCATTGAAACAGGGTCAATCTCCTGTTTTGATGATAATGGTAAAGTGGGGAATATGACTGGTCAAGAGCTAGCTTTGGATTACAATTCTACTGCTGCTCATAGCACCTCATGGATGCTCCAGTCTTGAGTTGCTGGATGTTATCAAATCAATCCCATTTAGCACAGTGGTAGTGCCCCACAACACAATGGAGGATATCCTCAATGTGAGGACCAGACTTTTGGTGGTCACTCCCACTGATACTGCCACTGATAGATGCATCAGTCCCATGCAGGTTGCTGAGAATGAGGTTCAAGTTCATTTTTTCCCCTCTTGTTGGTTCCTTTACCGCCTATCACCAACTCAATCTGTAGTTATGTCCTTTAGGGATTGACCAGCTCAGTCAGTACTGTCACTCCTGGGCTACTCTAGGTGATGAACATTGTGGTTCCCCACTCAGAATACATTTTACATCCTTGTCACCCTCAATCCGTCCTTCAACTTGGAAGGGTACTGATTCATCAGCCATGGGAAAGGGAGCACAATATGTGATAATCAGCAGGAGATTTCTTTGCACATGTTTGATCTGATGCCAAGAGACTTCACAGGGTTCCGAGTCAATGTGAGGACTCCCGAGGCAACTTCATGCTGAATGTATAGCACAGTGTGATTACCTCTTCACCTCCCACTGGGTGAGACAGCACATACCCAGGGACGATGATATTGTTGTCTGGGGCATGGTCCAAAAGGTACAACTCCTGGAGTATGACCATGATAGGCTGTTGCTTGACCAGTCTGTGAGACAGCTCTCCCAATTTTGACACTAGCCACTAGATGTTAGTGAGGAGGAATTGACAGAATTGAGGGGCCTGCATTTGCTGTTGTCATTTCCAGTGCCTAGGTTGGTGCCCAATGATCTGCCTGATTCGATTCCACTTTTGAGGCTTTTTGGTGATTCGATACAAGTGATACAGTTCATTTCTTATGCATAGTGTATCAAACAGATGGTAGTCAGTATGGAGTCACTTGTCAAACAGCAGAAATCCTTCCCTAAATGGCATTAGTGGACCAGATGGGTTTTTAATAGCAATCAACAATGGATTTTTAATTCCAGAATTTTTAAACATTCAAATTCAACCATCTCCCATGGTACAATTCAAACCCATGTCTCTGGATGACCGGTCCAGCAGCAATATGACTCTGCCATCATCTCCCCGGCAGACAAGTTTCCAAAGTTAGCTGTAGATGACTTTTTACTTCAATAGATATTTCCCAGAAAATCTCCAGTATCGAGTTCATCATCTCAGCCCTGAGCTCTGGAAATGCTCCTCAAACCTTTTGACGAGTCACTCCTCCTGCTTTTAAATCTTCTCTCTTTGACCAAGCTGTCGGGTTCCCAATGCCTGCTTTTTTTTTTTGGCTTGGTCAACTTCCGTCAATTGCACGTGTGTGGCGCACTTCAGGAGCTTTCTGACTGCAAAAAGAGGGCCATATAAAGGTGTGTTCTTATTGTTTATTGGATTTTGAACATCAAGCAAAGATCATACCTGCAAATTAGTATTGAATGAAGATGTTTTTTTCTATAAGATTCTTCTCTTTGGTTGTTCTAATGAAGATAAAAAAAAATGGATAGCCAATCGGAGTGATATAAAATTAGGAGTGAAGTTCTAAAAGAATCAATGCTGATGTCACAATTTATACTAATGATTTAAACTTTGACCTCAAATACATAACTTGCAAGTTCATGACAAATCAAAACTGGGACAGATAGTTCACATTGAGAGGATGAAATAGATTACAGGAAGATATCAATAAACTTGATTTTGAAAGTACCTAAGTATGAGATCTTACATTTTGGTTTTATTCTTAGAGGAATAACACTGAAAAGTAAAGCTGTTACAGTAAACCTGCATTGAACTTTAGTTAGGGACTTGGAATACTGTGCATTGTACATGTCACTGTTTCAAACTACACAGGATGCAAAAAGATTTACAAAAATGATACTAGAACTGCAAGATTGTACCCCTCAGGAAATGACAAACAACCAGGTTCTCTTTTCTGAGATAACAAGGTGTAGAGCTGGATGAACACAGCAGGCCAAGCAGCATCAGAGGAGCAGGAAGGCTGACGTTTTGGGCCTAGACCCTTCTTCAGAAATGGTTCTCTTTTCTCCTGTCTTTAAAATTCTGAAAGGTTTTCATAAAGTAGATACAGATTGAGTGTTTACATTTATGACCAACAGCAAAACTATAAGTCATCAGTATGCAGTGTTATAACCAAATCTAAAAGGTAAAGTCACCATTGTCCAACTCTCTCATGAGAGCGAGAGAGAGACACACAACTGGTGATGGTTTAACTTAAGGGTCCACATGCCTCATGTGGAGAGAGGTTGAGAAGGAGAGTCCTTAATGGTTAACTCAGCCCAGCATTGGAATTAGAACTCACACTGTTGGTATCACTGTGCATTGCAAACCAACTGTGCAGCGAACTGAGTTAACCAACCCCCTGACTGACCAAATCTGGAGGGGCGAAGAAATTCACCTCTTTTCAATCCTGATGTTGTTATAAAAAGGCTCAGCTTTTTTAAAATGTTATTTTTAAATTCAACTTATACTTGAACATAAGTATTGCTACATGAGGAAACACGCATATGTCTTCAGTTGACAAAATTAAGGAAATAGTTTGACGCAAAACTCAACTCAGGTAAAGTACAAAAGTCATTATAAAAACTTAATCATGTCAGCATAAGATACACACACAAACTAACATGCAAAAACAGAGCCAGTTATTAAATGGGAGAGGTAGAGTTGGAAAAATGTTAAAGTCAATAAGTGAAAATAATTATACACTCTGATGTTCCTTTTGTGGTCCTGAATATCTATTGGGGTGCACCTGACAAAAGCTGGCTGATCTTCTGGAGACCATATCTTATAAAAAGCAATCCTATTAGATTTAGAATTAGATTTATTGTCACGAGTACCCAAGTTATAAAATAACAGGAATACAGTGAAAAGTATACAATGTCGCCAACACACAGTGCCATTTTAGGTACAAAGTACATAGGCACAAATCTTAGTTGCGAAAATAAAGAAAAAAGTTACGTTACACTACAGATATACATAGTATAAGTTAGGAAAGTAAGAAATAAAACTAAAAAGATAGACAATGTTTTCAAGAGTGGGGGTAATGGTTTTTGCATTTCTTTTCGTTTTTGAATTCTCTACCTCTGTTATGTATTCCTATCTGTAACAGAGTCTGAGCTTGAAGAAAAAACTGTTGAGAGAGAGCTGTTGTTGATGTGATGTAATAAAACACAAAACAGCCTCTCTGCTCCTATGATGCTGCTTGGCCTGCTGTGTTCATCCAGCCCTGCACCTTGTTGTCACAAAAGTTTATAACTCACTCAGAGATAGTAAGAACTGCCAATGCTGGAGTCAGAGATAACACAGTGTGGAACTGGAGGAACACAGCAGGCCAGGCAGCATCAGAGGAGTAGGAAAGTTGACATTTCGGTTCGGGACCCTCCTTCAGAAAAATATTTTTTGAACCGAAAGTCAACTTTCCTGCTCCTCTGATGCTGCCTGGCTTGCTGTGTACCTCCAGCTCCGTACTATGTTATCACAAGTTTATAATAGTGGTTCTTTGATTATGTGAAAGCTGGCATTCATACACACTGGGGGAAATTCATATTAATGAAAATGTTTCAAATACCCATTACCAAAGCCATCAAGATATCATTGAAACAGGTGGGGGAGTCTTTACACTCTTTCTCACATAATGTGTTTCAATAAGCATCCTTTGTTTCTGGCAATTACTGCAAGCGAGCTGTTTGTTGCTTATTGTCATTACTTTTTTTCAGAGTTGAAACAATGGCATTTGTGAAGCTCTAAAGGTGGAACTGCCCAGACATCTTCCTTTCTAGAATTTTCTAGAAACTTGGCTAGTTTTGTAGGTCAAATAACTTCTGCAGCCTTTGTAAAACATGGTGTCCTACTTCATTTAAAGTTCTATTCTTTCAAGTGAAAGTCACGGGTATTAAATCAGTCAACAGAATTAAAGTTAATAGTCTATATATTACCAATCATGACAATGGTAGTCACTAAATCAAAAACAGAATTCAAAAGAAACCAGAGTGCTTAAAATATGGAACTCATTACCACAGTGAGAACTTGGGGTAAATAATATAGATGCATAGTAAGGGTAAGAAAGATAAACATCTGAGGAAAATGCTACTAAGAGTGTTAGTCTCATAGAGTTAGATGGGGATGAATGGAAAGTACCTTGAGTGAACCATGAGCACCAGATGGTGGTTGGGTTGAACAAAGTGTTTATTTGCTGTACGTAACTCTGTGAAGTTCTGACTTGTCTAAAATAAATGGGATAATATTATTGTTAAAACCGAAAACAGAATTTACTAGCAACACAGCCGAGGGAAACTTTAATGCTAATGTATCGTTACAATAAATCTCAACTCAATTCATTTTTACCAACTTAGTACGGGAGGCTGCTGTTTATTCTTCCAACATAATAATTTCCAATCTTTTGGGTATGGCCCAGATTTTTCCCTCCCCCTCTTTCCATAAGGTATTACATTGAGAGAGAACCTCTGTTGTAGCCCTTGGCAAGTTAATGAGGGTATTATACAGAGGAGGTGCTCAGCCTGCCTTCTGTCTGCTTTCCCCAGTTATTTTCAGTGTTGCATAGCAAATACCATGTTGTAGTGGATGCAGAGTGAAAGAGGCAGGCGGTTTGTCGTTTTGATTCTGTCTATTTGCACACAGTGTGGGAAGCAACAATGAAAGGCTGCGCCGTGCCGCCCTAGCTGAACTTGGGTAATGTAGCCTAAAAGAATAAACTTTCCAAGCAAGAAATCCCTTCTGACAGCAGAATGGATGTTGATATCTAAAAATCAATTTGTAAGGGTATTTCTAGCCAGCCTGCAACTACAAGTGCTGCTAGATTCACTGAACTGTACAAAAGCACAGGCAAAATGTCCTGAAGTGAAATTCTTCAAACACGTCAACTGTGTTCCTTGTCTTTGTCTGCCTGACATCTCTGCATTCACAAACTCACAGCATGGAGATAATAGGATCCAACAGCCACAAGCATCAGCCACTGACTGAACAGTAAATCACTGCTAGCCTGATCACAGTGAAACCTGCTGTAGACAGACAAGGAATACAAAATCTGGGTGAGAACTACACTCTGTAAATTTGGAGGCTGACCACTACCCCTGTGAAAACTCCTGGTTCCTAATGTCCCCCCATCCACTGTAGCCAACACACTGCATAACTCTTCCAGGGACTATCAACACCATTTATAACATAAAAGGTTAGACAGACAAGTTTTGCACAAAGTAGACCTAAGGAAAATATTTTAGCTGATATCCTTCTAAACTGTTATATATGCTAAACTATTGTTGAATGCAGATTATAGGAATGTCTACATTTCAGGCTATATAATAATGAATGTTTCTTTCCATTTGGAGTATTGCAATAATCTTTACTTACATGGCAAAATAGTGAAGAAAATGGATTATCTTCAGTTACTAAAGCCATGTGCGAAGAAACAGATGCAGACGTTTTAACTGGGATTGAATCTCAATGGAGCAAGAGTCCTGAACTCACATCATACAAAGAAGTGTCAAAAATGCTAAGTACAACATTATCAGGGCTTTCTAGTAACTTCACAATACTGTAGATAAATCTGAAAAGTCTTATAAAAATTCCACTACATAATCCAAACAACTTCATGGCAATATTTTACACAGCATTGCATATTTGCACTGATAATGTTTTGATTCTTGTTTTTGAAGTAATTTTTGAATAATGAAACAATTGCACGAATTTGGCATTCAATAAAATGGCTTCACTAAATTCTAGGATAAGTAGCTGAGACACAGAGTATGAGGTGTAAGACTATATTTTCATTGGGGTAAAGTTTAATGAAAAGTGCAAGTCATTTTAAAGAAGTGAAAATGCGTAGAATAGGAAAAATACAAGGATTTTCTTTCACCTTTAACTATTTTTCATTGCTTTGCTCTGATGCTTAAGTGTGTTCATGTTTGTGAACAACAATATTGTTTGTTAAAGCATTTTTTCACTCTTTCATGAGTTGTGTATGTCACTGGAACACAGATTGAGGAAGCCAGTATTTGCTACCCTTCTCTATTCGCACTTAAGAAGATGCTGGTGATCTGCTGCTTTCCATTTGGAGTAGGTACACCCAGAGTACTGTTCAGCGGTTCCACAGCAGTCTAGGGAAACTCATGCGGTTTGCTGAGATAAATTTGAAGATTGAATTATCAATCATTGTTTGAGTTAGATTTAGAGGCTGTATCTTTCAGAAGATGCTTCAAACTGAAACCCTTCAGCTTTCAAGGTGGGGATTTGATGACTGCATGTAAAGAAGAGCAGGCATATACACGCCAGTGTCCTGACCGTTGCCCATCTCTCCACCAACATCACTAAGGCAGATTTTTCTGACCACTATGATCTCATTGTTGTCAATGGGAGCTTGCCACATGCAAATTAGCAGTCATCCTTCTTAAAACTATGGCTATAATTCAGAAAACCTCATGTCTTTTAAAGGCCATTGGAGGCATCATGAGGTCATGGACAATGTGACGTAAGTGCAAAGTGTTTCTATGTGGCAAAAACAATTGGGAGGATTTTTTTGTGGGTGTATTCCCACTAGCACCCCCAACCAAAATGTCTGTGGTCAGCTCACCCACTTCACCACAGGGAACTGTGCACTTCAAGGAGGAAGACACACCCTTGAGAGTTGCTAGCCAATCACCAGAAAACCCCATTCTTTGCTTCGAAGGCCTCCAAGATAATCTTCCGATCCAGGGTCCGCACCATGGAGCAGGATGAAATGTAATCACATTTCTTCTTCCAGAAGGAGCACAGGGAGAGCTCTGTGATCAACAGGCTGAAGAAAGAAGATGGTTTGGTAATGTCATCTCAGTCTGACATCCTGAGAATCGGAAAATCCTTTTATGCCAGACTGTATGACACAAAGGCCACAGACAGTGTAGACTTCCAGTTGTTCCAGTCCTTTATCACGGAAAACAACAGCACATGGGAGAAGATGGACAAGCCGTTATCTTTGGATGAGCTGACCAAGGTCCTCAAGTCCTTAGAAAATAATACAACTCCCAGAAGCAACAGCCCACTGGCCGAGTAGTATTCTGCTGTGTGTGCTTGATTGATCAAGCACCGGCTGGAAGTGGATAACAGTTTAGGTCTTCTGTCAGGTACCATGTACGAATCCATGAGGAAAGGTATCATTACCCTCATCTACAAATGGAAGGGGGAGCGGGAGGAAATTAGAAATTGGCTGCCAATATCATTGCTGAATGCAGACTACAAAATCCTGTCTAAGGTCATCACCAATCTGGTCAGAGCTGCTCTGGGGCCAGTGATTCACCCGACCAAACCTGTCCTATACCCAGCAGGACACTCTCTGAGAGCCTTGCGCTCCTCAGGGAAACAATTAGGGCGGTGGACCACTGCCTGATCAGCCTGGACCAAGGGAAGGCATTTGACAGGATATTGCCCATCTGCATATGGGACTTCCTCTCCAAATGAGAGACATGTAAAAATTATTTTGCATATTTACAAAATGCCTTTGAGTTTATTGCAACTATAGAGAACGTCAAACCCCAAAAGTCTGTTTTTTCTCCATATGCAATCTGGAGTTTCTCCATCTCAGCTCCAGAACATCAATGCAGGCGTTTCTCAGGGTAGTGTCCTAGGCCCTACAATTTTCAGCTGCTTCATCAATTACCTTCTCTTCCTCAGAAGTAGGAATATTCACTAACAAATGCATAACCTTCAAGACCATCCTCTCATACTGAAGCAGCCTCGTGTCCATATGAAGCAATATCTGGATAACTATCCATCTTGCACTGTAAGTGGCAAGCAACATTCACACCACATAAATGCCAGACAATGAATGTTTCTAACATTTCCATTTAATATTCAATAGACTGACCATTGTTGAATCTCCTGCGACCAAAAGCCTGTGGATTACCATTGACCAGAAATTGAATGGAGCCAGACGTGTAAATACTGTGACTACAAGGACAGGTCCAAGGATTGTGAATTTTGGGCAAGTAACTCACCTTTTGACTCCTCAAAGATTATTCATCATCTAAAGTTTGATGGAATACTCTCCACTTACCTGGTTCAGTACAACTCCAACAATACCCTAGAAGCTCAGCATCATTTCTAAATGGGGAGGAAATTCAGAAATCTGAAGTGCAAAGTGACTTGGGAGTCCTAGTCCAGGATTCTGTTAAGGTAAACTTGCAGGTTGAATCAATAGTTAATAGGCAAATACAATTTTGGCATTTATTTCAAGAGGACTCCAATATAAAAGCAGGGATGTACTTCTGAGGCTTTATAAGGCTCTGGTCAGACCACATTTAGAATACTGTGAGCAATTTTGAGACCCACACCTCAGGAATGATGTACTGGCCCTCAAGGGGGTCCATAGGATGTTCACAAGAATAATCCCAGGAATGAAAGGCTTAACATATGAGGAATGTTTGAGGACTCTGGGTCTTTACTTGATGCAGTTTGGAAGGATGAGGAGGGATCTAATTGAAACTTACAGAATAGTGAATGGCCTGAACAGAGTGGGCGTTAGGAAGATGTTTCCATTGGTAGGAGAGGCTAGGACCCAACGGCACAGCCTTAGAGCAAAGGGAAGATCCTTTAGAATGGAGATAAGGAGACACTTCTTCAGCCAGAAAGTGGTGAATCTATGAAATTCATTGCCACAGAAGTCTGTGGAGGCCAGGTCATTGAGTGTATTTAAGACAGAGATAGATAGGTTCTTGATTGTTAAGAGGATCAAAGGTTATGGGGAGAAAGCAGGAAAATGAGGTTGAGAAACTTATCAGCTATGAATGAATGGCAGAGCAGACTCGATAGGCCAAATGACCTAATTTCTGTTCCTATGTCTTATGGTATTGTGGTCTTATCATCCAGGATAAAGCAGCCCCCTTTATTGACACCCCACCCCACCTTCAACATCCACTCTCTTTCCTATTGATGCATGGTGGCAGCAATCTATCTACAAGATGCACTGCAGCATCTCATCAAGGCTTCATCAACAGACACTTTACCATGTAAAAGAAGAAGGCAGCAGATGTGTGGGAACACTACCTTCGCGGGTTTTCTTCCATGTCACACACCATTCCAACTTGCAGCTATTTCACTGTCCTTCAGTGGTGCTGGATCAAAATCCTGGAACCCTCATCCTGACAGCACTGTGGCTGTCCCTACACAAGATGAATGCAACATTTCATGAAGGCAACTCACCACTACCCTTCAAAGGCAATTAGGGATGATCAATAAGTGTTGGCATAAACAGTGAATCTACATTCACAAAAGGAAAAAAATACGAGCTAAATTTAAGCTGTGAGGTCATTAGGAATTTATAACCTTCAGAAGTCCAGAAGAACATCTGAGAGCTATGACAGTGTTTGTCAGGTAGGCAATACTTGGATTTTAAAAGCCTGATAATTATCAGATGAAAGACCGTTCTGCTATTGCAGCTATAATTTGATCTAAGGCTGGCCAGTAATCGGGACATTCAGGATGGACCTGCGGCAAGGAAACCATTGGAGTCATAAGGTTGAAAATAAAGAAAACACTAACAGTAGCAATAGATAATTAACCTTGAGGAAGGTGGATCTTAGGAGGATGCAACTGCAAGTATGAGAACAGGGCTAAAAAAGGGACAAATTGGAAAAGATGGAAAAATTAATTTGTGAAAGCCTTCATATATCTATGAGTTGTAGCAAGACACTACTAGATGGTAAAGAGCAATAAAATACGGATTGGAAGCTGTACATTAGATTTGCTAGAGATTTGAAGATAACAATATCTGAAGATATGACACAGAGGATTGTAAGCACTGACCATTATTAAAGTTAAAACAGAATGTTTTGATACATGTTGCTGTAAATTTGCAATGCGTAACTTCAGAGCTGATTAACAAAACTTGCCTTTGTGCTTCATTGAATAGTGCCTTTAATCGACAATAGGGGAACTCTATATTTAACACTGATAGCCTCTCGTTTCCATATTTCCTAATCATCTGCCTATGATCCAAATAAAAATTACTCCCACATGTTAAAGCCCCAGAATTTCACAAAGGAAGTGTACTGAGATAATAATTTGAGATAGAAAATTCCGTATTTTCGTTTGGCTTATCAACCATCTTGATTCTTTAAAATGCCAACTTCAGTGGCAAAGCTTACTTTCCCACAGATGTACAATGAAGTATGCCTGCTACTTTAGATAGGAAAATGGACATATGGGAAGTCATCTTCCATACAGCCCTGTTAAAATGCATGGACAAACATGTCTATTGCATGCTTCATGTCTTGGTGATTTTTAAAGGTGAATATAGAGATATTTTGATGGGTAAATAACACAATTCCAAGAATGACTAAGGCACTTAACCACAAACTTTATTCTCTAGTTACAAAAACAAAAACCACTTGAAGTTCAAGTGATATCCCAAGGCACCTACCTTCAGTATCCATATCACACTACCTGGGCGATTCAGGCAAAGGCTGCTGAAAACATATAATTTAAAGATTCCCCTTTCACAATTATTTGCCAACTAGTAGTCCAGAGACTGTTAATTATCAAGTTCTATTTCTATTATGTAGCACAGAATTCAGTGCATACATTCGGCACAATGCAGCATCAAAGCACAACATTGAATGTCTATTTATTATTATTTAAATCAAGAGTATTGAGCATCCAAACGAGCTATCATTCTTCATTGAAAGGAAACTATATCAGGATCTTTGAGTTGCATTGCTTCTCTTCCTTTATACTGTAATAATGAATACCGTCACACTTCTGATTCAATGAGGGGAGGTAGTGATTTACTGTTAAAGCCATTGGATTAGTAATCCAAAATGATGCCAGGTTAATATTTTGGAAAATGGGCTTAAATCCCATCACAACAGATGGTGAATGTGAATTCATTAAAAATCTAAAATGAAAAGCTACCTGATGGTGACAGCTATGTAACCACCATCGGTCAGTAGGAAATGACCATCTGGTTCACTATTGCCCTTTTGGGAGGGAAATCTGCCATCCTTACCTAAAATCTGGCCTACGAGTGACTCAAGGCCCACAGCAATGTGGTTAACTCTTGACACTGGGCAATTAGGGATGGGCAATAAATGCTGGCCTAGCCATTAATGCCCACATCTCATAAACAAGTATTTTTAAAAAAAAGGATCAAATGCCATAGCCTGAGATTGTTGAATTGAAATAGGTTGCAAGGAAAGAGAAATCCAGAATGTTGTATAAAATAGGCCTATTTTAACAAAATTTTCCTACTAATACCTATTTGCTTAAAATTTGAATCTATATGTGTATGGTAATAAAATGTTCAAGTTTATGAGTGGAATTTTCCTCACCTTTGAGCAGTGTGGGCAATGGTGAGAAATGTATGGAAATATTGCGAAAACAATTTAAATTTTCAACGCCAATTAAAAACAGTTTTCCCTTAAAGTTTTAACAGCTAAGTGAGAATCTCACGAGTTAGTGATAAATTTGCATCTCATTGTCAGCTAAGCTCTCATCGTTTATGTACAGTTTGCGACTCTCCCAGGTACTGTTGAGAAACTGGGTGGTGCCAACTCCTGCCTTTCAAGTAAGAGTGTTTACCTAGTGGATGCAGTTCACCAGTTACTACACTGGGCCTCCATGTTAACCTCCATTCAACAATGTCTCATGGCAAGTTCAATGGGCAGCGACCAACAGCATCACTCATTCATGAATGCTGGCATTGGCCTCATTATATCATCGTGACTGATTCTGCACTAAGTTAGAAGATACTACAACACTTCAGTGGAATACTTTGGAGTTCACAGACATGTCACATTGCAAAGCTCCTGCCAAGTCAATCTGCGTGCACATATGCACACCCAACTCATTTATCCATGCAGGATGCATCCCAGGATTTAACTTGCTTTCTTAGTGATCATTGACTTTGCACTTACTTGAATGCTTTCAGCTTTTCTGCCTTGTCTTGCCTTGTAGCACATTGCCACTTCATTCAGAAGTTACAGATTCACAGCATGTCTGCCTTACATCGCTTCTTAGCACAGACAGAAAGCCAGGCAGAGTTAGGAAAAGTGGAATACTCAGGTGTGGGAATTGAAACTAATACAATAGATTGCAGAGGGCTGAGAGTGAAGGGGGTTAATATCAAAATGGGATTCTCAAACACACATGTTTCAATGTGTCCTCAAACACATTCCAAAGGTCTTACATATACATAAGGACTTGAAGCTGCTTTCCTGTCACAGTGAACTCTAAGTACGTGAAAATGTGGGGTCTATCTTCAATGCTGCATTTCTTGGGTGATGGGGACATGGCAGGAGGCAGATGGGTGGCAAGGTGAGAGTCATCCCACCACAGCTTTTATATCTCAGTATTGTGGCCTAACATGGATTCACCTACATGCATCTGCATGAGATGTAATATGTCAAAGATAACATTGCTCTCCCTCTGGGGGTGTTGAGACGTTGGGGTGGGGTGCATTGGTGTGGGGTCCATGTCACAGTGTAACACAATCTAAGATAGTTACATGTTTGTTTGATATGACTGCTCAGAGATCATGTCACTGAGAAGCTGCTCTGTTTCTGAGATTGCCCTCGTCAGATCATTGCAAATCCCAAATTATTCCAGCAACAGGAGGTGCCTTTGTGACTGTTGCAGTCCTATAAGTACCATGTGGATGAACTCAGGAGATATAAAAGCATCAGAATGTCCAGGAACAAGAACTTCCAGAAGCTGCTGCACAGCCTACAGATGGAGAAGTGACATAGACATCTCCCTCGGAGTATGAAGGAGGTTGGGGAAAGCCAGAATTTACCATCTCCACTATCATTTCCTCCAGATGACTGAGAAACAGTAGAGGTGCAGACGGAGGATGTCACAGGACATCTCCAAAGAACTATGTCATTTACTGCACCAGGTCCAGAACTCTTATCATTCGGTGACTATCCCATCCTTGTGGTCATCAAGGTAATGTCAGCAATTAATCATTATATGATAACTCATTCTATGTAACCACTGGAGACCTATGAGGAATTTCCCAATTCTCATCCCAAATATACTGAAGCTTTTACAAATGCAATTTGTGCACGTTCATACCTCTTCATCTCTTTTTCAGTGCTAATGCCTGTTAGTGGCATTTTCTGAAATCAATGTGTAGTGCACTTTAGACTGTGTGGCTGAATTCATTAACAGGAAATGGATCCACTTGATCAATGTCCAACTCATCTGTGATCACCACAACTGTATCTTAGAGATCTTCCCCAGGTATCCTGGAAGCTGCTATGAGGCGTATATTCTTGAAATCTCTCAAGTTCCTGTCACATTCCAAGGGCTGAATACCATATATAGACGGCTGCTGGAAGACAAGGGATACCCTCTCCCAACATGGTTGATGATTCCTTTGTGGAGTCTGCTACTGAGTCAGAGATACAATGCAGCCCTCTCTTCCACCATGGCCTCTGTTGAACAGATGATAGGGCTCCTCAAGATGAATCATTCTGGAGGGTGCTGCATAATCCTGGCATGCTGTGCTCTGCTCAACTGAAAGAGAGGAACAGAGGAGGTTAGAGATGCTGAGGAGCTGGGACAGTGGCAGTTATCTTCCAATGAGGACATTGACTGGAAGGAACATCACTTTTACAGTGATAAAGTGATGTAGTATCTTGTGAAGCAAGCCAGCCAAAACCTAATTGTTATCTGCTTCCAAAAAATATGAGTTGGGTGAAGACATCATTCAGTGAGGGTAGATATCTTGCTGTTGCAAAGATAAGCCACTCCATTTAGTCAGAGAGGCAAATACAGCCTCTTTGTTCTTTCTTTGCTTTTCCTGTAATGCAATAAAAGTTACCGTTGACACCTTCTTAAACACTTTACAACTTATGTTACGCCCGTATTCTTTCCTCTTCACCTGATGAAGGAGCAGCAATGAGGAGACGGTGGTGGGACAAGTGTCAAGTCCAAAGCAGGGTGGACCATGGGGTCACACCCGGAGCTGGGTCACATGGCAGAAGAAGAGGGGCTGATCGGGTCTGGCAGCAGGGGACTGTGAGTTAGATCCTAGGGTGGTGGTGGCTGATGTCATGTCCCAGGCATAGAAAGGACTGTCAAGTCCATTAGCAGGTGGCTCTGGAATCCAGAGGTAGAGGTGGTCAGTTGGTTATGGTGGACAGTGTTTTGATGTTGCATCCTGAGGATTGATGGAGGTTGTTGAGTCAGGCTCTGGCAGTTGTAAGGGGTCTGAAGAGGGTGGAGTTAATGGAGTGTGTGGTAAATTGGGAGGTCAAAATAATAGTTATTCAGGAGTTATATTTTTAATAGTGTAACAGCTCTTCCTGAGTAACTATTTATTTAATCTCAGCGAAACCTTCTGAACTGCCTCCTTTAACCAACACTGACCTCCTACATGTCCATTAGACTCAATATCTCCCACCCAGCCCAACATGTCCAAAACATTCCATCACTTACCTGACTCCTTTTTCACCTTGCACCATCATACTCCACATTTAAACTTTAAATGGATACTTTCAGAGGATTCCAGAAGAAGCTTCAATTTCTTGGACCATTCCTCAGAAGTCTCATATGATGTGGTTTCTGCAGGATCCCCATGCGCAACTCCTATCTACACTTCTGAAACAATTATCTGGCCATTTTATGTTCTGACGGATGTTAGGAAAGGGTAGCACTCCTCCAGACAGGATGATAATATTGTATAGCACTATGAAAAGCTCACTTCTGCAAATTCATCATCATGTATCCAAGTGTACTGTAAACTGACATCTCCTATGGCCATTATCAATATGAGAAGTTCCTGATGCAAATCCATTTCACTCACCCATCATTGTTCAGCCTTCAGCATCTTCAAATTTGCATACAGTGCTAAATAAGCATGTAATATTTATGTATACTTTTCTCCAATGCCTAAAGTGACAGGGGCTGCGCTTAAAGCATCTTTTCCCACTGGAACAATACGCTATGAAGAAGGGTTCGGATATTAATGGAGCACTGGACATCACTTGTCCTAAATGAGTGTGTGCTCCTTTAAAAGACATATTGGTAGAATGAACATTTGCCCCCCAGAGTAGTGTACACACATGAATGTCGAACACAAAATGGCCAAAAGTATGGAACATGATTAGAGGCAAGGATCCATACAAGGTATTCACATGAACTTTGCACTCAGTGATCTCCTCACTAAATTGCTAAATCTTGGCTGCATTCCTAAATGCAAGGGTTGAAGGTTATCTGAAATATATTGCTTTCCAGAATGCTTCTCAGAGCTGAGCAATGCCTCACCATTATAACTGCTCCACTCCTTGGGACGTATGAGGACGCAGCTTTACTCTGACATGGTAGCCATGTAACCAGATTCTATTGCTAAAATTTCAGTTAAATATGCATGGTGATTTAAAGTCCATATTTATTTGCCTGTTGCCTTGCTGTGCACCAATGACTAAAATGTCAGTGCATTCAAGTCTGCGTACATTTCCACCAGCCACAGAGCATTCTGCTGGACCTGGCACTCCATGGTGGCTGTCAACTTGTCCATGGAAGTGATGAGACCCACATATGCCGGAACTACTGCAACATTGATAATGTTGGTGAACTCTCCAACTTACAATTCCATTTACTCAGTGTCTCTGACAAATCTGTCTTCTGCTCCTGTGAGTGTCTGTACACTTGCATGAAGTCATTAATGGCTAACACCATGGAGTTATCTTCTGCCTGGAGCTGAACAGATGCTTGTCTCTCGTGGACCTCTTGAGTGTCAGAGTCCTGAATGTTTCATACTCGATCAGCTGTGGAGATATGTCAGTGATGTACTAACTTAGAAAGTGTACTCACTGAGCTGAAAGTTTCTGAGCTGGTGGAGAGCATAGGAGGCAGGCCGCCTGGTGCACCATCTGATGGATCCGTCACTTCTTCCTCAGAGGTGGAGATGGAGATGGAGGTGGAGGTGGAGGTGGAGGTGGAGATGGAGGTGGAGGTGGAGATGGAGGTGGAGATGGAGGCGGAGGTGGAAATGGAGATGAAGGTGGAAATGGAGATGAAGGTGGAGATAGAGACGGATATAGAGGTGGAGGTGGAGGTGGAGATGAAGATGGAGATAGAGGTGGAGGTGGATATGGAGGTGGAGGTGGAGGTGGAGATACAGGTGGAGGTTGAGATGGAGATGGTGGTGGAGATGGAAGTGGAGGTGGAGGTGGAGATGGAGATGGAGATGGAGATGGAGGTGAAGGTGGAGGTGGAGGTGGCCACTTGTTGCAGTGACCCTTGCTTTTTGTGTGTTAGATTTTTGCTATAATTTGGTTTGCAGTAAGTGAACTATTTTAATCTATCTTGCTGGTCATGTTCTGTGTTACACTCCATATTACTTTCTGTGGACTAAAATGGAGAAACAATGGGGATGGAATGTAAGAGCAGTGTGTCCCCAAATCGCAATAGTTTCCCCAATGAGTGGAGTAGTTTAAAAGCTGTTCCTTAAATCTCTGAATTTTCAGCCTCAATACAACAGCATTTTCCAGTATCAATTTAAGATGATTTCTTCTCTATGCCACAAATCTAAATTCCTTGTTTCAACCTTCCCAGTTGGTAAGAGAAGTCTGAAGACATTACTGGTGATATTGTCACTTCTTAGTCTGTATGTCACTCCCAGGGAGTATATGTCACTGCTCATTTTCATCCCTTGATACAAAGGATAAGCTGATATGCCAGAATTTTCAAAGCATGTTGCACACTAATACAAAAGCAATGCTTGCTGTTATTCAAATATACACTCTTACATGTGCGTGTGTGTGGGCTAGGAAATTGTTGTAAACTCATTAATTTCAATGTTTGCTCCAACTTTAGCCAATGATGCAGGCATTAGCTATCAATAGGCAGCTTGTCCTTGATGGAGGAGAGCATGAGGACAGTTTAGTCCAAAGTAATCTCTTACCAGGAATTGTCCAGTAGTTTGTACCTAATGTGTAGAAAGGCATAATTTCTAAAGCTGTTACAGTAGATTTTCTGCTCCATTTTTGATAGTGAAAGGACTACTGCCTCCAACATATCAATATCAACCCCATGGCCATCCTGTCACAGTATTAGCATGTTAACATCTGACTGTTTGGGAGACTGAAAGCTCTGACCTCTGACAACGAAGTTAAATAAAATGCAAGCATTAAACATCCTAACACTAATTATTGTTAACCTGGAATCTGGTGCACTGCACAAGATTTATTTGTCACAAAATGTAATAGTACAACAACTGCAGCTATGATATGTTTTTGTCTCAGAATTGGCTCTGTGCCCACAGACTTTCTGCAGAAATGAACTTCTGCTCAGAAAGTGACAAGGTTATGGACTGGCTGACCTTGCACAGAGCTGCATAGAAATCTGTTCCCCAGGCAAAGGAAGAGGGAGGGGTTATAGGATGGCACACATGGCTGATTGTTTTTTAATCAATTCATCATTTCTGGACCATCAATAGATTACAAATGGCTTGAAATTCGTATCTGTCTGTCCTCATACTCATCCAAATATTGGTAACTATTGACAAACAAAGTTGCATTCTTAAAACACTGGCCTACTAAAAGTCATTTGATGAAACATTTTTACTTATATAACCATGATAAATTTTCAAAATGAAAATGATCTTACACCAGCATTCCTTTCAGAAGACCATGTGGTGTTAAGGATAATATTGGGCCATACAAGCAGAAAATGCAGTAAATACTCAGCTGTCTTGCTCTATTTTGGGGAAGTTAAATATATTGAGAGGCTGCTTTGTGGAACAATTGCATTCAGAATATAAACATCACCCGAAGCCTCCAGAGACCTGTCATGTTAATTCTTCACCTTGCTTTCACACTGACATCTCCGTCCTTGGTCTGTTGTACCATTCCAGTGAAGCTGAATGTCTGCTTGAGGAGCAGCATCTCATCATCCAATCAGGCACTTCAGCCTTCCAAACACAACAATGAGTTCAACACTTTCATATCATGAACTCTATTTCTCCCATTTTGTTTCCTCTTCATTGTATGTTTTACTTTTCTCTTATTTTCATTTTCAGACAGAGGCATACTTGTTCTAGGGACATTGGTTGTTCCTTTGTTTCTGTTCTTGACTCAGCTCTATCCCCTTTGGCAAAGTAAGACTAACTTTTCTGTCATACCATCTGTCCTGTCATCCACATTATCATTCGCCTTCAACAAAAACAGAAATTGCTGGAAAAGCTCAGCAAGTTTGGCAGCATCTGTGAAAAGAAATCAGAGTTAATGTTTCAGATCAAGTGACTCTTCCTGAGAATGTTCTAAGGAAGGGTCACTTAACCCAAAATTTTAACTCTGATTTCTCTCCACAGATGCTGCCAGACCTGCTGAGCTTTTCCAGCAATTTCTGTTTTTGTTTCTGATTTACAGCATCCGCAGTTCATTCAGTTTTTATCACTCATCTTCTTCTTTTAATTGCCCCAGCTGTCCATTGCTCAAATTCTATTACATCTCTAACTTTTCTCAGATCTGATGAAAGGTCATTGACAACGTCATTTCAAAATTTTGAAAAATTATAAAAACCGAAAGAACTGCGGATGCTGTAAATCAGGAACAAAAACAAAGTTCCTCCTCTGAGGAAGGGTCACCTGACCCGAAACGTTAACTCTGTTTTTTCCCTTTTGAAAAATTATGTTTGTTTCCCTCTCCACAGATGCCGAGTTTCTCCAGCATCATCAATTTTATTTAGGGTTTCCAGTATCTGCAATATTCTGCTTTTCAAATACAGTAAAATCACAAGAAATCAAGTTGCAGGGGACTAGGCCACAAACTTGTGTTATGTGGAGCTTTGACATAGCTGAGGAAACCCCTATGTAACTCAGTCTGGCTACAAACATGCTCTGTGTCCAAATAAAGAAAGCTCAATGACATTGCAAACTATGTGTTCACACAGTAAGCTGGCCTCAGCTTTAGGTGTGGAAAAATTGGGAGTGTGCTCTGGAAAAGCTCAGTAATTTTTGTTTTCTTTGTAGCGCACTGTCTTATGAGTCTGTCATGATTTCATGGCAGTCAAACAGGCTTTCCCATGTTTTCATGCTGCAGTGTGACATTGCAAAGCGTCTCTAGAGCCTTTGCACCTCCAGTGAGGGAAACAGATGAGTAAGTGGGCACGTATTCATCAGACTCTTCAGGGTCATCAAGGTGATAATCTTCCTTTACTTCCATTGATATATTTTGTCCACTTTCCTGATCCAAGTCCACAAAATCCTGACAAACATCACTGAATTTTATGAAGAAAAGAGTAAGGTAGTGGACAGGGCAATGTCCATGGATGTTGTTTATATGGATTTCGAGAAGGTTTTGATGAAGTCCCACACAAGAGACTGGTAACTAAAGTAGAAGCCCATGGAATTGAGGGCAAATTACAGACATAGCTGGGAAATTGGTTGAGTGGCAGGCAACAGAAAGTAGGAATCATGGATAGGAATGAAAATTGGCAGGATTTGGGCATCATTTATTCACATTATTTATTGTTTTATTATCATTTAACTTGGGCAATGGCATAGAAAATGATATATCCAAATTTGCTGATGACACAAAATTAGATGGCATTGTAGACAGTATAGATGATAGCATAAAATTACAAAGGGAAATTACAAATTACAAAATTACAATAGGCTAAGTGAATGGACAAAACTGTGGCAGAATGAATTCAATGCAAGCATAAGGTTATCTATTTTGGGCCAAAAAAGGATAGTTCAGGATACTTTCTAGATGGTATGAAGTTATGTGTAGTGGATGTCCAAAGAGACTTGGGGGTTCAAATGCATAGATCTTTAAAATGTCATGAACAAATGCAAAACATAACCATAAACATAACAAAACATAAGCTGATGGAATGTTGGCCTTCTTATCCAGATGACTGGAGTATAATGATGCAGAATATACAAAATCCTAATAGACCCCACTTGGAGCACTGTGAGCAGATCTAGACACCACACCTTAGGAAGGATATACTTGCCTTGGAGAGAGTACAACATAAGTTTACAAGAATATTACCTGAACTTCAGGGGTTAAGTTATGAGGAGAGATTACACAAATTAAGCCTGTATTCTTCAGAAGTTAGAAAGTTAAGGAGTAATCTGATTGAAGTTTTCAAGATATTAACAGGAAAAGACAGGTTAGATAAAGATAAACTATTTCCACTAATTGGATGTTCTGGGGGAAGTGGGGGCATGGTCTGAGAGTTAGACTAGAGCATTCAGGAGAGATGGGTTGTCAATGTTTGGAACTTTCTTCCGCAAACTGCCTTGGATGCTCGATTAGTTGTTAATTTTACATGTGTGATAGATAAATGTTTGTTAAGCATAGGTATGGGCCAAAAGAATGGACCATATGGAATTAGGCCACAGATCAGCCTTGATCTCATTGACTGGTGGAACAGAATTGAAGGGCTGAATGGCCTATCTATACATATGTTTATGTTTGCTAAGCAATGAGGTTTTGTGAACTTTCCAATCACAAGAAGTGACAGCTTTTTGGTACCATTTATATTGGCACAGACAATTGCAATGACACCTGCTTTGTTTCATTTTCCACCTTACATGTTTAATCTTTAAATTTTAAAGAATGGTCTGTTGAAAGATTCTTAGAAAAAGTGTGGCTCCATCCACGTTAAAAGTATCTCGGTGCATACTTGTTCAGGAAGTGGGCAAGACCATTTTTTGGCTTACCCATGATTTTGTGCTCCAACGTTGCCTGACTCCAATCAGTTGCCACGGTCATATGCCAAACATGCACTCATTTAGTTAATCCAGAGTCACTAGCCTGAAACTTTGGTTTATCACAGGGATAATTCTATCAGATTTCCTGTTCTGTAGCTCTGCCACAACTGGAGTTATGGGTTACCTGAAATTGACTCATCCTGATTTCACTTTAATTTTGGAACAATTTTGTAAACTCTTAACAACTGGAGAGCTGTAACTTTAATTTTCACCTCCACTAACCCTCTGTTTTAAGTACACTGTACAACAAATGCTGTGCCAAATTTCTGATTTTCAGAGTTTCATTGGTAACTCCATTCATTCAGTTTCTAGCTGAGCCCCACAACCGAGACAGATCCCACTTACATCAGGCTGAGTGATCTCAGCGTGAAATCCTCTGACAGATCACTATCTATTGGCTCTTGCTATACTGTCTTGGATATCAGATGAGAATGTCTATTTATAGACAAAACATGACAATGGAACTTTAACCCAGTGTGAAGTCAGTACGTTTAGCGGAAAATGGGTGAAGAAATCAGATAGAAAGTATATATTATTTGGTTCTTTTTAATGGCAAACTGTTCTGGCCATTCGTCACAATGTCTTATATCAAGGCAGTTGAATATTCCTGAAAAGAGACATAGGTTCCTGAGACCACACAATGTGGAACTGGAGGAACACAGCAGGCCAGGCAGCGTCAGAGGAGCAGGAAAGTTGATGTTTCGGGTTGAGACCCTTCTTCAGAAGTGGGGGAGGGGGAAGGGAGCTCCAAAATAGATAGAGAGAGGAGGGGTGGGGCTGGTGAAAGGTAGGTGGGATGGTTATTGGTTGGATGCAGGTAGGGGGTAGTAGAGATTGGTTGGCAGGAAGGGTAGGGTGGATAGGTGGGGAAGAAGATGGACAGTTTGTGTCAGGTCAAGGAGGTGGGAATGAAAGGGAGGTTTGGATGTGGGATGAGGCAGGGGATGGGGAGATTTTAAAACAGGTGAATTCTATGTTAAGTCCATCAGGCTGTAGACTCCAGAGGCGGAATATGAGGTATTTCTCCTCCAGTTTGCGTGTGGTGTCATTGTGGTACTGGAGGAGGCCCAGGATGGAATTGTCACCCGGGGAAGATACATCAGAGGACTCATGCAGCAAGGCAGTATGGGTAGAACTCAGGAATGAGAAAGGTGAAATCTTAATGCTGGGGGTATACGAAGGCCTCCCAACAGTCAGCAGGAGATAGAGGAGAGAATATATAGACAGATTTTGGAAAGATGTAAAAACAGCAGGGCGTTGTGGTGGGTGATTTTAACTTCCCCTGTATTGACTAGGACTATTGATATGCAGAGGGATCTGGATGTGCAGTCCACAGATCATTGAAGGTAACAGTGCAGATAGATAAGGTAATAAAAAAGGCCTATGGTATGCTTGCCTTCATTGGAAGGGGCATTGAGTATAAAGATAGACAAGTTATTCTCAGCTTTACAGAACTTTAGTTAGGTCACACCTGGAATATTGCATACAGTTCTGATCACCACACTACCAGAAGGATGTGGATGCTTTGGAGAGGGTACAGAAAAGATTTATCAGGATGTTGCCTGGTAGAGGGGATTTTAGCTATGAAGAAAGGTTTGTTTTCACTGGAACACAGGAGGTTGAGGGACGACCTAATATAAGTTTATAAGATAATGAATGGCATGGATCGAGTGGAAAGTATGAGGCTTTTTCCCAGGGTGGAGGGGTCAGTTACTAGGGGACACAGGTTCAAGGTGCTGGAAGGGGGAGGCAAGTTTAAGAGAGATGTCCGAGGCACGTTTTTCACACTAAGGGTTGTGAGTGCCTGGAACACGTTGCCAGTGGAGGTGATGGAAGCAGACACAATAACAGCATTCACGAAGCACCTGGACGAATATATGAATAGGAAGGCAATAGAGGGATATGGATCCTGTAAGTGAAGACAGTTTTAGTATGGAAGGACAAAATGTGTCGGAGCAGGCTTGGAGAGTCGAAGGACCTGTTCCTGTGCTGTATTGTTCTTTGTTCTTTGTTCTTTAACTCCCCATATGTCCAGGTAACTCAAAAAAGCTGCAAGGCTTGCTTGAAAATATTTCTGTTGTTTGCAGAAACTGAGTCCCTGTGTATGAATGTATTTAATACCAAGTCAGTACAAATGATCTACATTATAAGCTCTACTGATTATCTTAAATTTGCTTCTGGTTTAGTTAATAGAACACCCAAGTTTGTTCAGCAAGTGCATACTCACTTAGGAAGTGGACAAAACCATTTTTCTGTCTATGTAGCAGGATTATTTGTGATTTTGTGCTCCAACTTTGCTTAACTCCACTTCAATTAGTTGCCACGGTCAAACGACAAGTGTGCACTCATTCGGTTAACCCAGAGTTACTAGCCTAGAACTTTAGTTTAACAAAGGGTCATTCTACCAGATTTCCTGTCCTGCTGGGAGGATGGGTGGCAGCTTTACCACAACAGGAGCTTTGGGTTACCTGAGCACTCAAGGTTGTTCAACAAATGTTGTCCATAGATTCTGTTCTAAGAATCTAACAGCAGATGTTATTACACAAAAAAAGGAATATTTTGTTTGATTCAAACAGATGCCTACCTTATGGAAGTCCCACAGCCAGCATCAATTTTAAAACAGAAACACGGTAAAGACAAATTTTATTTTTAAAGAAGTACAAAGCAGGAAATTAACCTCCTCTTTAGACGGTGATTTACAATGGAGTCAAATTATTGTGAACAAGAATTGTCTGCCTGCACATTAAAATGACAACTGTGGCAACTAACAGATACTCCCATCAATGTTGTTTTTGAAAACCGAGGATTAAAGTACAATGGAGCTTCTGGATCCATAACAGTCAATGTCTTTGGGACTGCTACACTCTGAACCCTGGAATGTCAAAACTACTAAAGATGTTAACTGAATAACTCTGGCTTCTATCCATCCTAGTTTCTTCCCAACCAGTTCCTGAAAGGCCCATTCCAAGCTGGAGGTGATTTTTATAAAGAAAATATGAATTTGGAATTTTAGTTTAATTCTCTGGCCAATAAAAGGCAGTAGGATGCGAAAGCCGGCAATCCAAAGGGTGATTCCAAAGGGTGAGCCATTCTGAGTAGATACTGAGCCACTGGAAAGCCTTTCACCACCATTTACAGCAGAAATAATGGTACCTGAAGGGTCAGAACAGGCAGCAGTGAATGGCTGGCTCAGGTGATAATACAGGTTTTGAAAAGGACCACGTCTGACCAAAAGGTTGATCAAGGCAGCAAACTGAGCTGTGATCCCAATGAAGGAACTGTGGTTGAACCCTTTTCTTTATTACAACTCATTGGTGTGCTTTGTGGCATCCAATCACTCAGCATAAAAATAAGCAACTTTACGAACCACCAATTAACAGGATGTAGCACAAATGTTCTTTATTCACTCATCTTTACCCCAATATATTCTTTCCTACAAAGATCTACCTGGATTCACCACATGATGCTTGTTTGTCATGGTGCCCAAGGTCATTTCCACTTTGTTAAAATTCCTTTTTTGGAAGGAGAAAACAGTCATAATAATTAACAAGAAAAAATACCTCAGGTTAGACTCCCTTTTGGCCTTTGTTGTTTTGTCCTCAACACAGAGCAACTGCTTACAATTCTGGAAAGGCAGCAAATAGAGAAAATTTGAAATAACAAAACAGTGGGGCAGCTGTCTGGAAAGTAAGCATTAATTTGACAAATGCAATACCGTTGTTTCCAACAAGCTCCACGTTGCACAGTAAGAGTAAAATCCTTTTCTGTTGGTATAGATGGTCGCCCTGCTGAAAGGTGTATTTACCATATGTATCAGAGACAGTAGGAACTGCAGATGCTGGAGAATCCGAGACAACAAGGTGCAGGGC
>NC_063358.1:23812304-23875697 GCF_021869965.1 Rhincodon typus
GCCCTGCACCTTGTTGTCTCGGATTCTCCAGCATCTGCAGTTCCTACGATCACTGACTGATCCCTGTTCAGTTCCCAACTGACTTACTGTCAATCCCCAGACTGGAATCACTTGACCTTGGCCAACAAACTGTGTTCAAGCCCCTGGACTGATATCAGATGATGCCCTTGACTTACTGTGTCAGGATGCCTCTTCTGAAGACTGTCTCCCTTGACTTAACTGAGAACCAGTCCTTTTAGAGTTTCAGACATGGCCGTTTAGTTGAAGCCCATGCAGTGTTTTTGCTATGTATGTTGCTGGCACATGGTGCGCATGTGACATTGGCGCAACATAGTGCTCTACAGCGGCATGTGCACCCCTTTAATGGCCTGCTGCTGACAACGGGGAAAAAAAGTTGCTACGCATCTGTGCCAAAAGGAAAGGCAAGATGAAGTGCTGTGAGCCTTTAAGCTCTAGCTAATAAAAAATGTGCAAAAAAGCATGGCCATGCAAGGCACAGATGTTGTCAGCATCCAAACAGGCATAAAGTCAGTCAGTCCTAAGAGAGAAAGCAAGGAGCCAAGATAAAGCTGAGTTAAGTTCATGCAATGGGTAATTGTCCATGTGTCCTGGCAGCAAGATTACAATGAAAAGTGTTGGTGCCCTCCAAATTGCAGTATTAAAGTACAGAACTGTGATGTAAGTTGGTCAAAGATGTATCAAAACAGAACAGTGACGTTGGTATGTGTATGATGCCAATATCCATGATCACTGACACAGTGTTTTGCATCTTTGTTGCTCAACGATGTAACATACTCAGGCAATTTTGCAAGATTCCAGTCTGAGCAGCAGGAACACTAGCAAACATAGGACGACAGTACTATAGTTCTGATTCTCCATTCTGCCCTAGCTCACTGCAGGAGATTTTCAGCACAATGAGTGGAAACTGGAATAACAACCACTGCTGCCTTGCCCTTAGTATACATCATCAACAAAAACAACTATTTCTAGATGGTCTAGTAATTGTATCTTGCCAGTAATATTTGATGAGAAGGACCAGAGATGAATGTAGCTATGCAGTTCCAACATTTCCTGATCACGCAATCAGATGTGATGTATCAAAACGTTGGTACGTGTATGATGCCAATATCCATGGATGAGCTGCAGAAGTGGTCACTGCCTTTGAGCACGCCCTGTCGAAAATGAAGGCCCAGAGCAACAGCAAGTGGTGAGCTGGCATTGCCAGGTACCCATTCTGACTATCATATTGACAATTGCCAGCATCCAATTTCTATCCAGAATATGGCACAGTAGGAAAGTGCTTCTCATTGAGGTGGGATGAGGTGCCAATGACATGCTACTGCTTGCAAAGGGCTGTAAGTAAACCACTTACTGCTTACTCGGAAGATTCTTGTCTTGCTGTTCAATATTTGGATGAGAAATGACACTTCTTTCTCTCTGCATTGAAACCCTCATTTTGCTGACCTTGCTATGTTTTCCCAACTGACTCATAAAAGCCTACATCATTCAGGAGCCTGGAAGATTCTGCCCACGCTGTTAATTCACTGTTTCAAATGATTTTCCAACCTCTTCAGAAAGACCAGTAAATTGCCTTTACAAAACTGAAACAAAAATCTACTTTACCTTTAATTTAAAGTCTAAAATTCCAAATGATAAGAGTATGTTTTAAATCTCCATCACAAAATGAGAAAGAAACTCAAGAAGTTGAAATACTGAGCCAGCATGTCATCTAAAACTCAGTTATCTGTGGTATCCTGATTTGCAGCAGAATGTTATATACCCATCAGAACCCTACCAGATGATAACATGGCTGCCAACAAGAAGTCAGCCTGTCAAACAGATTGGCCATCAGAACAGAAACTACAGAAAACAATTAAATGGCCAGCCTGGAGCAGATATGTGCAGGACCTCTGATAAACAGATCATTCTGGATTTGCTGTCCAGCTGTCTACCCACTCTGAGAGCAATCAGGCCCATTTAATTAGGTCTTGAACACACTGACCCAAAAAAGCTAATACCTAAGCAATATTACAGGTGTGAAAAAGTCAAAAATGTGCTGAATGCCAAATACAAAAAGGGCTTAAATCCCTAATGGAAACCGGAGCGGTGACAGACACCTTGTTTAAAGGATTAAACTAAAGCAAGCCAATGGAGAAGTCACGTGCCGATTATATGTGACTGAGATGTAGACTGAGGGTGGAGCTCAAAATTTATCAAGGGATGTACTTAACGTAATCATTTGATTTCAATGAAGTGTAGCCTCTTGTGGTCTAGCAAATTCCCAGGTCACCAAATTAGGCAAGGTGCCAAGTGGGCACACGATGTCACATGCCCGATTCCATGCCCCACTGCAGTAAGGCTTCCCATCATCAACTGAGCCTCATAAAAGTCCTGGTGATCATATTCTTTCAGACTTGAGGGGATCAATTTATGATTTTGTCTATAACGAACTGCAAGGTTTGTGAAAATTGAGAGGTTCCCATGCCACCTGTTGTCGTGTATGTTGCAAGACCCTCAGTGCTTTTCCAATTATTATGGCTGATTTCAATTCATTTCTCAAATCCAAACACTGCAAATGTTTGAAAGTAAAGATCACTGACACAGTGTTTTGCATCTTTGTTGCTCAATGTTGTAACATACTCAAGCAATTTTGCAAGATTCCAGTCTGAGCAGCAGGAACAGTAGCAAATATAGGACGACAGTACTATAGTTCTGATTCTCCATTCTGCCCTAGCTCACTGCAGGAGATTTTCAGCACAATGAGTGGAAACTGGAATAACAACCACTGCTGCCTTGCCCTTAGTATATATCATCGACAAAAACAACTATTTCTAGATGGCCTAGTAATTGTATCTTGCCAGTAACATTTGATGAGAAGGACCAGAGATGAATGTAGCTATGCAGTTCCAACATTTCCTGATCACGCAATCAGTGTAACAAGATAGTAACTCTTCATCTTATTTTAACAGAAAATGTCATTTTGAAGTTGGATGATAACATACCATGCATAATATTATCTCTATCACAGGTTACACACTTCTGATTAAATGGAATTCCTGTGGCCAAGCTATAATAATACATTTGACTGTATACGCCCAAAGCCAAAATTACCATAGTGATCCTTTCAAGTCTAGTTTATAATATTTTAGGACGAATTTTACAACACAACTTAAAATATGGTAAGATCAAGCCAGCAGTCGAAGTCTAGTAATGTGTAGCCAAGAGCCTCTTAATAAAGTTGGTGTTCTTAATGTATTTGAAATATGTATATTTTTTTTTAAAACAGTAGCTTCTATGAACATCTTTTGCAATGAATAAATTGGGTTTTTGTGAAGCAATGAATGTTTGAGGCTTAATTTTGATTGCTAATGATTTGTGTATGGTGCCTAAGTCGAAAAATCAAGTCATGGCTGGCTTTTTGTATCCCAGATTAGGAAGAATCAAGCAGCAGCCAAGCCACATTTTATTTCTGTAGCCAAATTCAGCAAGCCAAAATGAGAAGGAATTAAGTTAACAAACAATTAAAACAAAATCAAAAGAGCAACTGTATGATTCTATAGCCCAAAAATAATTTATTAAGTATTGGCCTCCAAGATTTGTATCAACTCCTCTGGTTATAAAACTGTGGACAATCCTCAAAAAACCTGTTAATTAAACTTATATAGTTGGGAGACATTGGCCCAGATATTGGGCTCAGGCCCATTGCGTAGTCCAGACTCAGATTGAGGCCCAGTTACAGGAAGGATATTATTAAGCAGGAGAGGGTTCAGAACTGGAGTCCCAGGTAGACAGGATAGCAAAGGAGGCGTTTGGTATGCTTGCCTTTATTGGTCAGTGCATTGAGTATAGGCGTTGGAAGGTTATTTGTGGCTGTACAGCACACTGGTTAGGCCACTTTTGAAATACTGCATGGAATTCTGGTCTCCCTGCTATAGGAAGCGTATTGTGAAACTTGAAAGGGTTCAGAAAAGATTTACAGGGTTGGAGCGTTTGAGCTATGGGGAGAGGCTGAATAGGCTGGGCTATTTTTCCCTGGAGTGTCAGAGGCTGAGGGGTGACCTTATAGAGGTTTATTAAATCATGAGGGGCATGGATAGGGTGAATAGACAAGGTCTTTCCCCAGAGTAGGGGAGTCCAAAACCAGAGGGCATAGGTTTAAGATGAGAGGGGAATGATTTAAAAAAAACCTAGGGGCCACTTTTTCATGCAGAAGGTGATGCATGTATGGAATTAGCTGCCAGAGGAAGTCGTGGAGGCTGGTACAATGACAACATTTAAAAGGCTTCATGATGGGTACATGCGCAGGAAGGCTTTAGAAGGATATGGGTCACATGCTGGCAAATGGAACTAGATTAATTTAGGATATCTGATCAACATGGATGAGTTGGACCAACGAGTCTGTTTCCGTGCTGTACAGCTCTATGACTCTAAGAGATTTACCAGGCTGTTGCTGTGTATGGAAGTTTTGAAGTTATAAAGAAAGGCTGGATAGGCTGGGACTTCTTTCACTGGAGCGTAGGAGGTTGAGAGGCGAACTTATAGAAGTTTATAAAATAATGAGGAGTATAGATAGAATTAATGGTAGTTTTCTTTCCCTAAAATGGGGGATTTCAAGACTAGGGGGTACATTTTTAAGGTGAGAGGAAAAAGATGTAAAAAAGATTCAAAGGATAAATTTTTTACACAGAGGGTGGTTAGCATATGGAATGAACTTCCTGAGGAAGTGGTGGATGTGGATACAATTACAATGTTTAAAAGACATTCAGATAAGTGCATGAGCAAGAAAGGTTTGGAGGGATATGGGCCAGGAACAGGCAGATGGGACTAATTTGGTGTGGGTTAATGGTCAACATGGACTGGTTGACCAAAGGGTCTGTTTCCACGCTGGATGACTCTATGACAGCCATGCACACCAGAACTAAGAATTGACAGAAATTGGCCGATGAGCCTCATTTGGCTCATTGTGGGAGGCGGGTTCATAGGGTTAGTGTTATTAGATGGGTCATCCAGGACCCCAAGCTAATGCTTTGGGGATGTGGATTTGAAAGCTACCATGGCAGATGATGAAACATTAATTCAATAAATCTGACTTTTTTTTATTTAAAAAAGCTGTAATAATGGTGACCTTGTAATAATTTTCCATTGTCTTAAAAGCCCATTTGTTTCGCTAATGCCCACTGGGGAAGGAAACCCATCATCCTTATACGGTTCAGTCTACATGTGAATCCACACCCACAGGTATGTGGTTGGCCCTTAACTGCCCTCTCAAATAGCCTAAGGAGCCAATTAGTTCAAGGGCAACTAGGGTTGGGCAACAAATGCTGGCCTTGCCAGTGACACCCATTTCCCTAACAAAAATTTTAAAAACTCACTTCAATCTGCTGCCAGTGGTTGCACTTCAACAGATAGCTTCAATAAAGTGTGGACAACAATTTTAGGCTGCTCCGTCATTGTCAGAGGCCCTTAGGTAAGTACTGGAAGGATGTTTTGGAGTGGGCTACAACAGAGGTCATGGTGATGCGGCGCCTATGGAATTGGAAGGACCCTTTCACCTCCACGTGGGTCCAGTTCAACACTTTCAATCTGTGAATTGGAGTACCCATTGAGAGAAACACATCTGTGGCTATAACTATTATCAGCAGCAGGTGATAGGCCTCAAAATACTTTTCAAACTCTCACCTGCCCCTGATGCCCAAAGAAAATGTTCCACAAATTTATTAAAGGACTGCTCAAAGGCAAATGCAATGTTGGCATTTGTTTCAAGAGGACTACAATATAAAAGTAGGGATCTACTTCTGAGGTTTCGTAAGGCTCTGGTCAGACCACACTTAGAATATCGTGAGCAATTTGGGCCCCATATCTCAGGAAGGAAGTACCTGCCCTCCAGCAGATCCAGAAGAGGTTCATGAGAATGATCCCAGGATGAAAGGTTTAATATATGAGCAATGTTTGAGGACTCTGGGTCTATACTTGATGCACTTTAGAAGGACGAGGAGGGATCTAATTGAAACTTACAGAATACTGAAAGGTCTGAATAGAGTGGACTTTGGGAAGATGTTTCCATTAGCAGGACAGACTGCGATCCAAGGGCACAGCCTTAGAGTAAAGGGAAGACCCTTTAGAACAGAGATGAGGAGAAACTTCTACAGCCAGAGAGTGGTGAATCTATGGAATTCATTACCACAGAAGGCTGTGGAGGCCAGCTCATTGAGTATATTTAAGACAGAGATAGACAGGTTCTTGATTGTTAAGGGGATCAAAGGTTAGGGGAAGAAGTCAGGAGAATGGGGTTGAGAAACCTATCAGGGTGCCTTCCATTCTGACAGGTTCCTGAGAGCTGAGAACAGTCAAGTGAAGGCAAATTATGTCCCCATTTTCAAGGCAGGTAATTGCTATATTCTGAAAGATAAAAGGTCTAGAATCACAGACAGCTACATTGACAGCTGCTGTCAAAAAGGTAAGTAAGTAGTTAAGTGTAAGGTTAGGGAGCCGAAAGGGTAGAGTGTCAAGTGGGTATGGTGCAAGGATCCAGGTAGATAATGGGATCAGACGCAGGCTGGAAAGGGAGTACTGGAGTGTTTAGTAAAGGTCTGGGTGTGTGGGAGATAGCATCCAGTAGTGGGTAAGGAGAAGGAGTGTCAGGGTTCAGAGAACGGGCAACAGGGGAGCTGGTTCCAGTGATGGGGCTGCAGTGTTGGGTGCAGAGCTGTAAATATCTGATCTGGCAGCAGGGGAAGGGAGGTTGGGCCTGTAGCAAGGGAAATTGGATGTTGGCTCTGGAGTAGGGGAGATCAGATTCATCAGTAGGGCCAGATCAGAGGGTGTCAAGCTCGGAGCAAGGAAATGGAGAAGTTAGGTCCAGAACAGGAGAAGAGGTTGGTTTCATGGGTAAGTGGAGGGGGGCACGGCTTTCCAGGGACCAGGAGTGGACTAGGGAAGTTTGGGTCTGGAACAGGTCAAAGGGTCAAATCCCAGAATTTAGCGGGTAGTCTGCCCCAGTGGTGGGAGTGCGTTGGGTCCATGAGGAGGTGGTGGAGTTTAAGGAATCAGGAGAGGTGTGGGAGAGGGAATTTGAGGCAAGTTGGAGGTCTGTTTAATAATTAGTCAGGGGTTAGACTAGATCTTTTGATAGTCTAACATTTTTGGAGTAACTTTTTACTTGAAGGGGGAATCCAAATTCTCCAACTTAAATTAATACTTTCGGTGGGTTTCAAACAAGCAGGAATTGCCCACTGAAATCTTCATTTTCCAGACAATCCCTTCAGACTCTGCTCCGATGGGGATTCTGCAGGGTTCCCATATTCAAATCCCATTAAAGCTTCAGAAATGGTTACCTGGTCAACGGAAAATCCAGGCCACTGTTCCCTCTAAATTTACAAAGAAAACCATTTCCCTTTGTTCTTCAAACTGGGTGCAAGTTGAATTTGTTGTGTCTCACCAACTACTTACTTTTAACATGTGTCTTTTTTATCCCTATTTTCAGAAGGAATATATGCATTTTCCCATCTTCATTTGTTCACTCACAGTCAACCATTTCCACACTTTCAATCTATGTACTTAGTACTGATTGAGAATAAGATTCGTATTATATCCATACTTTTATTTGTTTAAGAATCCTAGTGCTGTTTCAGAACCACCTTACAATGAATAAAATTCAATGCAGGGACTAAGCTGAATAAACACCTGGCTTTTATCTGTCAATCAGTCTCAGTGCTTCTTTCCTCAAGGTCAACTAAATGTATATACCTTACTAATTCAATTGCTTATTCTTTTCCCAGCTTATCTATCACCTCTTTCATTTTTTTTCTGTCATTGAGTTTTCTCTTTCACTGCCACTTGAATAATTACAGACGGCACAGTGGCTCAGTGGTTAGCACTGCTGCCTCACAGTGCTAGGGACTTGGGTTTGATTCCACCCTTGGGTGACTGTGTGTGGAGTTTGCACATTCTCCCCGTGTCTGCGTGGGTTTCCTCCGGGTGCTCCGGTTTCCTCCCACAGTCCAAAGATGTGCAGGTTAGGTGGATTGGCCATGCTAAATCGCCCATAGTGTTCAGGGAGGTGTAGATTAGGTGGGTTATGGGGGAAGGGTCTGGGTGGGTTGCTCTGAGGGTTGGTGTGGACTTGTTGGGCTGAGGGGCCTGTTTCTCACACTGTAGGGATTCTACGATTAGAATTAAGACAAGCAACTTTCACTGAATTTATAGTTACATTAATGTCCAAATTGGCCTCGTATAAAAATACATGCAGAGATAAAGACAGAGACGTATGGAGATAACTGCCCATACATACAATGGCAGATGTTATATATGGCCCTCTGACTACACAAACAGCTCATAAATATATCTTTTATGGTTCTGTATCTTTTTAGTCATTTTAATAACAAAATCCAAGGTGAAGGTTGTTAGAATCCAAGCAAAGTAATCCTTGGCAATGCATGCTGTTATATGGAATGCCTCTATTGACAATATGTACTAGCTGTTATTTGTGGTTATAAATTGAATATACAGGCCTCTGCTGATGAATCACTGGGTAATGCACAAACTCGATGTCTTACCACACAGGACTGTTCTGGTTAGATCCTTAGACTGTACTGAGCTAACTGTCCTAAGTTGAACACAGAATGCCTTCAGAATCTGTTCAAATCCCCATTCAGTGACCCCTGCTGGAAAGTGCACATGTGCAACCATCACAAGGAGCAGGATCATGTGGTACAGTTGAACAGCTCTGCTTCTTCTACCGCACTGACAGTGTATATCCCATTTAGCACAGTCTACTGAAGCAAAAGTGGATTTTGAGTGATGAGATCAAGTACCGAACCTGGTTGTCAGTGGCATGGGGGTGTACCTCCACGGCTTGATAGAATTGTTGCTCATCACCAGTAGCACGTTCCACATGAAGTAGATAAAACAAAAATATACTTTTATTTGCATAACATATTTTCATTCCAATAAAAAAAATGCTTATGCCGCACTACACTGCGCCTGGGATTTTTTTATAACACTGAAACCTCGGAAGCAGAATGATTGAAAACTGTTTTACCTGAAGAATGCAGAAACTGTGTCAATAACAGAAGCTATGGAGAAATCAAACTTACAATGCGTCAGTCAGATACTAAGCTACAAAAAAGGGCATCATTGACATTGGGAAGGGGGGAAGGTTGTGAAAGGCCCTTCATAAATGTAAATTACTACCTTTACTGTAAAAATGACTAGTCGTAGCCTACCAAACCTGATATTTCATCTGGATTGCAATGTAGCCTAACAATGTTAAATTACATTTATCCATACACCACATTCTGGGCACTTCGACTGAAGTTGACACACAGATTTTGTCTGGATGATCATTTGCTGTACCAGGATGCTAAGCGCTATGTTGATCAAAGCAAAGGGACCTCCAGCTAAAAGTAACGAAAGAAAATGAAGAGAAAGCAAATACTATTTTGGTTTGAACTATGAAACACTCTCCTTTCACCAGCTGGCCCAAGTGCATCACTGCTGGAGGCCATGGAGATCTTAGCATTCGCCCACCCATCGGCTCTCCCAGGGTCTAGTGTGCACAGTCTCAGATAATACAAAGGGGAAATAATGGAGAGAAAATACACTGAAAAAGCATTCCCCCAAAAAACCTACCCCAACACTCAGCTGTTACTGCTGCTAATAACTGTAAGAATCACCTAATAAATTTGAAAGGCTGTTTTCTCTCTGTTGTGTTTCGTTAAATCTCTTCACATAAAGAAGGGGATTACTTGTTCTTTTAGGGGAAAAAGGGAAAGCAGTCTTCAACAAAATAAAACACAGACCATTCAATAAAAATCAATAAAACAAATGTGGCCTAAGTGCCCCCCTCCCATCCCCCAGCCTGGTCAAGCAGTAGAATAGAACAGAGTTTCAGAAATATCACTGGAACTAAAACATTTTTAAGAGAATGCATTCATAAGCCACGACTCAAATGTCATGCATGTTTCCTTAATCCCAATGGCCATGAAAGTGTTGTCTCAATAAGGCAGCTGTATTAGCCGCAATCGAAAAGTTTTAGGCTTGACACATACTGGCTTTACTAAGAGGGAATCATGAGCCAAACAGCTGCACTGTGAATAGCCTGAGAGGGATTCATGGCTGATCTACTCTGGAGTATAAACTGTTTTTCTCGCCACCATTCCATTCAAATGTTTAATGCAGAAAAGAGCAGCAAAATGGGTACAAGTTTAAAGAGCATGCAAGCAAATTGGTGACAATAGATGGAACAAAGGAGTTCAAACGATTGAAGTTAATCTCTAAGAGTTTGGTAATAAATTCAGTAAAGCTGTGTGAAAATTTGGATTAACCTCTCCCTCTTGGGAGATTTAATGTCCAGGTTTAGCATTGGGAAGATCCAAATGAAATGGACGTATCGCCAGTTCCGATACTCTGGACGAAATTTATAAATAGGAATACCTTTATGAAATGAAGATCAGCTTCAGCATTCAACGGGTGAAATTGCTTTGTTTCCAATATCATCAAGCCAGACTTCACCTCTTGTTTTTGGACCAATGGTGCCAGTGAGGTTTACCACTTGCAAATTTACTAATGCCCATTATTGTTGTTTTCCTTGTCACTGTTCAACAGGTTTATTTCAAAACATTGTCTTAGGGGTCTGGGAACTGGGAATGCCCTCCTGATATAGAACTCTCTATTCTTTTTAAAACAGTTGTTTTCTGAAGAAGTGGGAAGATTATTCTTGTACTTTTACTGAACTCCTTTCTCAAATTTGTCAGGAAAGCACACAATCCATCTTTATAATATTTTTTTAAGACTGCAATCACCAAACACTTGAATCAGCTTGCTTCTTTCCCACTCATATGTTCCTCTCCTAGATCAATACAGAACAATTTGGACCATGTGCTTCTCCAAGCCCATTTTGTTAATAAACAAAAACAGAAATTGCTGGAGAAACTCAGCAGGTCTGGCAGGATCCCTGGAGAGGAAACAAAGTTAACATTTTGAGTCCAGTGACCCTTCTTCCGAACTGGTCACTGGACTCAATGTTAACTCTGTTCTCTCTCCCGAGATGCTGCCAGATCTATTGAGTTTCTCTCGCAATTTCTGTTCTTGTTTGTTTCAGATCTCCAGCAGCTGCAGTTTTTTGTTCCATTTTGTGAATAGTCCACATCATGAAGAATGATTTTTATGGTACAATACATTTCCTCACTAGAGTATAAACTGTCTAAAAAAAATTTGCTGGCACCAATGTTCTGATTATGACTGTCAACTATGTATGCTCATTGCTGATTATTTTTAAATGTGCATGCACACACACGCAGATTTGTAAAAACTAAAGTAAATGTTCTGCTTTATCTAACACTTTATTTCTCTTACCTAGTATACATTTTCATTAAAGTTATTATTTTTATTACATACTTGTCACCGTTTGTTAAAATATATTTGTGAGAGATCCTGCTGGTGTGTATGTTCCCGGGTGTTAGCAAGCACAGCCACTAAACAAATAGGTCCAGTAGCAGGATTTTAGATTTCTGGAGCTTTGGAACTGGTTCTGGGGCAGGTGGGACCTGTATAAGAAGGATGGTTTACACCTTAGTAGGACTAGGACGAATAAGCTCATGGGGAAATTCATCAGTACTTTTGGGGAGGGTTTAAATTAGCTTGTCAGTGGAATTGGAGCTGTGAGGGAATTCAGATAGGATCACAAGTAAACTGGGAAGTAGCAAAGCTGTAAATTAAAATGGAAAGCAGCCAGAAAAAAAAAAGTCAAGCAATTAAGCAAGCAGAATCAACAAGGCCAAATTATCGAAGAATGTTAAAAAGGCAGAATTAAAAGCATTCCATCTTAATGCATTTAGCATTCAACAGTATTGGGTGAATTGATGGTGCTAGTCAAAGTAAGAGTATGGTTGAATTGACCTGCTTGGGTGTGGCTGAGAAGCAGCAAGGAGCAGCAAATAGAATCATTGAGATGTACAGCACAGAAACAGACCCTTCAGTCCAACTTGTCCATGCCAACCAGATATCCTAAATTAATCTAGTCCCATTTGCCAGCATTTGGCCCATATCCATCTAAACCCTTCCCATTCATGTATCCATCCAGATGCCTTTTAAATATTGTAACTGTACCAGCCTTCACAGCTTCCTCTAGCCGTTCATTCCATACATGCACCACACTCTGCATGAAAAAGTTGCCCCTTTGGTCCCTTTTAAACCTTTCCCTTCTCACTTTTAACCAATGCCCTCTAGTTTTGGACTCCCCTACCCTGGGGAAAAGACCTTGGCTATTCACTCTATCAATGCCCCTCATGATTTTATAAATCTCTATAACATCACCCCTCAGCCTCCAATGCTCCAAAGAAAATAGCCCCGGCATATTCAGCCTCTCCCTATAGCTCAAACCCTCCAAACCCCTGCAACATTCTTATAAACCTTTTCTGCACACTTTCAGGTTTAACATGTTGGTAAGAGTGGTTTAAAGGCCATCAAAAAGTAACAGTAATTAGGGCACAGTATGACAAGAAATTAGAGTGGATATCGCAAGGAGAATACAATAATCATAGGTAACTTCAACCTACATAAAGACTGGGTAAATCTGAAGAACATCAATGCTGTGGAGGAAGAATTCTGGAATGTGTTTGGTATAGTTTTCTGGAGCAATATGTTGAGAAATTAACTAGGGCACAGGTTATATTAGATCTAGTGTTATGCAATGAGAAAGGGCTAATTAATAATTTTGCTGTAAAAGAACACATGGGGAATAGTGACCATAGTATAATAGAATTTTCCATTAAGTTTCAAAAAGGCATTGTTCAATATGAAGCAAGGTTCTTAAATCTATACAAAGACATGAGAAGGATGTTGGCTGGTTTGAAAAAATACATTAAAAGATTAAATGGTAAGCAGTCAAATAGTGAATATTTAAAGGATTAATGCTTGGTTTTCAAAAAAACATGCATTCCTTTAAGGTCAAACAGCCATAAAAGGAAAAGCAAGGCAGCCATGGTTAACAAGGGAAGTTAAAAATAGGAACATAGGAACGCAGACGATAGGAGCAGAAGGAGGCCATTCAGCCTTCAAGCCTGCTTCATCATTCTTCATGATCATGGCTGATTGTCCAACTCAATAGCCTAATCCTGCTTTCTCCCCATAACCTTTGATCCCATTCGCCCCAAGTGCTACATCTTGTTGCCTCTTGAATACATTCAGTGTTTTGGCATCAACTACTTTCTGTGGTAATGAATTCCACAGGCTCACCACTTTCTGGGTGAAGAAATGTCTTCTCACCTCCGTCCTAAATCATCTACCCTGAATCCTCATACTGTGACCCCTGGTTCTGGACACACCCACCGTTGGGAATATCCTCCCTGCATCTACCCTGTCCAGTCCTGTTAGAATTTTACAAGTCTCTATGAGATCCTACCTCATTCGTCTGAACTATAGCAAAAACAGTTAATCTCTCCTCTTACGTCAGACCCGCCATCTCCAGAATCAGCCTGGTAAACATTCGCTGCACTCCCTCGAGAGCAAGAGCATCCTTCCTCAGTAAAGGATACTAAACTTACACACAATATTGTAGGTGTGGTCTCACCAAGGCCCTGTATAACTGCAACAACATATCCCTGCTCCTGTATTCGAAACCTCTTGCAATGAAGGCCAACATACCATTTGCCTTCTTTACTGCCTGTTGCACCTGCATGCTTACCTTCAGCAACTGGTGCACAAGGACATCCAGGTCTGCTACACACTCCCCTCTCCCAACTTACAGCCATTCTTCTTGTTTTTTGCTTCCAAAGTGAATAACTTCATATTCATCCAAATTATACTGCATCTGCCGTTGATTTGCCCATTTATCCGACCTGTCGAGATCATGCTGAAGGATCTCTGCATCCTCGTCACAGTTTACCCTCCCACCCAACTTGGTATCATCTGCAAACTTGGAGATGTTACACTTTGTCCCCTAATCTAAATCATTAATGTATATTGTGAATAGCTGGGGTATCAGCACCTAAAGATAGTATTAGATCAAAAGAAAGTGGCTTATAAAATTGCTTTAAAAATGTTGTAAACTGCCGAATTGGGGCCCCTTAGACTCTGAGATATGACCGTTTGGTTGAAGCATATGCAGAATGTATGCTGCATAAACTGCAGGCACATGCTGCACATGTGATGTTATTGTAGCACAGTGACACACACCAACATGTCCACTCCCTTGACTGATCATTGCTGGTAAACATGACAAGCTACCCATCTTTCACTAAAAGACAAGGCATGACACAGCTATGATGAGTCTGTAATTTTTGAATGACGTGCCAATATGCAAAAAGACAAAGCAAGATAGAGATTCCAGTAAACAGAATGTAAGTGCATGCTAAGAAAGCAAGCTAAGAACCCTGACATTCACCCTATTTCGATGCATGTTAGATAGGTGCATGTTCCTGCATGGAAAGTAGCCTTGCAGTAGTATTGCAAGGAAAGGTGTCAGTGTGCTCCAGAGTGCAGTACTGAGCTGCTATTACAAGTGAGTCGAAGGTGAGCCATGATGGTGTGGTGAGGTTGGTGTTTGCCCAAGGCCTACTTTCATGGAACTGGGGTGCAGGCAGTTGCTGCCCATAGAGAATGCCCTGAGATGTTGGGGAATGCTAACCAAAATTGTTGCCTAGAGGGGACACCAATGAGCTGCAGCTGCCAAGTACCCACTCAGACTTCCATGTCAGAAAATTACAGCTCCAGCACCCCAAGGCTCCATATCTGTATATTATAATCAACATTCCTACTTCAGTGACCTACAGGGAAACGGTGCAAATCTGTTCATGTTCTTGATATCACCTTAAAAACAGTCAACTGAATCTAGTTAGTTTTTTTTAAGCTATGACTTAATACTGCACTGGCCAACACACTGCTATAAGGAAAATTATTACAAGATCATTAAGAACATGCCTTCTCTTAAAAAATCAAAAGACCAAGCAGCATTCCAGAAAATACTCACATCTCTTCACTTCATTTGCCCTTGATTGTCTGACTCCACAACTAACCCTATCACGTTTTATTTGATAACACTTAGAATCTCCTCAAAATTAGTTACAAAGATGGAAAATGCAATTTGCTGCAGAATGCAAATGTTTCACAAATTAACTTTGTTATCTTTGTTATTAAGTTGCCATGAGATTGCTACAAAAGCTCTTCTGAAGCAATATTTGAAACTTGACTAAATATCAAAATTAATTTTGCCAGATGTTTTCAATGAATCGCAATGGTGTGTTCAAAGAATGTCACTTGAATGTGAAGTTTTATTGATTGCACAGTGTTTGACATTGCATTTCAAATTGAAACATAGAGCTGTATTTATTTAAACCAATATCTAGATTTATGTTAAGGAAGGTTTTCTGTTTATTTATCATTCCAAAAATAAAATCACCCTAAGGCAGTGAGGCTTCTGTGTCCCACTGTTATTAGACGTGTAACAAGACAGGCTGCACTCCTGTGATAAAAGCCCAACTACAGCATAAGCTCTGTACAACCTCACAAAGGATGTGTTTAGCACTGGCCAGCAAAGTAGCAGATTTGGGAATCTGGTTACCTTACAGCCCATAGAAAATTTAGCACAGAGGAAGCAGCCAACTGGCCCATCATATCTGTGTTGGCTTGGAAAGCATTAAGCCTAATCGGAACTGCAAGCTATTGGTTCTGTGAGTGATGGTACTCCTAATGCATATCCAAGCATTTAATAAATGTGATAAGGGTTTTTGTTTCTACCAGCCTTTCAGGCAAGAAATTCCAGACAACCCCACCGTCTGGGTGAAAGAAATTTTCATCAACGCTCCTCTCATCCTTCTACTAATATTATAAATTATTGACTTCTTCACAAAGGGAAATAGATCCTCTTATCCACTTTGTCTCAGTCCCAAGTAAATTAATACATCTGATTCAATCTCCCATCAGCCTTCCTCTTCCAAAGCAACACCCCCTGCCTATCCGACCTTTCCTCAGAATTAAAATTCTCCATTGCTGATAGCATTTTCCTGAATTTCCTTTGTACCTTTGCCAGTGCAATCCCATTCTTACTGTAATGCGATGACCATAACTATATATTGCTATAGTTAAGTACTGATGCTTTTAATAGTTCAAATATAAGCTCCCCACTGTAATATTTTATACCATATAACGAAGACAGGAAGAATTCCACATACCTTTTAACGACTTTCCTTTTCATCCTGTAATCTCCAATTTCCCACCAGAAACAATCTTCCAGGCATAAAAATCATCTGTCAACTATTACACTTTTCTTCCTCCCTCTGAATCAATTGAGAATATTCCACTTGCCCTTGGCTCCCATAGGTTTTTACATCTCTTCCACATGGAACACTATCAAAAACCTTGCTGTGTGGTTCACATGAGTTTCCCTCAACCACCATCCATGTCACTACCTCCAAAACCTCAATAGTTAATCATACAGTAACTTTGTTCAACAAATTCATGTTGACTGCACTTGATTAATTTGTGCCTTCTAAATAACAACAGTTTTTCAAACTTTTTAAAAATAATTTTACCAAAGTTAGGCTGACTGGCCAGGATCCCTTCCTCCTTCTGTAAATAACAGCGTAACATTACCAATTCTGGCTGGTACTATACCTGTAGCCAAAGAAGATTGGGAGATGTTTGGCAGGGTCCACTATTTCCTCCCTGCACTATATTCATTAAGATCCATGGCCATGTATTGCTCTTCCACAATCTTAATGAGACACTGGAAATCTTGTCTGCCATGCAAACAGCCAGCAAGAAACTCAAGCTGTCTCTTTTTGGGGTAGTCAACCGATCAGGGAATGGCAGACCTTTCTCTGGAATCAATCCCCAGGATCGAGGTCCCAACTACTGTGAGTTGCCAGACAATCAGAAGACAACTCTTTTGCTCAATGGGCCAATGGGAAGGCAGAGGCTGCTGCCAGAACAACAGGCACCAGAGTCCAAGGAATAAGGAGAGACCTAGGTCACAGGTAGTTATGTTATAAAGATTTATGCAAGTTGCAGGGGTAGGGGAATAGGAATGTAAGTATTTGGTAGCAAGTCAGTGGGAGGGGGGTAGCATTGGGTGTGGCTCTCAGCAGGCTTCCAGATGTCATGTTCGGAGATAAACCACAGAGTGCCTTGATCAAGGAACCACCACTAACCTTTTGAGATAATGAGATGGCAACACAATTTTACCTGTTGGGTACTTTGCATGGTAACTGGCCCAGCTACATTAGGTATAATACCAGCAGTGGCCAGATAAAGCCATTTAGTGGTCTTGCATTTGCCACTTTAAGATGTTAATTGGAATCAGTATGAGAAAGTCAACCATAGGCCATGAAGCCTGATTTAATTATGGCCGAGGCAAAAAGGGTTCTGTATGCCACTATCCAACACGCACCCCCTTACCAATTACAAGCTCTTCCACCTTCAAGGTTCACCAGGAGACAGGGACAAAGATCCTATTCAGTGTTACTATCAGTTCTTTACTGAATGGATGTCTGTGTGCTCATTCTCCTCTCCACTTTAGCAAGTCATAACTATCCGATCCAAATTTAAATGTTCTCTTTAGCAAAAGCGTATGAAAGAAAACATTTTCTATTATCTTTGAGTTCTGAGGTAGTCAGACTGGAGCCAAAATGTTAACTTTGTTTTCCTCTCCACAAATGCTGCCAGATCTGCTGAGTTTCTCCAGCATTCTGTCTTTCAGATCTCCAGCATCTGCAGCATTTTGCATTCATCTAAATATTCGCATCCCTCCTTCCTCCCCCCATGCCCACTCGTCCATTTGTGAAACACTATAAGGAGATTTTTTTCAAATGAGGTATTATATATGGTGATTTTTTTGCTGTTGTTTCTAGAAGCATTCAACAGTGGTTCAGGAAATAGAAAGCATTTGGCACGAACAAGCTTCCTCAGGCTTGGCCAAGTCAGGCGAACTCTGAATCATTCAATGTGCCTGGAAGCTCTACTCTGACAAATACAGTTTTCACTGCACAGTTGAGGCATCTTTGCACAATGGCTTTTTGCAGTGGAAATGTACTGTTTATTTTATTGCCTGATCTCCGCTCTTTTCAAATTTTTCTGTGCCTTCCAGCATCTTCTGCCTAAGGGCTGGAGTGGAACCAATAACAAGCTCCCTAGCACTGCTGCCTCACAGTGCCAGGAATCCGGGTTCGATTCCAGCCTTGGGTGACTGTCTGTTTGGAGTTTGCACATTCTCCCTGTGTCTGCGTGTGTTTCCTTCGGGTGCTCCGGTTCTCACCCACAGTCCAAAGATGTGCAGATTAGGTGGATTGGCTATGCTAAATTGCCCATAGTGTGCAGGAATGTGCTGGCTAGGTTAATTAGCCATGGGAAAGGCAGGGTTACAGGGATAGGGTAGGTGGGTGCGATGCTCTTCAGAGGGTGGCTGTGGACTCAGTGGACTGAATGGCCTGCTTCCATGCTGTAGGGCCTCTATGATTTAAGCCTCTGGGTTTAGCTAGCTGCTAAGCAGGACATAGGAAATTACTGGCACAAGACTCTTAATCTCAGGTTCATAGATTTGAGCCAGTGTCTCTTGCAATGCAGTGGTAGTGTCCCTACCTGTACACCAGAAGGTCCAGGTTTAAGACACATCTTTCCTGGAGATACGTCATCACATGCCTGAACAGGCCAATGAAAATAGCCAGAGGAAATGATTGAGCTCACCTGTCTGTCCCATGTCACTATCGTTTGTGTTCATCCTGGGTGCATCTTGTAATCGCCACCTGAAACTTATGTGTGAGATGCAAGCCCATACACTTAAACGTTTTCACGCAGAGGGTGGTGGGAATCTGGACTGTATCACCTGGGAGAGTAGTTGAGGCAGGAATCCTCATAACCTTTATGGATGAGCACTTGAAATGTCATAACATTCAAGGGTAGGGGCCAAGTGCTGTAAAGTGGGATTAATGTAGGTTGGTGCAGAGTTGACGGGCTGAAGGACCTCTTCTGTGCTATATGACACTTTACTATGCTGTTTGATAGTTTGTGTTTGAGTGGTTTGAGTTTAAAATCTAATCCTCCTTTCTCCACACCCATTCAAACTTTTGTAATTCCACAAGTTGTGCCTGTATCCAGCCTTTGATTCTGTTAAGTAGCTGTGCTCCTGGCACAAAGCAGTGAGACTAGCATGAGCTCACATTAGCCTGCATTATAAGTGTGTGCTAGAAATCACTATAAAAGAGAACTGGACCTTGGAAAGACACAAGAGTGACACAGATTGTAGAGAGGCTTCGAAAATTATTCAATAGTTCCCTGCAGGAAGCCATTGGTCAAGTAAGTGGAAAGGTTGAAAGAGGTATTCTATCAACAAGTGGTCATAAATTCTCCAGACAACATCTTAGAACAGTGATTTCCAACCTTTTCAGTCTCAAGGCTTACTTCAATGAGACAAACAAACCCATGGCAAACCAACTTTTTTCAGCTGAATTGATGGTTCATAACCATCACTTCTATTTGCATTTATTATAGCTACAGCCTTATTGGAGATGCATGCAAAAAAACTTATCCATTTCTTCTTAGAGTCTATTTTAAGACTTAATCAGTAACTAAAAGAAATTACAAAAAAATTAAAATATTTAAAATCCGTGCTGACATAGAAATGTGTCCAAACAGGTTCACCCAAAATGCACCCAAGTTCAATAATGGTGTACCTCTTTACAATGCACACCCAGTTCCTTCTCATCCTGGAGATATGATCCTCAATTATTGCGATACTCAGACTGAATGTTGGGCCTGCGCATGTACAAGCAGGCTACATAATGAGCGGATTTCCCATCTTCTGCACAAGTGTGGTGCCAAATCACCACGCGTGTGCAGTATCAGAAGTCTTGGCGATTCAAGAATTTCACAGCACACTTCTCACCTTGCCATGGCACACTGGTTGGAAACCTCAATACCCCCCAGTTTCCAATGCCATGGCTTCAAGTGCACCACAAAGCCCACACAGCGCTCATGCACCAACCAACAACCTCCATTAATCACAGTGTGTATTATACCTTCATTTCAGTCTTAGGCATTTAGCATCCCTGCAAACTGCACTTCTACACCTCACAAAGTGCACACAATGCCAGCTATTCAACCAGGACAGACAAATCATCCAACAGGCTCGCTGAAACAAATCCCTCTCTCTTGCACGGCAAGCTGCCATATAACTGGAAATACATACATAAAATAATTTTCAAGACTAACAGATTCCTGGCCTTTCTATCTGAAGGCCTTGAACACAAGGGGATAGAAGTCAAGCTTCAGCTATACATAGCCCTGTTTTCTCTACTCTTTGAATATTGTGAGCAGTACCACACACTGCGCCTTAGAAAAGATATATTAGCCTCCAAGGGAATGCAGCATGATTTACCTGAAATTCAAGATCAAATTACAAGGGAGGATTACATAAACTGTGTTTGTATTCCCTGGATCTTAAAAGTTAAATGGTGATTTGATTAAGGTTTTCAAGAAGAAGGAGCGATAGGTTAATTGAGAAAAACAATTTTTACTGTTTGAAGGAAGAAGGGGTATTGACTAAAAATTAAAGCCAGGCCTTTCAGAGTGAAATTAGGAACAAAAGAAGTTTAAAACTATCATAAATGGACATTGATAATTAATTGTTATTTTAAATCTGAGCTCAATAGATTGTGGTTAACAAAAGGTATTAGCAATGAGAACAAAGACCTATGGTGTTAGGCTGAAGATCAGCCATGACTAAATGGATAGCAGAACATACCAGACAGGCTGAATGGTCCTTTCCTGTTATTAGGATCCTGAGAATCCCATAACATTAAAGAAAAACCCCAATAACCTATTCCCAACAAAGTTAATAGTTAAGATGTCGACTGTGACAAAGATGTAGGATCAACATAGATCAGTGCTTTCCAAACTTTTTTCCCAATGCAATCCCATTTGAATGCTTCAAATATATTATAAGTGCAGAGTGAAAATTGCATGGGGGAGAATGAGAGAGCCTTTGAGCTTTGGTGATGATGGTGTGGGGTGGACTGAGTTGTGGAACAAAAGGAGCTGGTTACCTACAGTTTGAGAACTCTTGCCATAGACTAATTGTTACCTAGCAGGTAACTAATACACTAGACTATAGAAAAGCTCTCTTCTTAACACAACTGAAAAAAATCCATTTATGTGTTACACAACACTCTCAGAGTAAATGCTGTCTGGTTTTTAAACTCCTAAATTCCTCTGACTTTTCAACAGGCTCTCTCCTTTCCATAGTACACTGCACCAAGGCTTCCAGTGTCATTTTAAAACACCCTTAACTATATCCTCCTCAGCATACTCGATTTCCAGCAATGCCTGGCAAATTATTGGTGCGGTCTCTTCAAATAAGGAATCCATTCCCAGTAATATCTTGCTCCCACAGCAATAGCTTCTTCTTCACCCAGCTGCACTCTTGTCCCTTCAGGCTCTTTGGGTGGGATTTTACTCTGGCCCAGCTAGCTGGTTTGAAGGGGTCAGGGGATGGAGTTCTTGTAAAATCCAGCAAGTAGCCTTCTCACTGTCTACCTACCTGCCAGCAATCTGTCTGAAACATTACTCAGGGCATGGAGGCAGGTACTTAGCAGTCTTTCCACCCTGGGATTAACTGATCTGCAGCTAATTAATAGTCACCTGAGGGGCTGAATGGCCTCCTCATGTTCCTAATGTTCCTGTGATGAATTCATAAGGACCTCCTAGCCAGTTGCTGCAGTGTTCCTCTAGGATTGTCCAGACAGCAAAAGCATTGGCCAGAATTTAATGTGTGTAATGAGGGTTTCACCCACCAGTTACAGAACAATTGGAAGCCTTCTGATGTTTCACTCTGGGAAGCCTGGGATAACAACCAGTTAATCAGGAACTTATCTGGACAGCATCAGGCTTTCCACACAATTAAGCTCCTAATATGTTGTAAAACCCACCCCAAGAGCTGCTGGCCAACCAGAGGTGCCACCAGGGGTAGATGGTCACTGATAGTACTGGACAGGCTGCATAAGTAATCACTAAGTGAATGAGGTGAGTGCAGGCAGGGAGTGGGTTACCAGTGGAAGAACAGGGTTACAGAAGAATTAGAAGCAAGGGCAGGGGGTAGCTTTGAGTTGTCTTCCCCCTTCTTCACAATACTGATCACTAATAGGGCACTGAATATCTGGGAATGAGAAATCCCTCCCACTGTCCCCCTAGATCATTGGCAAAACTGAAAGGTGGGTGCGTAGCCTACCACTTGTTGAATACCAATGACAGCTCTCATTTAGTGTCCAGGCAAGAAGGCTGTCATGTATCCTTCCTGCCCAGAGCTTGACTTGGAGGCGGGGGGTGAGAAGGCAGATGGATCCCCACCACACACCTGCTCGTCCAAGCAAACAGTTCCTGACTTCCAAACTTATCTCAGGACACTGAGGAGACATTACATTCTTGTCAATAGTCGGACCTTATACTTCTCCTGTGAAGTTGTGACTTGTATTTCATGCATGGTGCCCACTTGTGAGAGTGGTGCACACCCAGAGTCATCACCTCTGTCATCCACAGATAGCCCATATTACACAGTCACCACCCTTTGCTTTGCAATGATGGCTCAATTGTAGCTGACACAGCAGACACCCGCAGAATGAAGGCATCAAAGCAGCTGTCCATTGACAGAAAATAGGTGGACAGTTCTGGATTAAAACAGGGTTGGCATGATGTATGAGCTGTCAATGGCCAGTGTACAATGGAGAAAGCTGCAATCCTAATGAAGGAGGAGTGAGCATGCAAGCTTGTCACTGTACAACTGCATGAAATGTGGTTAACTTAGATTGGATAGAAGGCATCAGTGAACTTCCTGATGCAACAGATGTGAGATAACAGTTTTAACGGAGGAGCAGATGCAGATGCTGGAATCTGTACTGAAAACAAAAAATGCTGGAAATCATAGCACATCAGGCGATTCTAGATGACTCTTCATCAGAGCTCCAGCCAAACACATTAAAGGTCATCACCACACTCACTGACTTTGATGTTCCAGTTGCAGTTATAGCAGATGGCAGATATTTCTTCTGGTGCTTAGAAATCTAACATGTTTTGACATTTTGCTATGTGAAACATACAGCCACTTTCTGTATTTTGTTATGCTGGTGGATGTCCTAGAAGAAAATGATGGATGATTAACTCCTACATAATCCAATTTGCTGAGAGATGTTGCTGGGAGTTAGTTCACTGGCTGGTTCAGGACAGAAGTATATCGTTGTTCATTTGAAAACAGGTACAATTTTGTAGTCAAGGTAAAAGTAGCTGTAGCATTAGCTACCCAATCAAACACTAGCAGCTCAACCTACAAAATTTCAGTTGCCAGAACGATGATAAACACTTATTTAACTCTAATCTGGGCTGTTAGGTAAGTGGTCACACTTTATCCATGGGTTGTTTTAAATGAGGATGGCTGGGAAGGGCTTGCCAACAATTGATATTATCCATACCACCCCTCTGACTAACCAAGCTATTTCCATAAATCACTTATACAGTATATATTTGCATTGTCAGTCATCTGGTTTTGAAATAAACAAAGTGCCTTATTTTTGAATGGTTTTCAGTTATTCTGAACTGGACATTATTATCTTTAAATATATTTATGTTATTTTTTGTTTGGGGATACAAAAGATCTCTGCTAGTATTTGAAAAGCTGCTAAATTAAAATCGATACATTACTGCAACAGAATATGGAAGTGTCAATATATTCAAAGTCCTTGCATGGCAGAAAACAGGTTACCATTCTGACAACTACAAAAGAAATTCAATACTCAGTGCACTTAGTGTTTTGAATACAAATATCTACGAGGGTTGTAAGTTGCAAAGTGAACCTGGCTGACCCAGATCAGTTTAAAGTTGATTGAAGATGACTGTTTGCTGTTTTAAATGCTTTCTGCTGATAAGGTCCCGCCCAGGTACCGTGGCCCTGGGCTAGGGAGTGGGACATACTCACGGATATTCAACTTTTGTCTTTCAGATCATTTAGCTCAGTTTGTCACCCTTTCAACAATGCATGAAAATAAAAACTTTAATCTGATTAAAACAGAGGGAAAACACATCAAAGTTTATTAACAAAGGACAGGGACTGGCAGAAATCCTGCCGCTCTAGCCCTCTGCTACTCTGTTTAGACACGTTAAACATAAGGAAATAAAGTAAGGTGCCAGATATGAATGAGCCCAGCGAATGGCAATTAAACGCTGTTTAAAACCCCCCCAGGTAAGGCAGCGAGCTTTCCTTTACTGTCTTAAGGAGACAGTCCAACCTATGGAAATGTTGCAGTTTGTAGACTGCAGGTGATGTTCAGTGCATGTTTTGCACCAAAAAACAATTTGAACAGGAATCCACACAAAATATAACAATCTTGGGTCAAGATTCTATGGTAGTTTCTAGGATTAATTTTATATGTCTGTCTAAGCACAGCCAAGCACTTGGCATGTTTCAGTCGCTATTGGAAAAAGGTTGGCTGTATCCAGGAATCTTTCTGATCCCACCCTCAACATTAATCACAAGCCAAGTTTGCACCTGTAGAGAGAAACATGCTGTCAGCGCTGACACTGCTATTTGCTCTCGGTTTTGCAATTCTATTAGGAGACATCGTCGAAATATTCATCAGTGAAATTAGGAAATTTGACATAAGGAATGGTGCAACCTGGGGACTCTCATCCTCCAGCAGCAGTACACCCGAGATCAATTTCCAATGTTAAAACTTAGATTGGTAAACTGTTGGTAGCTAAACATATTTGGGGCAAAGACCAGATCACCCATGATTTCATTGAGTGGCAGGTCAGGCTCAAAAGACAAATGGCTTCCTCCTGTCACTATATTCATAAAATAGGATCTATAATTTTACCCAGAGGTAGCAAGAACTGCAGATGCTGGAGTCAGAGACAACACAGTGTGGAGCTGAAGGAACACAGCAGGCCAGGCAGCATCAGAGGAGCAGGAAAGTCAATGTTTGGGGTCAAGACCCTTCATCAGAAATGGGGAGGGGGAAGGGAGCTGGGAAATAAATGGAGAGAGGAAGGGTAGGGCTGGGGAAGGTAGGTGGGATGGTGATAGGTTGGATGCAGGTAGACGGTGGTGGGGATTGGTCAGTGGGGATGGTGGGATGGATAGGTGGGAGAGAATGTGGGCAGGTCGTGTCAGGTGAAGGGGGCCAGGATGAGAGGGAGGGTTGGATATGGAATGGGGCTGGGAGTGGGGAGATTTTAAAACTGGTGAATCCTATGTTCAGGCAATTGGGCTGTAGGCTCCTAAGGCAGAATATGAGGTGCTGCTCCTCCATGTGTTGCATGTGGTGTCATTGTGACACTGGAGGCAGCCCAGGATTGTCATGTCATCAAGGGAGTGGGAATTAAAATAGTTAGTGACCAGAAAGTGTTGTCGTTTGTCGAGTACAGAGTACAGATACTCCACGAAATGGTTCTCGCATCTGCGCTTGGTCTCACTGATGTAGAGGGGGCCACGTTGGAAGCAATGGATACAGTAGACCAAGTTAGAAGATGTACAGGTGAACCCCTGTTGAATATAGGAAGTTTACTTTGGGCCTTGAATGGGGGTGATGGGGGGGAGGTGTAGGGGCAGGTGTAGCACTTCCTGTGGTTGCAGGGAAAGGTGCCGCGTGTGGGTGGAGTTAGTGGGGAGTGTGGAGCAGACGAGGGAGTCACTGAGAGAGCTGTCCCCATGGGTGGGGAAGGAAATATCTCTTTGGCCGTAGGGCTGGATCATAGGTGTCAGAAGTGGTGGAGAATGATACACTGGATGCGGAGGTTGGTGGGGTAATATGCGAGGACCAGGGGGACTCTGACTTTATTTTTGTTGGGGGGAGGGGTTTTGAGGGAAGAAGTGCAGGAAATGCAAGAGATGCAGTTGAGGGCATTTTTGATCACAAGAGGGGGGGACGTTGTGGTCCTTGAAATAGGAGGATAGCTGGGATGTCTCGGAGTGGAACACCCCATCTTAGGAGCAGACACAGCAGACATGGAGGAATTGGGAGTAGGGGATTGAATTCTTGCAGGAGGTTGAGTGAGATGAGGTGTAGTCCAGGTAGCTGTGGGAGTCGGTGGGCTTGAATTAGATGTCAGTGTTGAGGCAGTTACCAGAGATGGAGACAGAGAGGTCCAGGAAGGAGAAAGAGGTATCACACAGCAAGAGAGTGGCAAGGTGCAAATCAGTAAAACAGAAGACGAGGTAAATCAGGGAGTAAAGACTTGAGTTTGTGAATTTTGCATTATTGAAGATTGTAGGGAAGAAGTGTCACAAAGCAACTTTGAAAAGTTCATGACAAGTAAAGTTTATTAGGAAAATAACAGCAGATTCCTTTTATTCAGAGAGAAAATCATGTCTTCAGCATCCCACGCACTCAGTTTCACCTCAAGATCGACCAAAAGTGTAAAGGTGCCAGTGTTGGACTGGGATGGACAAAGTCAAAAGTCACACGACGCAAGGTTATAGTCCAACAGGTTTATTTGAAATCACAAGCTTTCATAGCACTGCCCCTTCATCAGGTGACGTCAGGTGAATGTAAAAAAAACAGAAAAATTATAGCATTAGGTCAATCAACAGTGATAAGTCCAAGTTTTCATGGAATTTTCTTTTTGAATGAATAAAGAATTGTGATCACTGCCAGCTCATCAGGATATTGAGCTATCTGCAATTTTTTTATACCTTTATTTACCAAAATGATAAACATTTTAATGGTCACCAGGGCACTTACCAGATGGAGATCCCTATTCATTGCAAATAGTCAAACCAATTAACCATCCTGAAGAAGGGTAATACCCAAAATGTTGACTTCTCCTTTCCTCCGTATGCTGCCTGGCCTGCTGTGTTCTTCCAGCCTCCTGTTTGTCTACCTTGGATTCCAGCATCTACAGTTTTTTTGTCTCTAACTGTATCTTCCTCAGCTGAAAGAGGTCAAGCTTTGAATATTCACCTGTAACATTTATTTCACGTTGACATAAATGGGAATTTAATGTACACTGGGAATTTTCATCTGATTTTTAAAAATAATTACCTTCGTTTTGAAAGAATGAAATAATTTGAAAGAATGAAATAATTTTCAATCATTGTTTTGACAAATTTAGTATGACAATAGCAGCTGCTTCAAGTCACTGGATCCAATGCCCAAGGTTCCTTGTGGAGTATTTAGTTTTTATTGCTGTTTCTCTAGATAGGCTGAGAAGTAGTTATTTTTTAATGTGACCAGTGTTATGCTGTAATTACTCTATTAATTAGAAATGAGCCCAAATTAAAAGCTGGGGCTAGTTTCTGAAACAAATTGAGATTTTCTTTTACTCATAACTATTAATTTTAGTGATTAAACATTACTGATTTGACTTTGACTTTATATGGAAACCTGTCTTTAATTTCTTGGCCTTAACTTTCATAACAAAACCAATCACTGCCAAAGTCAGTGTAATTTGTATCATGCTGTAACTATATCAAGCATTCATTGTCTGTTTACTGCTGGTGTTTGGATGTTCATATTAGGGATGTTCTTCCCTTTACTCTCCTCCTTTATGATGGAAAGTGCTCATTGATGCTGGGTATAGGGCACCAGTTGTCCTGCACCATTGCTCCTCTGGGAGGGGCAATGGCATAGTCGTATTGGCACTACATCCAGGTAATCTTGAGCCCTGGTGATCTTGAGTTTGAATCCCACTACAACAGATGGAGGAATTTGAATTCAATAACATCTCCAAACCTTGAGAAAGGGTTCTTGTGGCACAATGGTAGTGTCCCTGCCTCTGAGCCAGAGCTCTGGGTTTAAGTCTCACCTGCTCCAAGTGTGTGTAATGACACCTCTGAGCAGGTCATTCAGAAAATCTCTGTAAACCTTGAGACACTGAACAGGATGATTAGAAAATATCTAAAGCTTGAGAGAGGGGGTCATGTGGGAAAGTGGTAGTGTTCCTACCCCTGAGGCAGGAGACACAGGTTCAGCTCCCACCTGTTCCAGAGATGTGTCATAATACATTTGAACAAGTTGATTAAAAAATATTTTTGCAAACCTTGAGAGGGGGATCTTATGGTGCTGTAGTATCTGAGCCAGGCAGTCTGTGTTCAAGTCCTACCTGCTCCAGTGGTATGTAACAATACCTCTGGATAGATTGACTAGTTTTTTTTTGGTAAACTTCAGGATGGAGCATTGTTGGATTATTCAACTGAGAGTGTGGATGGTGGCATTACAGCCAAGGCATTCCAGTCTGTATCCAATGTTCACATAGATATAATTTCCAACAGCAGTCAACAATTACTGACCATAAGCCAGAACGCTGCCTGATGATGTCTTTCCCAAGCCCAGAGGCTCTTTACATCCAGATCATAGGTTAGCAAGCTGAACACAGAGCTGGAATTAATACAGTTCAATATCCTGGCAGACATCTGGATCATGAATGCAGTCCCTTAGTTGGCTGTATAATTCTGGTGGAAAGACAAATTTCAACCTCCTTTAATACAAAATGGAAAGTCCCTTATGATTTTTAAAATAAATGTAGACCACGCAGGAGGAAAGGTAACAGAGCGCAATTTAGTAAAACAAGTGGAATATTGCATTGTTTAAATAAAATATACAGGACATAAATGCATTAGTGATTGAATCCAACACTTTGATGTTGATATGAAGATTGTGCTTTTAAAGTTGTCTGAAAGCTATTGCAAAACAAAGTATTCCACCTTCCAGGTTATGAAGTGATCAACCATTTGACACTTTGCCAATATTCTTGAACATTCAGTGATGTCCCACTGCACCCCACACTCCACACAAAAACAAACAATTTCTTTAACAGAACACAAACACCATCTGATGGTTACAAAGCTGCTGGAGCCCTGTTTCAAGTCTGATTGTCTGAACAGTTAATTCTCCAACTAATTCCAACAGTTCCAAATTCTAAAATTTCCATCAAAGAAACTACAGTACATTCCCCTCAAGCGATCGAAGTGCCCTACCTCAAAGGAGTAGAGGGAAATAGAAAAAGCATGTGAAGCAATCATGTTTTGTGATTTTAAAAGTCAGTGAATACAAACTTGAGCAAAGACCGCCCTCAGAGTTTTTGGACACCTTACCTGTAGGAGCATGTAATTACCTCACAGTAGATGCAACAAAGGTTCACTGGTTGTTTCTTGAGGTGACAGCATCACCTATAAGGAGAGTTGAGTAGAATAGACCTATTTTCTCTGTAGTTTAAAAGAATGTGTGGTGATCTTGTTAAAATGCATGGAATTCTTTGATGGCTTGATAGGGTAGCTGTTGAGAAGCTATTTACCCAGTTGAATAATTTGGTACTAGGAGTTAATTATTTCACAAAATCACAGAATTGTTAAGGTGCTGAAGGAGGCCATTTGGCCCATTAGATCTGTATCTGTTCTCTGAATGAGCTTTAGGGCTTAGTGCAATTCTGCTGTGTTTCCCTGTAACCCTGCACATTATGTCTATTCAATCAGCTATTTAATGCCCTCTTAAATGCCTCAGTTCAGCCTGCCTCCAGCAAATTTTCAGACAGCACTTTCTAGATCCTAATGACTTACTGTGTGATTTTTTTTTCTCACATTCTCCAATCTTCTCATCCATGGAATCATTCTCGTAAACCTCTTCTGCAGCTCCATTACAATCACAATCTACCTGAATTGCGGCATCCAGAACTGTACACAACACTCCAGCTGAGGCTTAACTAATGTCTTATATAAGTTCAGCATAACTTCCTTGTTTTTGAACTCAATGCCCCTATTTATGAAGCCTAGGATACTGTATAGATTACTTTATTAACTGCTTTTCCTCCACATGTCCTTCAATTAATGACTTAACACATGCACACCCAGGAGTCTCTGCTCCTGCACAGCAGAGCTACCTTTTACGATAGAACTCTTTATTTTAAATTACCTCCATGTTCTTTCTGCCAAAGTGTATTACCTCACACTTACCCACATTGAACTGCCAACTTTACCAACTTGTCTATACCTTTGTGAAATTCTACATTGTCCTCATCAATTTACAGCTAAGGAGAAATTTCTCAGTTATAAATCCTTGGAATTTTCTACCTCAGAAGGTATTCAGTCATTGAGTAAATTCAAGACTGTCATTTGTGGACAATTGAAAAGCAGATGGTATGGAAATTGAGCCAGAAGGTGAAGGTGAGGTACAAAATAATTTAATTGAAGTTGTATTGACTGATGAAACAGTGCCATGGAGACCTATGTCCTACTCCTGTTACTAGTTCTTCGGTTCCTATGTTCTTAAATAATGGAAATATTGAAGTTAGGGCATTACTGACATTGCCACAATTGGCCAGAAATCAACTGTAGGAACGTGTGCCATTTTGATTGGATTTGTGTAAGCATACACAATTGTATTACCCCTTCTGTTTTTAACAATGCCGACTTTCTTCACTCTAAGTCAAAAGTATTAATCTCTATTTCAATGAAGGAATCATTCTCAATTTAATCAGTTGTAACTGGTTTATGTACAAAGAAATGGGTAGATATGGTAGTAATAATAGTGTTTCTTTAATTCATTCATGGGAATGGACATGGTTGGCTGGTCCAGCATTGATTGCACGTCCTGGTTTCCCTTGAGAAGGAGGAAGTGAGCTGCCCTGTTTGAACTGCTGCAATCCAAGTGCTGTAGGTAGACCCACAATGTCGTGAGGGAGGGAGTTCCAGGATTTTGACCCAACAACAGCAAGGAACAGCTATATTGTTCGAAGGCAGAATGGTGAGTGGTTTGCAGGAGAACTTACAGTTGTGGTGATCCCATCTATCTGTTGTCCTTGTTGTTCTAGATGGAAGTGGTCATAGGTTTGGAAGGTGCTGTCTTAGGAGCCTTGGTGAATTTCTACAGTGTACCTGACTCTCAGTGGTGGAGGGAATGGATACGGTGCCAATCAAGTGGGCTGCTTTATCCTAGATAATGTCAAGGTTCTTGAGTGTTGTTGGAGCTGCATCCTATCCAGGCAAATGGAGAGTATTCATCACACTCTTGACTTATGCTTTGTAGATCGTGGACAGGTTTTGGGGAATAACTCACTGCGGGATTCTTAGGGTCCTCGCTGCTCTTGTAACTACTGCATGTATATGACTAGTCTAGTTCCATTTCTGGTCAATGGTAATCCCCAGAATGTTGATGGGGGGATTCAGTGATAAAAGGAGAAAAGGAGAAGATCTAGTAGCAATGCTTCAAGATCCCTCTCATGGATTTTTATTTTTATCTTCATATTTACAGATGGGATGAATTTCTTCTCTGTCTGCTGGAATTGCTTTGCTGGGCACAATTTTAACCTCACCTTCACTCTGAATGTCACCTTACTGAATCAGGAAATCAAATTGAGTCATATGTCATGCAATATCAAAGAGGCTCTTAGGCCCATCAAGTCTGCATTGACATAAACAAAACCATCTCCTATGCACACTAATCCCACTTTCCAGCACTCAACCCATATCCTTGAATGTTATGACATTTCTAATGTTCACCCACTTACTTTTTAAAAGTGGTGAGGTTTCCTGCTTCTACTACCCTCCCAGGCAGTGCATTCCAGCTTCCCACTACTCCCTGCTGAAAAAGTATTTTCTCAAATCCCTCTAAATCTTCAACCATTCAAAATATTAAAATGATGACATCTTGTTATTGACACTTCGAGACAGAAGAACAGCTGCTTCCTATCCACCTTATCCATGCCCCTCACAATCTTATACTTCTCAATCAGGTCCTCCTTCAGGCTTCTCTGCTCTAAAGAAAACAACCCAAGCTGATCCAGCCTGTCTTCATAGATAGAGTGCTCCATCCCAGGCAATATCCTGGAGAATCTCCTCTGCACCCTATCTAGTTCAATCACATCCTTCTTACAGTGTGGTAACCAGAACTGCATGCAGCACACATTTGTGGCCCAACCAAAGTTTTGTACAGTTTTCAACATAACTTTCCTGCTTTTATGATCTGTGCCATGACTGATCAAGGCAAATGCTGTCCACATAGCAATGAATCCATAAGATCATAAGGTATCAGCACTGTGCAGATCACCCACGCCTGTTGTCAGTTAGTGAGTAATGTGAGAGGGTAAGCAGAGTGACATCACCTACCCACTGCCATCATTCCCTAAAGTGGCAGGATTTAAATCTACCCTGGTTTCGACAGACTGTGAATCCATGACAGAAGTGTTCACTATTCAATGCAAAATAGTGCTTAATTTGTAACCTCAACCACAAGCAAGATTGATATGGGAAGTGTAGATCTCAACAAGCCTGCACCAGTATAGAAGTTACAATCTCAGTGGAGACCAGTAAAATTAAAAAGAAGAGATCCAAAATCTTAGTTATTTACTGAAAGAATGAAGCAACAATATTCCATGGTTTAAAACAGAGGAATTTGTACTAACAAGAGTCAAATAAAGCAAACACAAAATACTATCTTAGATCACCTCCAATACTTCAACATCCAGAATCAATTTAAGTCAAACATGAATTTCAAGGCAAATTGCAGTCAAGTATAAACTGTGAATTACACATTAACTGGCAGACAAAACTAAGATAGATTGTAACAATTGGCTCAGCAGTCCACGTAGCATACATTCTCAGTCATAAAGTCCTTCAAAAATCTGACTTCCACATAAAGAGTTCAGCCCCTCTCCATCTAGGATGAAGGGTGATCCCCAGCTGAAATCAGCATACAATCAACCCGAGTTTCACGGGTACTGTCGTCGCCATAAATAGTACATCTACTGAAACTACTCAGCATGGTCTGGATGACTTGGACCCACCAATGTTATCTTCAAGTAACGGTAACAACTGCAGCAAGTTATTCTCAGTTTCAGGATCTGGACTTGATTTTTTTCAGCTTCCTGATACTGGAGTCATCAACTGATACCAACCAGATTGGATTGATCTGTCTCCTTTTATAACTTGCAACCAGGTTTAGTCATGTTTTGGATTCCAAATCTTAGTTTGTTCATTCCATTAGAAACAGGGAGGGTAAGTTTTGTCTCTCCATTTTCCTTTTCTGTTTCATCTGAATCAGTTGCATCTAGATTTGGGTACCTCACTTGAGAAGGTATGTGAAGGAATTGGAGAGGGAACAGAAAAGAATCATGAAAATGGTTCCTGATGGGGTCTTCAGAAAGGAAGACAAAATAGAGAAGTCAGGTCTGTTTCCCTTGTAGAAGAAGGTTGAGAAGAGTTTGAAAGGGGTGTTCACAATCATGAGAGGTTGGGTGGATAGGGAGAAATTTGTTTCCACTTGTGACAGGATTAATGAGTGAGCAAAGATCTAAAGTAATTGGCAAGACAAGCAAAAGTGATGTGGCAAAATATTCTTCATGAAGTCAATAGTTATGGCTGGAATACACTGTCTAATAGTGTGGTTTAGTTAGGTTGAATCAAAACATTGAAAGGGAAATTAGACTGCTTTCTAAGAAACGTGCAGAGGTATGGGCAAAAGGCAGGACAATGGTATTAAAGGAATTACTCATCAGACAGCTGATGCGAATGTGATAGACTTAATGACCCCATATTGTGCTCTAACAATTCTGTGAATCTATGTCTCTATTTGGTTTCCTTGTTCTGTTTGTGTTTTCAGTTTGGGTCTGCCTGAAGAAATACAAACTTTAAAAGCACAGATTTCTTCAAAACCAATACATCTGTTTGCATTCTGAAGAACAGTCACTGGGCTCGAAATGTTAACTCTGCATTCTTTGCACTGATGTTTGCAGACCTGCTGAGCTTCTCCAGCGTTTCTGTTTTTGTTTCAGACTTCCGCTGTTCTTTCTTTTACACCTAGTTTGATTTAATGTCTTTTTGTACTGGCTTTTGTTTCCTTTTAAATAATTAAATAAAAACCTTGGGTAGTGATAGGAGTGTGGAAGCAGGCAATTCAGCCCATTGAGTTTACACCAATCCTCTGAAGAGCATCCCACTCAGACCCATCCCCATAACTCTGCTTTTTTTATGGCTAATCCACCTAGCCTGCACATCCCTGGACACTATGAGCAATCCACCTAATCTGCACATTGGACTATGGGAGGAAACTGGAGCACCAGGAGGAAACAGGGAAACAGACACAGGGAAAATGTGCAAACTTCACAAAGACAGTTGCTGAGGATGGAATCATACCCAGGTCCCTGGTGCTGTGAGACAGCAGTGCTAATCACTGAGCTACTGTGTCACCATGATCTAGGAAGTAGAGAGGAAAATATCTAGATCACACAGGTAAAGTCTAACCACTTTTTTTTCATTTATGCTCAAGGACTGTTGCAGAACGCAACAGGTCATTATGGGCAACAAACATCACCAGACTATTTTTTCAACTATTTGTTGCTGATAATGAAGAAGTTCAAATGAGCATAAAGCAGAAAAAATGTTTGTGTTGTCAAAGTTTGGCATTATAAAAGGCATTAGGCACATGTAGTGTGAAGTTACTAAAATTAAATCTGTACCTTTCAACATATTAGCAAATGCAGATTTCAGCCATGTCCTTTTTCAGGAAATATAGGATACAAAAATAAACTTAGGCATTATACAGTTCAGTAAGAATCATCAAATCATACAATATGTTATCATTAAATACTTCAACGCAGTACAAAGGGAATGTTGCACTAGTGTAGGTGGTATCTTTCAGATGAGAGGTTAAGAGACTATTCAAAGAAAAACAGGGGAGTCTCCTGATGTCTTAGCCAATATTTACCTCTCAGTCAACATCATTATCCAAAATGAACAAATTATCTGGTTATTATCTCATTGCTGTTTGCAGGGCCTTGCTGTTCACAAATTGGCTGCCACATTTCCCGACTTAACATAGCTTTAAAGGTTCTTAATCAGCTGTAAAACATTTTGAAATATCTTGAGGTCATGAAAAGACTGATATGAGTGAAAATCCTTTCTTTAAACCAGAATATTTGCATTGACCATATAAATTTATTCTTGCAGTTTTTGTTTGCCCAGAGGTCTTTGTATAGATGTGATTAGCATGCCAGTTGTCGTAAACAAACTGCAGCACTGATGGAACGAGGACGTCAGATAATAATTTGATAACTAAACAAATTTGTTTAAATACAATGGAAGTACAATTGCTATAATGTTTTATGTATGTTCATTGTTCACAGATATGAACAGTAGCACAATGAGCATTGCAAGTGATGGACTGATTTCATTAGAAAAACAACTGAAAAGAGGCAGGGGATACTGTAGACTGTGCAAAGGAGGAGGGTTAGGCTTTTGTGAAGATTCTATTGTGTTGAAACTTTACCAGAGGGGATAATGAATGACAACGATAGCATTGACTGCCAGTCAGCCTCTCTCCTATCCCTGGGACAGGGTCAAGCACAGCAGAAAAATCTGTACTTAATCTGAATTTTGGTTCCCATTTTCCCCCAGTCTTGAGATGTGAATTGAAGATTTCATTTCAGTTAGTTTTCTATTAATTTATCAATGTCCTAACATACAAGTTTAGGATTTTTGTTTCAGTTGTTGCAACTACATTCAAGTGCCCCTAAGCTGCCTTGTTGCTAACATCAGAGTGTATCATCTGAATGTGCATGTGAAAACTTTGAAAATGCAAATGAATCCAAAATTCCTCAGTTTGGACCCATTTAGATTTGAATATTATAACCCAGAGCTCTGTTTCTGAGATCTTCTCTTCTCTGTTTCATTTCGAAGCTCTGAATCTGTTGCATGTTGTTTAGTTGGCCCAATATTGATTTATCTTGTCCTTGAAATCTGTAGCATAATGAAAGAAAAATAGCAACAAAATTGAGCATCAGGTACCATTTCAAATTATCAAGTTTTTCATAACTATTTGAGAACCTGTTTCATAACCCTTGGAACTTATTATCAGCACCAATCAATGTCTTCAAAAGCAACTGGGAGAATATCTGAGTGCAAATGGAGCTCCCACCACCTTTGTAATTTTCTCTTCTATCTGGAAACTGTGAGTGTACATCTTTGTGGAAATGTAGCATCCTATTAAATATTTGAAAGATAACTTGTATCCTTACGCATAGAACTGACCTGTTTATAATGGTTTGTGGGATGACTCAGGATTACCCTGTACTATTTAAGCTTGATATATCCTGTTACATTAGTATGTATGTAAGCACAACCTAACTGTTGGCTCTGTTAGAGACTGAGCTGCCTTGTTGATATCACAGTCTCACAGTGGGGTACTGTGTTCACTGTTAATAGACTGCACCGATCCATTGCACTTTAGACTGAACCACTCAGCATGGGTGGTTCAGCATCACACACTCTCAAATGCTCGTATCTCACTCACAATAATCGAAGGGTTAATTAAAGTTACTTTAGCACAAGAGACTACCAAATGTTGAGCGTGTTAATTTCTGAACGGCATCGAAATAACCTTTTGTTACTGTTGCAGCCCTGTGCTGCTCCAGAACAGAGTCGAGTCCTAATTTGCCCAGAATAATTGCAGAGAGTCTGATTAAAACCCAGGTGTTGAGAGAAACTCAATCTTATTTCCCAGGGTGATTCTATCGGTTTAAAAAAAATGTTTTTCTGCAAATGAAAAAAATGCAAAAAGATAACAGAATTCATTGCTCTTAAAATTTTAAATTTAGAAAGTTAATAAAGCTCAGGCTGGAAGATGATAGAAATTTGCATTTCGCAGATTAACATGCACAAAAAAAGCAAAAATCCTTTTGCCTCAGGTAATAATTTGAGAAACCTTTGCATATTTTATTTAAAACCAGGCCGAGTTTAGCAGGGTAATAACACAGACAGATGATGATTAGAAGGTTAGGCCTGGAGGGCTCACAGCTTGGGCCCTGCAACTCCTCACACACAAAGGACTGCTGAAGAGCAGATTACTCTAATTGCCTGTCACGCGTTTGTCAAATGTTCTGTGCAAATATTATGCACAACTCTGCCAACCTTTTGAATATCTCTCTAACAACTTTTTTTTTAAGCAGACAAGTTTCAGCATATTGTGTGTTACGAAACTGTGAATTTGATCAGTGCGGCGTGCTGCTTGTTGTGTCAGGGACCCCCTGAACAATAATTGAAAAAACTGCACCCAACAGAGGGATTTATCAGGGACAGGCCCATTAGCCCAGTTGATTTTTGTGAAATGAATAACTGGTTTGCTGGAAAATTGTACTATCAGGAGGGACTACTTAACCCTTTTGAGTACTTGGGCCTTCAAATACTTAGAAGTGCTTCTATACTTTCATATATTACTTGCAAAATGAACAACATCTCCTGGAATTATTCTACTTCTGAACATCAAAGAGAAGTGAGAGGAATGTGTAGAAACTGTTTCTTTGCTGAGAGTTTTCCTGAACATGACAGAAAATGTTTTGCACTCATTTCATTTTTCCAGTCCTTTGGCGATTGACATCAATCCATGAGGAAGATTCTGATGTCAGGTTTCCCATTAACTTACAGTTTTAAATGCCGTATTTAAATGTGATAACCATACTTAACTTTTGCAGTAGCCTTTAGGTATTGAGTGCACCATTTGTGGAACATTTTAAAATGCAGCTAAAAGAAGCTAATCTTGGAAACCAAGGGAGGAAATGAAAGCAAAAACACTTGGATACAAAATAGACGTCTCACTCAATAGTATGTCTGAAGGGGTGCAAACAAATGGAAAAGGTTCCCCCATATCAGTTTTCAATTCAATTTCAGTACAGGGGGAAAAAGCCATTTGTTAAATCATTGTCAGTCTCGGGAATTTGTTTTTTTTTGTGAACAATGGGCTATAGAACCTTATTGTATTGGTCCATAAAAAGGGTAAAGTCACCATGGTACTACCAGATCATAGAGAGAGATGAATGGTGGTGGCATAACCTGAGGGTCACCACAGCCCAGGTAAGGGGAGACTTTGAGAAGAAGAGTCCTTCATATTAACCTCAGCTGGTACTAGAATTGAACCCACACTGTTGGCAACACAAACCATCCCCAAGTTGCTTGCTGATGATTGTGCAATGTTCAGCTGCATTTATGAAGCAGTCCCAGTCCACACTCAGCAACATCTGAATAGCATTCAGGCTTTGAATGATAAGTTAAGAGATAACACTTGTACTACATAAATGCCAGATGATGACCATTTCCAACAAGAGTGTTTTGGAATAGTGCCCAGTGAGATGTCTTGCCATATCTTACCCAGCATCTCTCATTAATTATCAACCCTGCTCCTATGACAATCCCTCTTCTGATTCTATTCCAATTTTACTGTGCACTATTCTTGGAACAACTTGTCACTCACGAGATATCTGCCAAATGACCAGCATCCCCTGCAACCACACCAAAGCATCTTTAAAAGCCGGTTGTACATCCGGGCAGTGTGTGAATTCACAGCTGCTTGGCATTGTTCCTGATATTTGTTGCAGACATGACAGACAGGAGAATGTTAGAGCCTGGCAGGTTACCTGGAGGTCCTGTTGGATGGGGTGGTGAGGATGTGGGACTTCCACTTCCTCCAAGACCAGCAGTGGAGGCAATAACACCAGACCACGCCAGCCTGGTCCATGTAGTCTCAGCCACCAGGAGAAACGCTCAGCAATGTAGGAAAAAGGCCAATGTCGTTCTCCACTCCACCAGCCACCATCTTCACTCCAATACCTCACTCTGCTGCTGTACCTGTCTCCAACCGAGGCTCATACGCTCCCCTCTCACTAGTACCAGCAACATCTTCACTCACTTGCTGTTACCCACCCTAACCCTTGGCACCACTAATCCTGTATGCCCTCTGTGCTGCCTACTCACTCACACCAGACGCATGTACAAAAAGTAACAGCTGTGCCACTCACTTTCCATCTGCCTTATTACCTGCATCTTTCTTATTACAGGAGCGTGACAGCCCACAATAGGGCAGAAAGAGTCAAGTGGGTGGTGGACCACCTGACATTAGGCTCCTCACCCCTTCTAAGAAGAGATTCCTGACTCTGACTACCCTGAACAGCTGACTGACTGTGTACAAACCCCTGGACAGGAATCAGAAGCTGCCCTTGACTTGCTGTGATGGACCCCTTGAGTAAAGGCTATCTCCTTGACTTGACTGAGGATTGCTGACAACCGTGACAAATGTTCCTGACTTTGTGTCTGTGCTAAACAGCAAGGAGAGGTTCAAAAAAAAGACAGATGGTTAGAGAAAATCTACCCATCGCCCCTTGTCATTCAATGGCATCACCATCACAAAATACCCCATTATCAACATCCTGGGGGTCACCAGAAGCTGAACGGGACTAGACCGTGGCTGCAAGAGCAGGTCAGAGACTAGTAACCTGCATTTAAGTAGATAACTCACTTCCTGACTCCCAAAAGCCTGACCACCATCTACAAGGCACAAGTCTAGTTTGTGATGGACTACGTTCCGCTTGCCTGGCTGAGTGCAGCCCCAGGGCAAAGCGCCAGGACACATTGGCACTGCATCCCCAGCCATCCACTCCTTGTGATGTCAGGATTCAGGGGGCAGAGATGACTGTTCAACAGAAAGTTCAAATGGTGGGTCTCCATATTGGGGGGATGGGTGAAAATGGGCTGTCAGGGAAGTGCAAAGTAAAAAGGGGACATGGAGGCTCGGGGCCAGGCTGGGGGGAGGTACCTGGTGACCGTGCAGGGCTCATGCTGAGGGTGTCCACCATCAGCTGTTTTCCCTGCCACCACTTGCCATTCTCTAGCTGCACATTCAACCAGAAAATGGTTCAGATGACATCCAGTGTGGGCCCAGTTAGTGTCCCTTTGATGGGTGAAAGTGTCAGATCCTTCTCTGCTGGATGCTAGGACATTGAAGGGACAGATACATGAAGCATGAGTTTGCAAACTCCAGCTACAGTTCATTTGCAAGCATTTCTTCGTATTTTTACAATGCATGCAAAATGAATGTGCTGAAGCATCAACTGTTGGTCAAAGGTGGATTGCGCCTTAACATTAGTGTTTGCATATCAAACCGTGTCATCTTGAAGATGCAGAAGTTTGCAGCTATGACTTAAAAGGAGGTGACCAGTCCTGTTTATACATTAAGGATGGCTGGTACCCACTTCTTGTCAGTGGTGTAGTTCCTCACCAACACTTCCTGATCTTTTTTGGAAAACGCAGCATTTGACCTTGTTGTCTCAAGGGAAAACTGATTCTGTTGTTTCCTGTCAACAATGTCTTTTTTCAGGGGTAGTTTCAAAAATCAAATGCAATGTGCAACTAACGCTTTACCATAAGCAACACTGGAGAACTTTGTGTCATCAAGTGTGTTGTGTTTTGGTATGTTGACAAAAAAAAGGAATGTTTTATTATCTGAGCAAACCTTCCTGCCAAACCATTTGTGGTTGTGTGATAAAGAGCTGATCAGATTTGTTGAATTCCCTTTAGATTTAGATAGTCCACGAACTCTTGTGATATAAACTGTGGACTACCATCACTAAAAATTTGTTACAGATAACCAAATCTTACAAAGATCTCCTCAATCTTTCAATGGTTTTCTCTGAATGTGTTGGCTTCATGAGGGCAAAGGAGAGGGTGGATCCTGTCATGCTGTTCCCTGAGCAAACTGTCAAAGTCATTTGGCAGAATGCCTCATCACTAGAACTTTCCAACAAGCACCAAGACATCGCATGGCTGGTGGTAAGAAGGGCATTACCTGTGAGATTCTTTATGAACACCCGGACTCGCTGCACCACTGCACAATGCCCTCAAAGCGGCTGCAGGGGGATACAGACTGTCACACGCCTCCTTCTGGAATGTGCCTTTGCAAATGAACTCTGGAGAGAGATATAATGGTTTTTGTCAAGATTCACCTGAGTAGCTCTGTGACGCAGGACTCTGTGCTCTACGATCTGCTCCCCAGGATGCACACCAAGATAAAAATCAACTGCGCCTGGAGGACCATCAACTGGATGAAAGATGCTCTTTGGTCTGCCTGAAACTTGTTGGCCTTCCAAAGCAAGGAGTTGACCTCAACTAAGTGTTGCAGACTGGCACATTCCAAGGTCCAGGACTACATGCTGAGGAATGCAACCTGTCCATCTTCTCTCCCATCTATCTGCCCTCCCACCTCACTGACCAATTCCCACCACTCCCTACCTGCACTCACCTAACACCATCCACCTACCTTCCCCAGATCCACCCCTCCTCCCTATTTACTTCTGAGCTCCCTTCAACCTCCCCATTTCTGAGGAAGGGTCCTGACTCGAAACATCAGCTTTCCTGCTCCTCTGATGCTGCTTGGCCTGCTGAGTTCATCCAGCTCCACACGTGTTATGTAAATATAGCCTTGTACAAGTTAGAAAAGCTAGATAGAGTCAAATCCCAATGTTTGTTTGTTTCTTTATATGATACTTAACAGAACCAAACTGCTTTAGTGACTATTTATGTAGATAAATATATTTTTATAAATAAAGTATGCTTTTGAAATAAAAATAAACTTCAGGTCATTAAGTATGTGTGTCAACCACAACGAAAAACACTCACCGTTCAAAAGTTCTGGCATAGTCAATATGGATCCTTTGCCATGGGCTTTCTGGCCACTCCTATGTAAGTTGGATTGCTGATACTTAATTGTATAAGTGTGAGCTGATAGCAACAAAATCCACCTCTGCATATGGCTCACAGCTAAAGAATGTATCTCTGTATGAGGCCTAAATACTGTGGTCAATGGTCTGTGGTGTTAATAAGAGCAACTTCTAACCACACAGGTATTTGTGGAATCATCTAGTGCCAAAAATGATTCCTAGAATCTATTTCTCTATCTATCGTATTTCGTTTCTGTTTTGTTTAAAGATCTTGATGAAAAATCATTGGCTTTTCTTCACCATTGAGTAATATGAGAGAAACACTTGCTCCCACTCCATACAGGAATGTGTCACATACTTGTTCCAACAGTAACTTTTGGTCAAATTGGGTCTGATTTTAATAAAACCTGTTTGGCTTGTGTAAAGGCTCTTTCACATTGCTGTTCCCATTTCCAATTCTTATTTTCCATAATAAATTGTGCAATGGCTTGAGGATGGTTGCAAGGTTTGGGATAAACCTGCCACAGTAATTTGGCAAACCCAAAAAATGATCGCAGTTGGTTTTGGTGCTGGTGCCTCAGTTAAGTCTTTTAGTTTTGAAGGTGATGTGTATAATCCCTGATCAATAGCATGGCCTAAATATTCAATGGAAGATATGAAAAATTCACAATTGTCTTTCCTCATTTTTAGGCTATAATCTTCAAATCTCTGCAGAGTAGCATCTAAATTGTGGAGATGCTTTTTCTCATTTCTCCCCAGGATTAAAATGTCACATAGGTAACAGTGGACTGCTTCCAATCCACTTAAAATCTGATCTGTAACACCTTGGAATAACACAGGAGCAGATGTGATTCCAAATGGAAGTCTCTTGTATTTGAATAGTCCTTTATGTTTTGTCAAGTATTCCTGTGACTCAGAGCTACACTCCTCTAGAGATAGACTTGACTAAGATTAATTTTACTAAAAAGCTGACCTCCAGCTGGTCCAGCAAACAGGTCATCGATTAAAGGCAAAGGATACTGCTCAGCACACAAAACCAAGTTAATAGTGTCCTTGAAATTACCACAGATGTGTACTGATTCAACTTTCTTCATCATTGATATGATAGGCCTGGATCAGTCATTCACATTTACAGGTTCAAGGACTCCCATCTTGAATCACCTCCTTAATTCAGACTCAACCTTTGGTCTCATTGCATAAAGCACTGATCAACATTTTGTTTGACTTTCATTCCTGATTTTCAATTTGCCAGAGATCTTTTCCAAGCTTCCTAAATCTCCATTGAAAACAATGGCACGTTCCTTTCAAATTTGTGATAGATCAGTCTCAGAATCTGACCAATGATTTACTTCAGCCCAGTTAAATTTGATTTTCTCCAGTTTCATTCTTCCCACTAAAGCTTCTTCTTTGACGATGTGTAAGGACAAATCTTCTGACTGACCTTTCACCTCGATACAACTGCTTAAAGGCACCGCTTTGCCTGTATACATTCTTAGTACAATTTTTGAGGGTCACAGCGCAGTGTGACTCAGCTGCCCCTGATACACGTTGTCAGGTATCAATAAAACCATCACTCTGATGTCCATCTTCATTCTTACTGGTTTGCCATTCAGTAAACCAGTCACCCAATTCCGGTTGGTGTTGCCATCAACAGCCACTATGTTTTATAGCAGTTCCTCTTTGGACTGTAAGTCTGGGTTTTTCTCATGCCCTCACGTGTATTAAGTAGATTTTCTTCCTAATCTCCAGTTTCTGTACTTTTGTTGTACGTTTCTTCCTCAAACACACTCATTCAAGGTGCCCTTTCCCCCCACAGTTTCTGTATACAACCTTTTTATATCACCAATTACTGCTGTGTGACCTATTTTTCCACACTGATGGCAGTTTTGAATCTGTGGTGCGACTTGTCTCACAGCTACCATTTTGTGAACTGTCATGCTCGAGCTTAGCTGTTGAGCTACTAGTTCTATTGAGATTACTATTTCCAGTGCTTTCTTTAAGTCTGGGTTCCTTTCCGTCAGTAATCGATTCTGAATTGCTTCACATCTTGAACCGCACACCAGTCTGTCTCTGGCAGCATCATTTAAGTTGTCTCTGAATTAACAGAATTCTGCTAACTTCTTTGAAATTGCTATGAACTGAGAGATAGATTCACAATCATTGTGTTTGTGGAATCTGAACTTTTCAGCATTCACCAATGGATTATGAGAAAATTGTTTCTGTAGGTTTCCTCAGGAATGAAGAGATGAGTATATCTGCTTCAATTTTGTTAGTTTAAGCTAAATCATAGAATTTTTCTGTGTAGGATTTCCAGCCCTCTGTATTGTGTCATCATACAGTCTCATAGCTAACATGATGTACCATGAAAATTTTAGCACAACCTTTTTTTTCCCTCTTCATTCATGGGCTGAGGGCATCACTGACCAGCCAGAATTTATTGCCCATTGGTCAGTTAAGAGTCAACCACATTGCTGTGAGTCTGGAGTCACATATAGGCCAGACCAGTACGGATGACAGTTTCCTTCTGTAAAGGATATTAGTGAACCAGATGGATATTTCCCCCTGACAATCAGCAATGAATTCATGGTCATCATTTGACTCTTTAATTCCAGATATTTACTGAATTCAATTTCCACCATCTGCTGCAGGATTTGAACCCAGATCCCCAGAACAGTGTCTGTTTCTCTGGATTAACAGTCCAGCAATCATACCACTAGGCCATCACCTCCCCCGCTTCCCATCTCAAACAAAGGATTCCTGAGTTTGTCTGTTTCTTTCTAAAGATGCCACTGGCTTTGTGTAGGGCACTCGATACTCACAGTGTTCGTTCAGGGTGGAGCGTGTGGTGAGCTTTTTCTGCACTGTTCACATCTTCCCTGGTGTACTTTTTTTTAACGGATCAGTGGATTGACCTGGTGGATCTCAAAGCAGTTTTTATCCTCAATGGCAATTTTCTTCTGATGTTAAGTACCAAGAAGGATCAGGAGGCCAAAGAATTAAACAGCAGAAACTTTATTTTGGAGGTGTCCACTCCGCAAACAGCAAAGCTAGAGAGAGAACTGTCTTTTCACCCAAAACATCTAATGATGTCATCATTATGTCAAGTAATTGAACTCTGAACGTGACTGTCTACCATACTTAAACAAATACACAACTATGATGTTGCTATAATGGAGTTTCATCCTGTGCCATCTAAATGCTCTCAATAGGTTGTCTTCTTCTTTTCTCTCCCACTATCCCTCACTACAGTCCCAGGCTTTATAGCTGGCAGGAAGGAAGCCTGCCCTGTAGTGGAGCGTGTTAACTTCGGAGTTTTGTGTTGGTGACCAGAGGGATGTTTGTAGCTGGAGGCCCAGTCATGCTGTGTATCCAGCCAATGGGCAGCTTTACCCTCCTCAACTTGAACTTTCCCAGGGCTGAGGGTGGCAGGTAGGATGGAGATGGAAGTTCTGGCCATCTCTGGAGAGTCGTGAGAGGAGACTTCCGCGGAGGGTGCCCCATGTCCTTGTGAGTAAGGGACGCCTGGAATGAGGTTAAGATCCCTCATTCCCCCAGTGCCAGCATTCAATATTTTACCAATGTCATCATGGGATCTGTAATGTTCACCTGAATTTAGGGCAGTACCTTGTTTTAACATCTTATCCAAAGTACATTGTCTGTAATACTGCACCCTTTTTCAGCCCTCAATATTGTGCTGAGCTACATAACTCAGTGTGAAGCAGATCCTGATGAAGTTGCCTGAAGTTATAGCATTAAAAAAACCCATCAATACTCAACCTCAGTCTTTGACAATTTTACTATAATGTTTTCAAGATGTAACAGGAAGCATACAACATTACCAAATGGAAACAAAATTAACCGAAACAAGCTACTGGACAAGAACCAGGCAACTATAAAATAAGTGACATATATTTGTTAATTAACCGTCAAAGTATCTCTGCAAGCAAACAAATCTGTGTAGAATTACAATGTCACAAGCTATAAAAAGCTGTGTTAATTTGAGCTGGAGAGGCTACTGTCACAAGTCTTTTGCAAATTAAGAGTCTGAAGAGTCTAGAAGTTGTAGTATAGTGGTGAAATTTTAGTTCAAAGGCATTTTTACATTCTGATCAGGTAATTTTGTGCTGGTGAGTTCAGTCAACTGCATGTCAAATCTAAGCATTGGGATTCTCAGTCTGGGCTGAGTTAGGAGCAACAATCCAGGTGCTACCACTATACTTTGTGCCCCAGGCTAAAGGAAGAAAAAGAAGCTCCTTGTCCAGAATGCTGTCCAATGACCCCTGCTAGAAGAGAAATGATTGTGTGTTCAAATGAAGGCAATTCCTCGTGCTCAAACAGCTAGGTAATGTTCATTGTCTTGGTTCACGAAGGAGGAATAGGCATTGAACAAGGTGCTGGAGAGTGCAGGAGGGCATGCCAGGAGCAGCACCAGGCATACCTTTGGATGAGGTGTCAATCAGGTAGAGGACCTACCAACAGGGCTATCTGCATAGCAAACAGCATAAGCAAGTGATAGGCAGAGCTAAGTAATCCCATAAACAACAGATCAGATCTAAGCTCTGTAGTCCTGACACACCCATTCATGAATGGTGGTGGATGATTAAACAATACACTGAAGGAGGAGGGTCCACAAAGATCGTCATCCTCATTGATGCAAAAGCCCGGCATATCAGTACAAAAGATAAGTACAAAAGGCTGTAGCATTTTTCAGTAATCTTCAGAAGTGCACGTGAATGATCCATCTTGGCCTCCTCCCGTTGTCTCAGCATTACAGATACCAGTCTTCAGCTAATTCGATTCACTCCATGTAATATCAAGAAACAGTTGGAAACACTAGATACTGCAAAGGCTACGAGCCCTGAAAACATTCCGGCAATAGCATTGAAGACTTGTGCTCCAGAACTTGCCGCTCCCCTAGCCAGGCTGTTGCAGTACAGTTACAACACTGGTATCTACCCAACAATGTGGAAAATTGCCCAAGTGTGTCCTGCACACAAAAAGCAGGACAAATCCAATCCGGCCAATTACTGCCCCATCAGTCTACTCTCAATCATCAGTAAAGTGATGGAAGGTGTCATCAACAGTGCTATCAAGCAGCACCTGCTCAGAAATAACCTGCTCAGTGATGCCCAGTTTGGGCTCCGCCAGGGCCACTCAGCTCCTGACCTCATTACAGTCTTGGTTCAAACATGGACAAAAGAGCTGAATTCCAGAGGTGAAGTGAGAGTGACAGCCCTCGATATCAAGGCTGCATTTGATGAAGTCTGCCATCAAGGAGCCCCAGCAAAACTGGAATCAATGAATATTGAGGCAAAACTCTCCAGTGGTTAGAGTCATACCTGCCACATAACAAGATGGTTGTGCTTGTTGGAGGTCAGTCATCTCAGCTCCAAGACATCTCTGCAGGAGTTCCTCAAGGCACTGTTCTAGGTCCCAACCATCTTCAGCTTCTTCATCGATGACCTTCCCTCCATCATAAGGTCAGAAGTGAGGATGTTCGCCGATGATTGCACAATGTTCAGCACCATTCATGACTCCTCAGATACTGAAGCAATCCATGTTCAAATGCAACAATATCCAGACTTGGACTGACACAAATGCCAGGCTATGACTATCACCAATAAAAGACAATCTAACCACCGCCCCTTTACAATCAATAGTACTACAATCACTATCAACATCCTGGGGGTTACCATTGACCAGAAACTCAAATGGACTCACCACATAAACACAATGGCTGCAAGAGCAGGTTAGAGACCAGCAATACTGTGGCAAGTTAGTCACCTCCTGACTCCTCAAAGCCTGCCCATCTCAAGTCAGGAGTGTGATGGAATACTCCCCACTTGCCTAGATGGGTGCAGTTCTAACAACTCTCAAGAAACTTGACACCATCAGGACAAAACAGCCCCCTTGATTTACACGACATCAACAAGCGTCCACTCCCTCCAGCACAGATGCTCAGTAGCAGCAGTGTGTACAATCTACAAGACACACTGCAGAAATTCACCCAACATCCTCAGACAGCACCTTCCAAACTCACGACCACTTCCACCTAGAAGGACAAAGGCAGTGGATACGTGGGAACACCACCATGTGCAAGTTACCCTCCAAGCCACTCATCATCCTGACTCGGAAATGTATCACTGTCCCTTCACTGTCGCCGCGTTGAAATCATGGAATTTCCTCCCTAATGGTATGGTGGGTCAACCTACAGCAGGTGGACTGCAGTGGTTCAAGAAGGCAGCTCACCACCACCTTCTCAAGGGCAACCAGGGATGGGCAATAAATGATGACCATCCAGCAACACACACATCCCATGAATGAATAAAAAAAAGGAATATTGGGTGGGAGTAGACTCACGTGGATTATAATCAACAGCATTGACCTGATAGAACAAATGCTATTATGCTGAAACATCTATGTAATTTACAAAATGGGTTAGTGCACATTTCCTTATTTAGTATGTTTTATACAATAGGCCAAACACTAGTGCACTTATAAAGGGTGGTTTCGCACTCCCGGGGAAACAGCACTCACAAGTTTTCTTTACTTCAAATTGAATGGGTGAAAACTCAGAGATCACACAGATACAATTCCCTGTGATGCTCTCCCTTTGATGCTTGATCCCCATTGTGATTGCAGATCTTGCAAGTAGATCTCCGGAAAAGATGGCGATTATTCGCCAGCTCATCTGGCTGAGTCAGTTCTTTGCCTGTTGCCTCTCTCATTCCTGGTAGATGTGTGCTTTTGCTGGAAGGATACTGAAGTGAGATCATTGGATGATGGTAGCAGCACAACATTCTGAAATAGAGTTGGCATCAAAAAGTTTAAACTTTCTGATGTCAAGGGCAGTTTAGGCAGTAAACTATGTAAAAATGTATCTCCAGTACACTTAATTTGCAAATGAACATTACCACACAATCTGAAAGAACAATAAGCAGACAAAGAGCATAATTCTGGACAACAAGGTGCAGAGCTGGACGAACACAGCAGGCCAAGCAGCATCATAGGAGCATAATTCTTCTTGGTTTCCCTCCATTGTTATTGACAACTGCTCAAAATCCACAAGTTTCCATTCTATATGCTTGAGCAGAAACTATGAATGTGAATACTCTTGTTCACCTGAGGGGTTATTGAAGCTGCCCTCACCTGAGGTACATTCTCATTCATGAACACAACTTCCAGTAGGTGTCACTAGAAGGCAACCAGGAGCCAGAAACCTGTCTGACTATGATTCAAAGCTGCTGAGATCATTTGTGGCACCAATTCCATGCGTGATTAAGAACACAACTGATAGCAATACGTTTTGCCATGTATAGTTTCCAGTGGAAACTGAAATACAAAGATTTGTGGCCAGGCTGAAGATTCAACATTAGACTGTTGATCTGTAGACTGTAAGATCCTGCCAATTATTTACTGTTACAATCTGCACTGACATCATTTTGAATTGGAATATCTTTAAACAACTGGTTTTTTGAACTGATCTAGGAAAATGCTTATTACCACAGCATACCTGACTACAGGTCAAACATTATCACATCAGAATTTTATAAAACATTCTCAAACTTTTTTTTAAACTTTTGCATTTTTCTACTTGGCTTCAAGTACATCTCTCGTGCTCGGTGCCTTAAATTCCCTTGGTAAATGTGTTGACTGATGGGGATCAGGAATCATAAACTTACATTAACTGCTCTCAGTTGGATTTTGAGAATCTGGATTATCTGTTAACCATATATAGCCATAACCTGATCTGAAAATCTGCATCTGCTCAATGGAATTCAGATTGAATGGTATAAATGTTGCTAACTAGCTCTTGGATGCATTGGATCCAAATTAAAAGAACATGATAATGGAGACTAAAATCACATTTCATTCTTCTTATTTCTTTTCTCCAAGTTTTAGTGGAATTTTGAGAGCTAAATTCTACAATCTTGATAATTTTTGATGAAAATTGAATAATATCATAGAATTTTACAGTGCAGGAAGGGGCCATTTGACCCATCGTGTCTGTACTGGCTCCTGAAAGAAATGCCCGACTAGTCCCATTCTCCTTCTGAGGAAGGGTCACCGGACCCAAAATATTAATTCTGTTTTCTCCTTCACAGATGCTGCCAGACCTGCTGAGCTTTTCCAGCAACTTTGTTTTTGTTCCCATTCTCCAGCCCTATCTCTGTAGTCCCCTGAATTGGTCACTTTTATCAAAGACATACCCAGCTCTGTTTTGTAACCTCCGATGGAATCTGCCTCCATCACTCGCCCAGGCATCACATTCCAAATGCTAACAACTCTCTGAGTAAAGAAGTTTCTTCTCACCTCACTTCTGGTTTTCTTGACCCCTAGTTACTGATATACCAACTAGTAGAAACAGAATATCCTTCCTTACCCTGTCAAAATTGTTCAGAACTTTGAACACCTCCATAAAGTCACCTCTTAATCTTCTTTGCTCCCAGGAGAAAAAGCCCAAATGCTTAAAATTTGAAGAGATTTCTAGCTTTAAGAAAAAAGCGAGTCTATGTCTTATTGAAATATATAGGATTTCCAAGGGACTTGACAGGTTAAATACTGAGAATATGTTTGCCCTTATAGGGAAATTTAGAAGTAGAGACAGAGTTTTGAAATAAGGGGTCTCCCTTAAGATGCAGATGAGGAGGAATTTCTTCTCTCAGAATATGGTTAAGTTTTGAAATCCCATATTCTGGAAAGCAGTGGAAACTGAGTTATTGAGTATATTCATAGCTACGTTTGGCAGATTTTTGATCTACAAGGATTCAGGGGAAGGCAGAAATGTAGAGTTAGGGCCAATCAGCCATGATTTTCATGAACAGCAGAGCAAGCTCAAAAGGCTAAATGTTCTCCTCCTGTTCCTTCTTTTTTATGTTTTTATGTAACACTGAGAAACGGTTGGCCTTCATTTTGTCCTTGTAACCCAATTTGCTTTGGGAACACTACTTTCATTTCAAGGCTGGTTGAGTTGTTCTCACCCGAGGGCACACTGCAAAGCTTTAACTTCTTTAGCAGTGCTTGAATTTATTTAATTACCTTTCTTGTGCCTTCTTTTCATTTTTTTTTCCGGTTCATCCACCCAGGCTGAAAGTATTTTCCAGGCAACTTCGAGGAGGTCTGTTCCTAGACTTCAGCACGTAGATTTTTACAGCCAGTTACTAAAAGGAGTGAGCTGTATGTCCGTCTCCATCTCTTGACATTGTAATGAGATTAGGGATTATCATGCAGGAAGAATTCTGAAAGACAATGACTCGAGAACCAATACATTATGCTATGTAATATCTGCTGTGATATTGATCTCAGGTGAAATGGGCTCATCATGAATCAGCAGTCAATTTATTTACCATACCTAACTTCCTTTCTACTAAGGTTCAACAATTGATTGTTCAAATCCCTTTTTAGAGACTCATTTTCTAATCTCTTTGCTACTTTTACAAAGTTTAAAATCAAGAACAATATTTTTCAAATCAGTGGAAATTTAAAAACTGGTGCAAAGAAAAATCAAGTCAGTTTGCTTTTTGCTATGTTTTGTGGTGCTGGCACTTCCATCTCCACAAAATAATTATTGGATCTCATGAAGGGAGCTGAAACCCAGACCTGCCTTTACTAAAATGAGGTTGTGAGTCTAAACTGGTGTTGCATGCATCGGCACAGGCAGTTTTTACTATCAGTTCAATTGTGAACTGAGGGAGCTATACTGACTGCTGTATTTCTCAATGATTAATTTTCACAATTAGCTCTAAACCAACAGTTGACAGAGACAAGTCCTCACTCAGGTGCTATTTGTGTATAGTTAAAGGAAAGGTATTTTCATCCACTCCCACCTATAAAATATGTGGGATAACAAGGTGTAGAGCTGGATGAACACAGCAGGCCAAGCAGCATCAGAGGAGCAGGAAAGCTGACATTTCGGGCCTAGACCCTACTATCTCCTCTATAAACTGTGTGGAGCTGGAGGAATGCAGTAGGCCAGGCAGCATCAGAGGAGCAGGAAAGCTGATGTTTCAGGTCGGGACCCTTCTTCAGAAATGGGGGAGGGGAAGGGGGCTCTTAAATAAGTAGGGGGGGGTGGGAATAGCGGATAGGTGGGAGAGAAGACGGACAGGTCAAGGAGGCAGGGATGAAGCTAGTAAAGGTGAGTGTAGGTAGGCAGTGGTGGGGATTGGTCAGTGAGGTGGGAGGAGCGGATGGGTGGGAGGGAAGACGGACAGGTCAATGAGGTGGGGATGAGAGGGGGCACTGGTCTTGGGATGAGGTCAGGGGTGGGGAGATTTTGAAGCTAGTAAAGTCCACATTGAGACCATTGGGTTGTAGGCTTCCAAGGCGGAATATGAGGTTCTGTTCCTCCAATTTCCGGGTACGTCCCAGATGTCCTTGGATTTCAAGGACCGCAACGTCTCCCCCTCAGTGGTCGAAAATGCCCTTGACCATATTTCTTGCGTTTCCCGCATCTCAGCCCTCACACCCCCTCCCCGCAATAAAAACAAAGACAGAATTCCCCGTGTCCTCATGTATCACCCCATTAACCTCCGGATTCAACACATCACTCTCTGCCACTTCCGCAACCTGCAATCTGACCCCACCACGAAGGATATATTTCCCTCCCCACCCTAATCTGCCTTCCAGAGGGACTGCTCTCTCCGCGACTCCCTCGTCCACTCCACACTACCCACGAGCCCCACCACCCCCAGCACTTTTCCCTGCAACCACAGGAGGTGCTACACCTGCCCCTACACCTCCCCCCTCACCTTCACACCAGGCCTCAAAAAAAACCTTCCACATCAGACAGATGTTCACTGCACATCCTCTAATGTGGTCTATTGTATCCGTTGTTCCCGATGTGGCCTGCTCTACATCAGGGAGACAAAGTGAAAGCTCAGAGACTGCTTTGTAGAGCACCTGCGCTCGGTTCACGACAAACAACAACACCTCCCAGTGGCGAACCACTTCAACTCCCCCTCCCACTCCCTGGACGACATGTCCATCCTGGGCCTCCTCCAGTGTCAAAACGATGCCACCTGAAAACTGGAGGGGCAGCACCTCACATTCCACCTTGGAAGCCTACAACCCAATGGTCTTAATGCGGACTTTACTAACTTCAAAATCTCCCCAACCCCAACCTTGTCCCAAGACCAGCCTCCCCTCTGATCCCCGCCTCATTGACCTGTCCGTCTTCCCTCCCACCTAACCGATCCTCCCACTTCACTGATCAATCCCCACCCCTACATACCTACACTCACCTTTATTAGCTTCATCCCCGCCTCCTTGACCTGTCTGTCTTCTCTCTCACCCTATCTGCTCCACTATCTACTGCTATCACCGCCTGTCCCTCTCTCTATTTGTTTCAGAGCCCCCTTCCCCTCCCCCATTTCAGAAGAGTGGTCCAGACCCGAAATATCAGCTTTCCTGCTCCTCTGATGCTGCCTGGCCTGCTGTGTTCCTCCAGCTCCACACTGTGTTATCTCAGACTCCAGCATGGGCAGTTCTTACTACCTATAAACTGTATTGTCCTCCTTCTCCTGCTTAAAGGCAATGACTGTTGGACTGTATTTCAGTCCAAACCCTTCAGTAAGGAACCTAGAGACCATTATTCCCAAGTGAGCCAAGGAACTGAATGCCAGCAGCTGCCAATAAATTGAGGCTGCTTCAGTTAGATCCAATTCTATCTTCATCTGGCATCTTCACGCATCTACAGAGGGAAAGCATTTTCAAAGATTAAAAATAATTTTCTCAAAGTGTCCATGTCACTCTTTTTTAAACTAAAATGAATGACGTCAAAGGAATATCAAGCACAAATTGTCTTATTCTGTCGAAAGGGACACTAATGCATCCATCTCTTAGGCAAAATTACTAGGGGGCTACAAAAGTGAGCAACCGATGAGGAACCAACCAGTTACAAATATACATGTGACTGCAACTACACCCAATACATAATCCAATACAGGACTTTTAGATTGCCTCAGATTGGTATCAGGTCATCCATAAGTACCTTTGCCAACTCTAACTGGGTGCATTCTGGAGGTTTCAACACATGGCCACTCAATATGGGCCAGATGCAGGCACATGGGATTAGTTCAGTTTAGGAAACCTGATCAGCATGGATGAGTTGAACCAAAGGCCTGTTTCCATGCTGTACAACTCTATGACTCTATGACTCCATCTGCCCTTACCCCACACTCCCACCATCAGTCATCTGTCCCCCAGGTTTTCCCACAACCAACAGGAAAGTGAACAGTTTTTCTGTTATCCAACTGGATGATTTTAATGCTAGCTGTCAGTTAAAAAGTCATCTCACAACTATTACATTTTTGTCACTGATAAATGTGAGTGCAATTTTGTTGATTACTGCTGTGATATTTCTACAGTGTGTTGCTCACAGCAGAGTCCTGGGCATGAACCTTCAATTCTGGAGCCTCCAAGGCATCCTGGAGGTTTGAAAAATCAACGCAAAGGATTTTCCCACATATTTGTGGAGACACTATTTTACCTGGGATCGAGATTTGTATCACATTGTAGTCCCCCTCGTGCTTATCATTAGAATGCTGTTATCATTTCACTTTCTTGACTGAAACTAAGGACCTATTTGGTTTATAGTAGTAGAGGATAAACCACTATTGAGTCTTAACAATAAGAGGCCCTTACCTTAAAAAATGTCATTTATGGAATCATAGCAATCAGATATAAGTTACATTAAGGGGATAAATATTGTTACAGAGACTGCAAGGAGACCTGGAGAAATAATCTTCACTTGGTGAGATCTTAAACTGTCCCACTTTATCCCCAACCAAACCTTCATATTGGTTTGAGCTTCATGCAAATTCTGACATTAAGCTTTTGAGAACCATTACCTTTTGCAAGAGTCCCTTTTGTCAATGCTCCCTCTGATACTGAACTGCAAAATGAGTAAGTACGAAATACAAAAGATGTGAGGTGAAAATGACTGTCCTATCTGTCAGGTTGCATTTGATTGTGTGCGGCAGGCAAAGAACAAAGAACAACACAGTGCAGGAACAGGCCCTTCAGCCCTCCAATCCTGCGCTGACACACTTTGCTCTTCTATATTAAAACTGTCTTCACTTACAGGTTCAATATCCCACCCTTTGTGTGAAAAATGTGCCTCACATATCTCTTTTAAACTTCCCCCACCCAGCACATTGAACCTGTGTCCCCTTCTAATTGACCCGTCAATCTTGGGAAAAAGCCTCATACTTTCCACTCTATCCATGCCATTCACAATCTTATAAATGTCTATCAGGTGGCACATCAACCTCCTACCTTCCAGTAAAAACAAACCCAGTATACCCAACCATTCTTCATAGCTAAAATCTCCCATACCAGAAAACCAGGTAAACCTTTTCTATACCCTCTCCAAAGCATCCACATCCTTCTGGTAGTGTGGTGACCAGAACTGCATGCAATATTCCAAGTGTGGCCTAACTAAAGTTCTGTAAAGCTGCAACATAACTTGCCTATCCTCATACTCAATGCTCCTTCCAAAGAAGGCAAGTATGCAATAGGCCTTTTTTATTACCTCATCTACCTGCACTGCTACCTTCAGTGATCTGTGGACCTGTACACCCCGATCCCTCTGCGTATCAATACTCCTAAGGGTTCTGCCATTCACTGTATAATTTATACCTCTACTTGACCTTCCAAAATGTATCATTTCATATTTGTCCAGATTAAACTCCATCTGCCATTTTTCTGCCCATGCCTCCAACTGAACTACATTCTGCTGTATCCTCTGCGGACCTCCTCACTATCTGCAACTCCACAATCTTTGTATTGTCCGTAAACTTACTAATTAGACTAGCCATGTTTTCCTCCAAATCATTTATATCGATCACGAACAGCAGAGGTCCCAGCACTAATCCCTGTGGAACACCACTAGTCACAGCCGTCCATTCCGAAAAGCATCCTTCCACCACTACCCTCTGTCTCCAATGACTAAGCCAGTTCTGTATCCTCTTGCCAGCTCATCCTTGATACCATGTGACTTCACTGTTTGTACCAGTCTGCCATGAGGCACCCAGTCATAGGCTTTACTGACGTCTATGTAGACAACATCAACTGCCTTTCTCTCATCAATCATCTTTGTCACTTCTTCCAAAAACTCATCAAGTTAGTGAGGCATGACGTCCCCTACACAAAACCATGCTGTCTATTGCTAATAAGTCCATTTGCTTCTAAATGTGTATAGATGTTGTCCCTGAGAATCTTTTCCAATTATTTCCCTACCACCCACATGAGACTCACAGGCCTATAATTTCCAGGACTATCCCAGCTACCCTTCTTAAACAGTGGGATGACATTGGCTATTCTCCAGTCCTCTGGCACTTCACCTGTGGCCAAAGAAGATACAAAGAAAGGCATCAAGGAGCCTATGAAAGCTGAAGTCAATGGAAGTCAGGAGAGGAAAGCTTCATTGGTAGGAGTCATACGTGGCTCAAGGGAAGATATTTGTAGTTCATGGAAGTCAATTATTTCAGTCTCAGGACATCTCTGCGGGCGTTCGTCAGGATAGTGCACTAGGCCCATTCATCTGCAGCTGCTTCATCAATGACCTTTCCTCCTTCATAAGGTCATAAGTGGGAATGTTTGCTGATGATTGCACAATGTTCAGTACCATTTGTGACTCCTCAGGTAATGAAGCAGTCTGTGTCCATTTGCAACATGACCTGAAAGTCTTGAGCTGATACGTAGTGAATAAAATCACACATATGTCAGGCAATGGGTGTCTACAACAAGAAAGAACCTAACCAAATCCCTTTGAAATTCAATGGCATTACCATTCCTGAATCCCTAACTCTCAATATTTAAACTGACTGGACCAACCATATAAATACAGTGCGTACAGCAACAGTAAGAGGCTAAGAATCTTGCTGCAAGTAGCTCTTCTCCTGACTGCCCAAAGCCTGTCAGCCATCTACAAGGCGCAGGTCAGGAGTATGATGGAATATTCCCTTCTTGCCTGGATGAGTAGAACTCCAACAGTATTCAAGAAGCTTAAAACTATCAGACAGCAGCCGTTTGATGGATACCCCATCTACCACTCTAAACAACCATTCTCTTCACCATTGCCGCACTGTGGTAATAATGCGTACCATCTACAAAATTCACTGCAGCAACTCACCAAGACTCCTTCTGCAGCACTTTCCAAATCTGTGATCTCTACCTCCTAAAAGGATAAGAGCAGCAGATCAATGACACCTAGACAGTGATCCCTACATCCTGAGAAAGATTAAGAAAAGTACAGAAATATTTTGATACCAAAAAACCCTAACCTAAATTATCTAACCTCAACTCTTGACAGACATTGAAGCACTAGAATTGTCTCAGGAAGGAACAGTCAATCTGGGTCCCCTGTCCTGAGCACTTTCCACTGACATGCATGCGTGTCATGTGTATAAAGATCGGTAAGAACAGGGTTATGCTCCTATTTTGAATAACATGGTCATTTAGATTTAGTCAGGATGGCTTTTAAAGTTTAAAGAACTCCAACAATGAGTCCATGCTTTCACAGAGAGTATGATATTGGACAGGAAACTTCAGACTAATCCAATTTGATCAAGATTCTTTGTGGACAGTTGTCTGTTATATAAACAAAATTGGAGAAAAGTAAGTTGTTGAGTGGATTGTCTCGCATTCATGTTGCATTTTCCATTTCAGTCAATTACAAACTGACTTCATTTTGGTCCAAACTTCAACATAAACCAAATTAGTATAGATTCAATGTCCTTCAGTGTCTCAAGCCAAATCAGCCCTATTGTTTAAACCTCTTGACTGGAGTAGTATTTATTAGACTCTCGTGTCCCCCACCACCCTAGCCTTCCATGACGAATTGTTTGTCACTTTGCAGTGTGTGGAATTTTCAACTCCAGGCAATTGACATTGCCTGAAGGGAAGTGGTTATCTGCTTTCAGTCCCTTTGCATGTCAATGGGATTGAGTGAAGTATTTACAATACTAAACCAGGAGTATTTCCTCAGGGATTGCTGCACAGTTTCAGTGACCAGCTCACCTGTCATTCTGGCACCACACAATTACATCATAACTACTGGAATCTGGGAAAGTTTGGAATGTCTGAATTTCTTTAGGGGTGTGGGTGGGGCTGGATGATTTTATTTTAATGGTGGGGAGAGGTAACAGTGCTGAGTAATTGGACTCCTTTGAGGAATTCACAGGTTCCGGGTAAAATTATAGAATTGTAGATTGATTACAGAAAGAAGCCATTTGGCCTATCGAACAAACTACAGCTCTACAAGAAAAATTCAGCTAGTCCTACACTTCTGCTCTTTTCCTCTAACTTGTCATGTGCTTATCCCCTATTTTCAATACCTAGCAGTGGTGGATTGTATAAGCAGTTAAGCTGTTTCTGAAATATTGGCTCAGTGTTGCCCAGGACAATAGGTGGATTTCCTGGCATGACTGCAATTAGTGCCGCAGGATTGTTTACATCCAGTGAACAAGCCTAAGAAAGGGGCCTGCTTTACATTTTGTTCCAATGTACTCCCATTCATTTCCCAGTAAGATGAGGTTGGTCCCTTCTAGATGACTGCATGGACTATCAACCTCAGTTCAGTGTGTTCTCTTCTCACAGTGACTGGATACCAAATCAATTTGAAACTGGTTGTAGATTCAACTCTGCTGGGAACTGGGCTAATGTTGTCTAAACTTGTATGATTGAGAACAGTATCTCATACATCCTCAGTATGTGCTGGAGCTCCTCCTGTTGAAGTGTAGGCACTGCTATGATGCAGGGTGTATCAGCACCCAACTTGCACACAGAAAGACACTGCACCCACGTCCAGAAATAGTGAATTGTGTAACAATTTCATTTGATTTGAAGATATAATTTTGGGGTTGCATGAAGCCCAAGAATATTCCCCATTTCTCATTTAAATGGTGCCATGCTCAGAAGCCTAGGACTGAGATTTTCCATTTTGCAGTCATCTAGAAGGGACCTTTTTCCAGTCTTGGGGTTGGGTGTGTTCCACGGCAACAGACTTGTCTCCCCACCATCAAGATGGCTTGCCTGATTGCAAGCCAATCAGCTTCTTAAGAACTGACCAAAGATCTTCTCAGCCTATTTCAGGCCTCATCAGTGGAGTACTGTCTCGCCAAAAGCTGGCAGCCCATTAGAAGTCAGCAACTTCTGGGTCCTAAAGACCATCAGTCAAGAAGATCCAACTGTGAGAAGGTCAGTGGGTTTCTTTATTTTCTTAGGGGATGGAGCCGAAGCTGTCCCTCCACTAACTTCCAGACTGAGGCAAATGGAGGCCTCACCACTATGATCCCTGATTTCCCAGTTGTGCATCCAGCCACTTCTCTTGCCAGCCAAAAAGGCAGGTAATTGGACAAGTTACAAGTTGAGGCCCTTAAGTAGTTGCTAATTGACCACATAAGGGTTTTACTTGCTGGCAAGTTAGAAGAGACCCCAATGGACCTTATCACCCCAACACTTAATTGATGAGGTAGTGAGAAGCAGACCAGTGTCTTTTCAAGGCTAACTCACCCAATTATTTCCTTCCCTCCAGGTACAACATACTTTATTATATATCTAGATTCTTTAAACCAATTTGATACAGTTTATTTCCTGCCTGGTTTCCTTCACTCCATTGTTGAAGTTACTGCCAAACACTGGAGGAAGATTCTATAGCAGGCCGCCAGTAACTTTCCCAAATAATCGCTCCTGATTTGTTAGTCCAGACAATGAAGGGCTGGCAGCTCCCTTAACAAGAAGTAGCACCTGATCTGAAGTTTATATGTATATGATCATTTAGTTTTAACATTAAGAGTGGCAAGGCTATGAAGACTCTAAGAAGGGAATGAAACAACTGTTCTAGAGATCGTAATGCAAAGATCACTATTGCGCATTAGTGTGTAAACAAAAGAGGTTGGTGGAACTCCTAAGAGTCAATCTTCAGATAAGGCAGAGTCAGGGATACAGAAGACTCAGGGTAGAGAGAGTTCAGTCTAAGACAGCATCCCCTCGAATGATTTACAGACACCCAACTCCCAGACCTTGTGGTTGGCAGATTCATTGAGGACAGATAACGGATGATTCTGTCCATTGTTCCAAGTAGGTGAATAGGGGTAAATTGTCTCCCTCTATTTAGCCAGCTCAGTCAACCTGGTAAAATGTTTAGAAAAAGAAAGAGTGTATAGTACAAAACTAAAGTTAAAAGAGTATGCAATTCTAAGGATTTTTATGAGCTGTTAGGTTTTAACTTGAGACCATAGTTGTTTAATTGAATCTTGTATCATCAGCAGTAGTGGCATTTGTATACATCCTTGAGTTCTCAGTGAATGAATGTTTCTTCAATTTGTTTTATCACCATGCATTGCCTTTTGACAGGCTAAGAAAAAACAAAGTTCTGCAGTTACAGATCCATTTTTCTCCCAAAGCAGCTCTGCCAAAGCAATATATGCCTTCCTGTGTCTGGTTTAATTGGTTTTCCAGGCTCAATAATTTGCAGGTGAATCTTTCACCCCAATATGTGAAACCTAGTTGTAAAGGTATAAATCAAACAGGAGATACAAAATTAACATGCAATGCCTTTTGATAAAAATGTTGATTTCCAATCAGACTGGTTTTTACATATCAATGGTTTCATGAGCTGATTCAACACATGATCAGCCGAAGGCTGTGGCCATTTTAAATCAGTGTTTTTTTCCATCATAAAACCATATTAGTCCACAAAAGTCCCAGGTATTGAAATCAGATATTGGACATCAAAAAATTGATCATCCACACTTCGCCAATTAGTATAATGCAATAGCGTTAGGGAAACACATAGAAGCAATCTGATTCAGCTTCCATCCATCTCTCTGTCCTATAGTAAACCACGCCAGCTACCCATCCACACACAGACACATATACACACAGACAACCACCCACCAACCCACAAGCACACACAGACAGACAGAGACAGTCACACACACAAAACGTTTATTCTGTGTAACTGAAATACAGTGTGGTAAGTCTCCAATTGATTTTATTATTCAGATTGAGATAGTTTTAAAATGACACGGGCCCATTTTTTTTGATATTTATGAGATTTTATTTGCTGTCTGTTTGAAATCAAATTATGTTACTGGCAAAGAAAGGCTGTTTTCATTTTCAACATAGCATTATGGGTGTCATTTTGGGAGACAACCAGGTGAAGTGTATGTAAATAAACACAATTAGTTTTATTAGCAATGCAGACAAAGCAGACCAAAGTAGATATGTTTTCGGCCAAACCTCAGTAGCATAACCACCACACAATACTACACAACTTGACCTGGATGTAGGACAACCACCATGGACAAAGGTGCAGTCAAAGGACTGATGAAGGAGGAGCACTCCGAAAGTTTGTGATTTTAAATAAACCTGTTGGACTATAACCTGGTGATGTGTACTTCTGACTTTGTCCACTCCAGTCCAACACCAACATCTCCACATCATCACAACTGCTATGGAAGTCATGCTTTTCAGGACAAGTGCAATATAGTGCATTCTCATGACATGTTCACAAAGAAATGCCTCACATACAAAGGAGTTGAGGCATAGACAGATCAGCTTGATCTACTTGAATGGCAGGTCAGGCTTGAGGGGCCGAATTGCCTGCTCCTGCTTGTTTTTCTTATGTTGATAGTAAATTGACTTTTGTTCAATCACATCTAGCCTAAATTTCTAAGTGGCACTCCTCTACTTGGTCTTGGAGTCCTTTAGCTAAAAGTATATGGTCCAGCCTGATAATATCCAATAAGTTATGCCTCAATATTCCTGTTGCTGTGTTGTTCACTTTTTCTGTACTAAAATGTAATCCAGCTGGATTTTCTTACCAATTGGGGATTTATATATCATTTTTTCATGGTAAACCTATTATTTGTAGACCAGAGGCTGAATTCAATGTTTTAATCAAAAACTACTCTGTTTCTATTTGCATCATCATTAAACGAGTACCAAGTTATTTATTTACTCAGCAACATGTCCAGAGCAGCTCCAATAATCAGGACTTAATTGTTGTGTGGATTCTTTGTCTTCACAAAATGTCAATATTTCTGCATCTGGATTATTGTTGGTTTGTTGTGCTTGGCAAATACATTGACTAATGGATTGCCATGGAATTCCAAAACAAATGTTCTATGCTAAATTTGGTTTGGAGACATTTTGCTTTGAACTGGAATCCTACTCCTATTGTACTACATGTTGTTTCTGGAATTGTAACCAAACCCTATCCATCATGAAGATCTTGGTGTTTCATATCTTCTTTCTCATGATTGAGGCAATTTACCTGCAGAACACATCGCTTAGATTCATTATTTCTCTGTCATTCTTAAGAATGCTTTTGCAAAACTTGCATTTAAAATACAATCAAGATGCTTTTATTGTTTATATTTCATGATTTTGGTGTTTTTTTTCAGATCTCTGTCAGCTTTTGCAATTCTTTCAATATTTCTATGAGGTAATGAGGATTACATCACGAGATATTGTAGCCACAGCAACCAATTGGCCAGCATTTGGTCCTGAGGCACAAACCTAAAACTTGATGCTGTCATTTGGATTGTCTTTGATTGCTGTCTCATTGACTTGTGAAATGCTGCAGTTGCAACACAATTTGTGGGTTGTGGATGTTTTGATTAATTCGGGGATTAGCTCAAATTCCCATTGATGACATTTCCTCCAGCAAAGATCCCAATTACATCCTTCAGACTCTCATTCACCCAAAGCCATTGTCACTTCCTAGAGTGGCAGATTATTTGACTACCATCTAGCTGTTAACCAGTTCCTAGTTGTACCAGGAGATAGCAAGAAATGCAGATGCTGGAGTCAGAATCGATACAGTGTCAAGTTGAAGAAACACAGCGGGCCAGACTGCATCAGAGGAGCAGGAAAGTCAATGTTTTGGGTTGAGACCCTTCATCAGGATACCAGCTGTGGTCAATTCAGCAGCAGGTTTTCCTAACAACTGAAATGATGGAGGACAATCCTTTGAATGAGGAGACAGACAGAGTGCAGAGTGAGGACAAGGGGAACATTATCACTATTCTGGGAGGGAGGAGGAGGAGTGAGGGCAAAGGTTCAGGAAATGGGTTGAACATGACTGAGGGCCCTTTCAAACAATGTGGTTCGGGGTCAGAAGGGAGGGTCTTAATGAAAAAGGTGGGTATCTTGGAGGCATCATCCAAATAGCTGCAAATGAGTCAGAGAAACTGAGAGAATGGAATGGAGTCCTGGCTGGAAGCAAATAATGTAAGAAAATACAGTCAAGGTAACTTTGGGAGTCAGTGGGTTTGTAATCAATAATTGTGGTCAGAAGATAGGACATCAGAGATTGGATGTGGGACAAGAAGCCTAATGGCACAAAGATAGTGCTCATGAGGCAAGTCTGAGTGGAAGCTAAGTCCTTTAGATACTGTGACTAACCGGCAACATGTAAATGAGGTAGAGTAGAGAGCCAGGGATGCATCGTTGCAGAACCTACTGGGTTTGCATTTGGGCATGAGAAAGAAAAGTCATCATTAGAGATACTCTGGCTGCAATTAACTGCAAGAGTGGAACCAACTGCACCAAGCCTGTTCTACAGAACAAGACAAGGGAAGAGAGATATGGGGAGGTAGCAGGGTAAGTCAGCTCCATCAAAGACTGCACAAACATCAAGGAGGATGTGGAGATATAAAGCACCATAGTCACAAAAAAAGCAATTTGTTCCTTTAAAGTGAGCAGTAACTCAAGTAATCCACAGAAATCTGTAGCCACAAAGCCCTTAATACTTAACTTCTTAAAAACAGCTAAAGACTGTGAAGTAGTAGGAACTGCAGATGCTGGAGAATCCAAGACAACAAGGTGCAGGGCTGGATGAACACAGCAGGCCAAGCAGCATCATAGGAGCAGAGAGGCTGACGTTTCGGGCCTAGACCCTTCGGTCTAGGATTCTCCAGCATCTGCAGTTCCTAC
>NC_063358.1:23876097-23925495 GCF_021869965.1 Rhincodon typus
GTAGGAACTGCAGATGCTGGAGAATCCTAGACCGAAGGGTCTAGGCCCGAAACGTCAGCCTCTCTGCTCCTATGATGCTGCTTGGCCTGCTGTGTTCATCCAGCCCTGCACCTTGTTGTCTAAGACTGTGAAGTATCTTGATCCAAGGTTCTTGTAAAAAGGTCTCATGTAGACACTCTTCCAAACACTTCCCACATTCCTAAGCAGTCACTGAGATAGAGTTTCACTGGAACTACTAGGGACTTGCAATTGGCAAAGAAAGTGTTGCCAGTTTCGACTTAAATAATATTTCAATGAGGTCCAATGCTGTTCTGAGCCAACATCTTCATTAACATGATTCCCTGTAGTCACAACTTTATACAGATCAAGCGTGGGAACCCTTGTTAGTTTATTGTTTCTTAACCTAGGGATGCTTATACAAACTGTAGCCTCCTGACCATTGTCCATCTATGGAATTAGATGTTTTAACTATGACGTTAGTAGTTCAATAACATTATTTTTCTTTAATCATTCTCAGGACAAGGGCATTACTGGCTAGACCAGCATTTATTGCGCATCCCTAATTAAGTCAAGTGTCAACCACAATGCTTTGGGTCTGGAGTCACATGCAGGCCAGACCAGGTAAGGATGGCAGTTTCCTTCTCTAAAGGACATTAGTGAACCAAATGTTTTTTTTTCTGACTATCTACAATAGTTTCATGGTCTCATTTCATTAGACTCTTATTTTCCAGACTTTCATTGAACTCAAATTCCACCATTGCGCATTGCCTCCCCAGTATTAATAAAGTAGCTGATTTAGATAAATCATTTGCTCCTTTTAACCTATGCAATGGTGTACAGCTTTAATAAAATGCCTCCAGCATGGTGCACAATTATATTTCCATGACAATCTTCTTTCTGTGCAATTAATAAAATATTTACATCTGTATTTTTTTTTATGTAATTTACTTTTTCAGAGCAAGCACATAAATAAAGAATAATATGTAATAATTATGTGGTCCATTAATGAATAGCCACAGCCATTAATCAGCTGTAAGATAAGCAGTTGAGTAATTATATGTATTGTATAAAATGCACCAAATCAGAAACTTATTTTTAATTCACTCATGGAATATGGGACGTGGGGTTTGCTGGCTGGCAGCATTTATTACCTATCTCTAGTTGCCCTTGAGAAAGTGGCAATGAGCTTCCTCCTTAAACCACTGTAGTCTATATGCTGTAGGTAGATCCTCAATGTCGTTAAGGAGGAAACACTAGAATCTTGACCCAGTGAATGACAATATATTTTCAAATCATGATGGTGAGAGGCTTGCAGGAGAACTTGCAGCCAGTGGTGTTCCCATGTATCTGTTGCCTTTTTCCTTCTAATTAGAGTGGTTGTGGATTTGGAAGACAAAACCTTAGGATCGTTGGTAAATTTCTGCAGTGCATCTTGTTGATAGTGCATATAGCCACAACCGAGAATCAGTGGTGGAGGGAGTGGATGCTTGTGGATGTGGGAAGCAGGTTACCCATCCAGGCAATGAAGAGTATTCGATTACACTTTTGACTTGTGTCTAGTAAATGGTGGACAGGCTTTGGTAAGTCAGGAAATGTGTTATTTGCCACAGTATTCCTAGCATCTGACCTGTTCCTTTAGTCACTCTGTTTGTGTGGACAGCCCAGTTCAGTTTCTGGTCAATGGTAACCCCCAGGATGTTGATAGTGGGGGATTCAGTGATGGTAACAACATTGAATGTCAAGGGGCAGTGGTTAGATTATCTCTTATTGGGGATTGTCATTGCCTGGCATTTACGTGGCATGAATATTTCTTGCCACTTGTCAACCCAAGTCTGGATATCATGTAGGTCTTGTTGCATTTGAACACAGACTGCTCCAGTATCTGAGGTGCTGAACATAGTATAATCATCGGCGACCATCTGACCTCATGATGGAGGGAAGGTCATTGATGATGAGGCTGAAGATGATTATGCCTAGGACACTACCCTAAGGAACTCCTGCAGTGATGTTCTGGAGCCGAGATGATTGATCCTCCAACAACCACAAACACCTTCCTATGTGTCAGGAATGACTCCAACCTGCAGAGAGTTTGCTCCCTGATACCCAATGATTCCAGTTTTGCTAGGCCTCCTAGATGCCACACTCAGTTGAATGCAGCCTTGATGTCAACGGCTATAACTCTCACCCCACCTTTGGAGTTCAGCTCTTTTGTCCATGTTTGAAAGAAAGCTATAATGAAGTCAGGAGCTGAGTGGCTCTGGTGGAACCCAAACTGAGCGTCACTGAGCAGATTATTGCTGAGCAGAAATGAAAACAGAAATTGCTTGAAAAACTCAGCAGGTCTGGCAACATCTGTGGGGAGAAAACGAAGTTAATATTTCAGGTCCAGTTACCCTTCTTCAAAACTGATTGTAGCTAGGAAAAGGTTGGTATATATGCTAAAGGTGGGGTGGGGTGTGGGGTAGGATTAACAATAGATGGAGATGGAGCCCAGAGAGAGAGAAAAACCATTGGGCAGATAAAGAAATGAGTAAAGGTCAGCCTGGGCGAATCAACAACAGTTAATGAGGACCATTACTGGCTGGCAATGGGTTATGCATCGTAGCAGTCTGATGACCAGACCTAGTGTGTGGGGGTTGGGATAAGGACATGAGAGAAGGTGATTGAACCCTAAAATGATTGAATTTGATATGGAGTCTGGAAGGCTGCAGGGTCCCCTAGCGGAAAATGAGATGCTGTTTTTCCAACTTGCACTGAACTTTGTGGAGCATTGCAGAGAGCTCAAGACAGAAATGTTGGCCAGAGAACACAGTGGTTTGTTGAAGTGGCAGGCAACCGGAAGCTCAGGGTCATTTTTGCAGATAGAACTGCAGAACAGCTACCAGTCTACGTTCCACCTCCCCAGTGTACAGGTGACCAAATTGTGAGTAACAAATACAGTAGACTGAATTGAATGAGGTGCAGGTAAATCACTGCTTTACCTGGAAGGTGTGTCTGGGACATTGGATAGTGAGGAAGGAGGAAGTTAATGGACAGGCGTTGCACCATCTATGACTGCAGGGGAAGGTGCCATGGGGATGTGGGGAGATGTTGGGAGTGGAGGAGGAGCGAACCAAGGTGTCCTGGAGGGAATGGTCCCTGCGGAAGGTTGATAAGAAGAGGGAGGGGAATATGTGCCTGGTGGGAGAATCCTGCTGGAGTGGCAAAAATGGCAGCTAAATGATCCTTTGGATGTGGATGCTGTTGGGATAGTGAGGACCAGGAGTCTTCATCGCTGTTGCGGGAGGGAACAATGTGAGTAAGGGCCAAAGTGCAGGAGATGGATCAGACATGATTGAGGGCCCTGTCAACTGTGGTGCTGGGGAATCCCTGGTTGAGGAAGGTGGTGGACATTTCGCAGACCCCGTTTTAGAAGCTGGCATCATCAGAACAGATGGAACAGGGACAGAGTAACTGGGAGAATGGAATAGAGTCTTTACAGAAAGCAGGGTGTGAGGATGTATATTCAAGATAACTGTAGGATTCGGTGTAGTGGATACTGGTGGCCAGCCTATGCCCAGAAATGGACACAGAGATGTCGAGAAAGGAAAGGGTGGACTCAGAGATGGACCAGGTGAAGGGTGGAGGAGGATGGAAATTGGAAGCAAAATTGATAAACTATTCCAATTCCAGATAAGAAAGGACAGCAGCACTGATGATGTAATCAATGTGCTGGAGAAAGAGTTGTAGCTGGGAACCAGACCAGGACTGGATCAAGGAATGTCCAAAGTACCCCACAGAGACAGGCATAACTGGAGCCCATGCGGGTACCTATGGTCACTCCTTTGACCGAAAGAAAGTAGGAGGAGTTAAAGGAGAAATCATTCAAAGTAAAGACCTCAGCCAGGTGGAGGAGTTTCTCCAGGAACTTCTGTTTTTGTTTCTGATTTCCAGCACCCACAGTTATTTGTTTTTTTTTCATTCCTGAACAGGTACGGCTTGATGGCACTGTTGATGATACCTTCTATCACTTTGCTACTGATCGAAAGTAGACTGATAGGGCAGTAATTGGCTGGGTTGGATTTTGTCCTACTTTTTGTGTACAGGACATACCTGGGCAATTTTCCACATTGTCGGGTAAATGCCAACGTTGTAGCTGTATTGGAAGAGCTTGGCTCGGGGTGCAGCAAGTTCTGGAGCACTAAGCATTGGCATTCCCTGTTGCATATCTGGTATAAATGTATGAGTGGCACCTTCATGGTGAATTCCCAATCTTGGAACTTTCTTGGAAAGATAGTTACTTCTTCACAGAGAGAAATGGGAAGTAGTGAGTGAGTAACCCTTCCCAAACACAGACTCTTATTGCATATTAAACAGCTCAAAAACCAAGCAAACAACACTATCTAACTCTGTTGGAACAATTTTTAATATTTTGTGGAATGTGAGTGTCACTGACAAAGTCAACATCCCTAATTACACTTGAAAAAGTGATAGTGAGCCACTTTTTTGAACAACAACTTCAGCCCATGGGACGATGGTACTCTTAAACTATGTTATTAGAGAGGGAGGTCTAGGATTTTGACCCCGTCATGTTGAAGAAGAGTAATGCAGTTCCAAATCAGGATAGTGTGTGGCTTGGAGGGGAACTTACAAACAGAGGCATTCCCTTGCATCTATTGTCGATGTTTTTGTTTTAAGGATGCTATCAAGGAAAAATTTGAGAACAGTTCAGCAGTAGACATCACAAGTATCTTATAAACTGTATGACATCTGTAATCAGATCTGATGATATCATTAAACTTCTAAAAGCAATGACCCTTCTTCTTCAATTGTCAGCTTCCTAGATACTTCACAACACATTAACATAAAGTGTCTGGTCTGACAGTTGTGCAATTTTTGAAGAGCACAGCTACAGACAGAGGAGGTGACAGGATGGGATTGTCATGGAATCTCACTTAAGGATGGAATCTACCCCACTTTGGTCCCAGCAATCTATCTGCAACATTTTCAGCTTAGGAACCCCTCCCATAATTGAGGGGGAGCTTTCTGTGTGTGTGGGAGCTTTACAAAGACTCTTTTCCAAAATGACGTCATTAGTATTCTGCCTCCAAATTGTATCCGAACAGATGATTAGAAGCAGAAGTAGGCCATTTGGCCCCTTTAGCGTGCTCAACCATTCAATAATCTGTTTGCAGCTTCAAGTACACATTCACGCCTACCCAAATAACTTTCATCCCCTCAATTACCGAGAATCGATCCACCTCTGCCTTAAAAATATTCAAGGAGTCTGCAAGATGTACCCTTTCAGGAAGGGAGTTCCAAAGACTCATGAGCTTCTGTGAGTAAAGATTTTTTCTCATCTCTATCTTACATGGGTGCCCCATACATTTAAACAGTAACCCCTAGTTCTTGATCCTCCAACAAGGGGAAACATCCTTTCCACATCCACTCTGTTGAAAATTCCCCAGGATTTTAGATGTTTCTGTCAACAAATCCAGATAAGTCATTTTTAATGAATACATTAAATTGTGTAACATTTATAAAATAAAAACATAGCACTAATTGTATTATTATTTATTATGTTATACTGTATTATTAATCATCCCAATTTGTGCAATATTTAATAAAATATTATTCATTTTAATCTTTTGGCTGAAACAGACCACATATAAATAAATAATACAAAATAAATCAATCAAGAAATTGGCTAGGCCATCATTTGTTGCACAACCTAACATTGAAAAGTGGTGGTGATCTGCCACCTTGATCTGCTGTAGCCCATTTGGTGCAGTTACAGCCACAGTGAGTGAGGGAGAGAGAGCGTGTTCCATGATATAGTTTCTGGTCAGGATGGTGTGTGACTTTGAGGGGTTGTTTTCTCATGCATCTACTGCCTTGTCCTTCTAGGTGGTTGAAGTTTTAGAGTTTGGATAGTAGGAGAGCAGGTGACAGAAATGACGTTTTCTGTTAGAGGAAGGATTTCACATTGAAACAGCCATGTCATGGGTTACATGGTCTCACCAGCATTTGGATCGTTGAGGCGACAGTAACCCCTGTTGGGGACATGCAACTGAGAAGGTTTCTGTTGCTGCTGCAGCACTTCATGGTAGTGTGGCTTTTGCTTGATAGAAGCCACCCCCATACCATGTTGAATACTAGCAACAAGCTGCTGTTGAAAGAGAGTGAAGTGTTAGTGTGGGTGAAGTGCCTTTCAAGACATTGGCACTCACCTACCAAGTGGTGATAACACTCTCAGAGAGAACCAGTGTTTGCGCAGTAGCCTCTGGCTTGGCCATGGCCAGATCAAAGCCTTCTCCAGCTTGTTAGTTTCATTGAAGAAGTGTTTTTCGCTGTGCACTCACCTTGCAGTGACACACGTCAGGAAATATGTCCCCTTGTTGGGAAATCCTGAATTCAGGATTAAATCAGGTTTTAATGTCTTCTTTATTACTGTGCCCATTCGACTTCCTAACTACTTGCCCCTCAGCTCCAAAAAAGTACCATGCTTACCTTCAATCCTACCCCAGGGAAAGTCAGAAGCAGGTAGGATAACATTGAGATCCTGAGCCAGCATCTGTTCCCAATATATCCCCTTCTTCACCTGCACTGCATCCACCACAGCTGGCTACATTAGTCTGTTTCACAGCTCTAGCCTGTTTCCTGTAATCAAGCAAGACAATAATTAAAACCTTTCCTCGGAATGTATCACATTCGATGTTAAAACTCCCAACTCGTTTCCAACTATCTACAACAGAAACCATACTCGCACTTAGACCAAGAATAGATCTCTTATTCCTCAGAATGTCATGAATGTGGGTATTCTTGCACTCTATAAACTGTACCAGCCACACCAGGCTACATCTTTCACTACCAGCAACCCCACTCCTACCCCAATCTCTGAGCTGTCATCCTTCTCCCTCACCTACCTCACATGAATACCTCATACACTCCCAACACACCACCCTTCAATCATCTGCATCCCTATCCCTCACTCACCTTCCACCCTACGCCAACCATCTGGTAACCTAATGCCCTGCATCCACCTGCTACCCTAGCCCTTTCACCCAACTGGCACCCTAATGCCTAACCCGCCAGGCACCCGAGTCCCCTCATCCACTGGCACCTTAGCCCCCTCACTCACCTGGCGCTCAACCATTATCCAACATGGTACCCTAGACCCACTCATCCACCTGATCCCTAGCCCTTCATCCACTTGCCCTCTCTAAGTCCTCACTGTTGGACATTCTACCTCCACATACACGCCTTCACTCAGTGGCTGCCACAGAGGTTATGGGACCTTTTGATCACAAAATGCAGCACTTGATGCTGAAGACGGAGGCGTGATTTCTTGTTAACCGTCTCTACTCCTATCTTGATGATTCCTGACATTCATCTATGCTGATTCAACTAGGAAGGCTCCCGGCCCAGAAGTTCTCCAAAGAAACTGCAACAGAGTAAGTGGGTAATTTTTAATCTGATTTGGATTGTAAGTAGGGATTCCAATCTAGACCGGAAGATTTAAGCCAAATGGACAGCATGAAACAAATTTCTTATTCCAATGTAATTCACCTCAGGGGATCCTGCTTTTGATTTTGCTTCCACTGTGCACTTACAGAGCCTTGTAAAATATTTTACTGGTTGCGAATCCTTCAAATTGCTAAGGTACAGAGCCATAAAGACACACGTGATAAACTAATTCAATATGTAGGACGGACACCGGACACTAAAAATCCTTGCTACCCTTGAGGACGAAAGAAACTTCACAGGCACAAGAAATTCCCAGCAATCAAAACCAAATGCTTTTATAATAAAACGGATCTTTTTCAGAAAATGTGCCAAACCAGGGCACAGCTACAGGAAAATGAAAGACAACCTACACAAAGAGATGAATGAGGTAGAATGGTTTTAAATAGAAGAAAAAAGAACAAACTTTCCGAGAGGAAATCAGTGACCCAGACCAAACATTTTGGCAAGTGGACATTTTCTCAATGGGCAGGTCAAAAACTTCAAGTTGGACACAGGAGTAAGTGTCACAATATCATCAGAAAGCGAGCCTTGGTTGACAAAGCACCGTTTATAGGCAACAGACATTCAATGACATGGTCCGGGGGCATCGCACCTTATCATTAAACATGTGCTCCCAGTATATGTATACAGCAAAATAGAAGACAGCAAATATGAGAAGACCTGCATGTATTTCATCACTGAAAATTCCCTCTCTGGGTAAAAATTTATGCATTGACCTCAACCTCATTCAAAAGCTGGAAAGGGTTAAACAACAAAAGGTCAAGGAGTGGCCAATGGAATCTTTGACTGCCTCAGCCTTTTCATGGTGCCCTTGCATGCTAGACAACCCTGCCAACTGGAATGCAGCTGGCAATGCTCCACAGACCTCAGTACCAACAGTGACACTGAGCAATCCAGATTGTCTTACTCTTTCTGTGTATGCTAGTGTGCTGCTCCTACACCCATTCCCAGTGGTGTTGCATATTTTTTGTCCATGAGGATGCTCACTCTCTCAATGGCAGAACTCATGTCCATAAAACTCTGAGTCATCATGAAGCACATACACTTCATGGCTTCCCTCACCGACTGCACATAGCACTGCAGAGTTACAGCAATCTCTGATATTTGGATATTCATCTGTCACTTACACTCTGCCTTTGGGACGGGTGGTGGATAGACCTTTCAAAGAACTGGCAGAGGTTGCTTACAGTTACTTGAAGGAAAATCAGTCAGAGGCATTCAAAAGAGATTCATCAGGCACATTGGGTATAACCTTGTCCCCACAAACAATAAGGGTGTATTGCAAGTCTAAAACACACTTGTTATCCAGAAGCAAACAGGATAAGATAAAGCAGAAAGATAAAGCTTATGACAATCTCAAAGAATGTAATACTTTAGGAAGCTTACAGGAGTATAGAAAGTACAGGGCGTAGTGAGAAAGGAAATTAAGAAATCAAAGAGAAGATACAAAAAAAGTGGCTGGTAAAATTATGGAAAATCCAAAATGTTTTGTCAATACATAAAACTGAGTGGATAACAAAGAACAAAGAACAATACAGCACAGGAACAGGCCCTTCCACCCTCCAAGCCTGCGGCGACACATTTTGCCCTTCCATACTAAAACTGTCTTCATCTACAGGATCTGTATCCCTCTATTCGCTTCCTATTCATTTATTCATCCAGGTACTTCTTGAATGCTGCTATTGTGCCTACTTCCATCATGTCCTCTAGCAGCACATTCCACGTACTCACCACCCTTTGTGCGAAAACGTGCCTCACACATCTCTTTTAAATTTCCTCCTCACACCTTGAACCTGAGCCCCTGAGTAATTGATCCCTCCACCCTGGGAAAAAGCCTCATACTTTTCGCTCTATTTATGCCATTCACAATCTTATAAACGTCTATCAGGTGGACCCTCGACCTCCTGCATTCCAGTGAAAACAAACCCAGTCTATCCAACTTTTCTTCATAGCTAAAATCCCCCATACCAGGCAACATCTTGGTAAACCTCTTCTGTACCCTCTCTAAAGCATCTACATCCTTCTGGTAGTGTGGTGACCAGAACTGTACGCAATATTTCAAGTGTGACCTGAATAAAGTTCTATAAAGCTGCAGCATAACTTATCTATCCTTATACTCAATGCAATTTCCAATGAAGGCAAGCATGCCACTGGCCTTTTTTACTACCTTATCTACCCGCGCTGCCACCTTCAGTGATCCATGGACCTGCACATCCAGATCCCTCTGCATATCAATACTCCTAAGGGTTCTGCCTTCACTGCATCACCTCACATTTGTCCAAATTAAACCACATCTGCTATCTTTCTGCCCATGCCTCCAACTGATCTATTTCCTGCTATATCTAACCAAGGTAAGGGTAGCACCCATCAAAGGTATCCATGGTAACTTAAACATGGGTGCAGAAGATGTGGGCAGTGTTCTTACTGAGTATTTTGTCTCTGATTTCACAAAGGAGAGGATTGATGCAGACACTCCAGTTAAAGAGAAAGAGTATGAAATAATAGATAAAATAAACACAATGAGAAGTTCTGGAGGGACTGACCTCCCTGAAGGTGGATATATTACAGGACCGGATGAATTGTATCCTAGACTTTTAGAGGAAGGTGGAAGGAAATAATAAATGCTCTAACAATCATTTTCTAACCCTCACTAAATACAAGCCAGGTCCTGGAGAATTAGATGTCTGTGAACTTTATGCCATTATTCAAAAATGATGCGAAGGATATGCCAACTAAATGTAGTCTGACCTCAGTAACAGGCACATTACAAGATTCAATATTCAGAAAAAGGATTAACTGCCACTTGGTAAGGCATGGGCTACTCAGGGATAGATAAACATGGTTTTGCTAAGAAAAGATCATGTCTTACTAACTTAATTGAAATTTTTGAGAAATTAATGAGGATTGATGAGGGTATCCTACCTACCTTATCTATGCCCCTTAAAACTTAGTAAATATCAGTCAGATCACCCCTCAGCTATCTTTGCTGAGGCAACATCCTGGTGATACTTCTCTGCAATTGCATCCTTCCTATAGTGTGATGACCAGAGCTGTACACAGTACTCCAGCTGTGGCCTTACAAATATTGTATGCAAATCCATCATAACATCTTGCTCTTGTATTCAATGACTTGCCTCATAAAAGCAAGTATCCCACTGCATTTTTAACCATCGTACCTACCTGTCCTGTCGCCTTCAAGGAAGTATGGACATGCACACCAGGGTCCCTCTGATCTTCTGTACCCTCACTTTCAAAACAGAATTGGATATGAGCATGAAAAGGCTATACTTGCAGGGCTTGTATGGTAAGAGCAGAGTAATAGACTGACTGAAGTGCCTTTTCAAAGGGTTTTATGTGATTTGAGATTGGGAGGTGAAGGGATTTTTATTACTGAGAAGAATGAACTTGAGGGGCTGAAGTCGCACAGTACAAGAACAGCTTGCATTTATGTAGCCCATTTAATGCAATAAAATATTCCAACACACTTCACATCCTACTACGTCCAAAGGATTAAAAAAAAACTTCTGTTTCTTCACTGGCAAGTTATATGCTTATCTCAGAGAGCACGGAAGTATTTAATGGTTGAGGTTGAAGTTGAGGGCCTGTGCAAAAGGCTGCAGGCTCAGTACCAGCTGAAGTCTCAGTGAAGAGGTTCTAATGAATTCGCCCCGAGTTCACCTGAACAGATGATTGAAAGCTTGGAGGAAAGAGCAAAAGAATCAGACAAACAAGCAGTAATTTTTCAGAGAGGCAGCTCTGCCCCCCAGTCATTTTTCATTATCTACCAAATTGCCATATTTTGCAGAGGTAAAGTGTTTTATTTTGGTACCAATTTAATAATAGTCAACATATCCTTGGGTTGGTAGCAAGTACCTCAGACAGCTTGACAGCAGGCAAATATTTCATCTGCATCCTTGTGAAAATATAATAATTTCAGCAGCTTTTAAACCTGCTGTCATTTTATTTTCGTGTACTAGCAGAACACAATAATTCCAGGGGCAATATTTCTTGCTGCTGTCTTTAGAATTTCACAGTAATGCTCTCTCACCTTCATCCAGCAATTTCATAAAAGGAATAAGTATAATGCTCACAAGTAAGCAGGGTCTCTCTACATTTACTCGCTCAGTCCCTTCTTCAGTTTATTGATCTTACTGTGAAACTTGACAACAGTGTTTACCTTGCGATTGAATGAGGTTGGAAAGGACTCACTTGCTAAATTGCCTCTGTCTATTTTTCTTTTTACAATAGTTGCAATTCCCTGTTTTATTTAGCCTTATGTTAGAGCTTTGTGCACTTTATTTCTGATGCTGCTGAGATTTAGTCTCCTGCAGAGAGACAATCTGCCTGTACCTCACTTTGAGGGGGCTGAAGCTAGATCACACAACTACTTGCATTTGACTAGCACTTTTAACATAGAAAAATGGCCTGATTTATATTACTTTATATTTATATGGTGTCTTTAAACATTCCAAGGGTACTTCACAGAACCATTTCTAAACAAAGTATGACACAGAAAAATAGGGTCACAATATCAAAAGCTTGTTCAAAGAGATAGATTTTAAGAATGTGTCATACAGGAGAAAAATAAGGCAGAGAGGGAATTCCAGAGTATAGGGCTTGGGAAACCACAAATGCAAGAAGAACCTGTCAGTTTCTTCACTTTTGCTACTGATGAGTAAAAGTGCGTAGTTTCAATTGCTTCAAAGCTTTCCAGTGTGTGATGATCCCAGATTAAAGAATGAAAACACGTTAGGCTACATTTAAAGAAAGGGTAGCTCTCCCTTTGATGGGGTTCTAAAATGGAATGATGCTAAAGACAGTCACTTGTGCAGCTTGGATCTTACAGCTGCCTTTACAGTGACTGTTGACCAGACCAGTGAATGATGCAAGATAGCAATGCATTTACCAATGTGAGCTTGTGTTTGTCATGAAGTGTCAATTGTGCTATGTCTGTGCCCAGAGAAATGTTTCGATTCTGTTCTTGACCCACTGTATGCACAGTGAAGGGCAACTGTTGGCTGGCAGCCATTGATCTGGTTGATGAGTGGGCTTTAAAGATGCCAGGAATCCTGGATGGTCCTGGCAGTGATGAGAACTTCCACCATTCTTGAGCAGAAGGTATTGCGAATGCGGCATCGTAAAGATATGCTGCATTGCTAATGTGGCTCACGGGGAGAAACTCTCCAGAGAACTGCCAAATTGACACATGCCATTTCATCATAGAATCCCTACAGTGTGAACATAGAACATAGAACATAGAACATTACAGCGCAGTACAGGCCCTTCAGCCCTCGATGTTGCGCCGACCTGTGAAACCAATCTGAAGCCCATCGAACCTAAATTATTCCATTATCATCCATATGTTTATCCAATGACCATTTAAATGCCCTTAAAGTGGTCGAGTCTACTATTTCTGCAGGCCCTTAGCCCAACAAATCCACACCAATCCTCCGAAGAGCATCCCACCCAGACCCACCTAATCTACACATCCTCAAACACTATGGGCAACTTACCATGACCAATCCACCCAACCTGCACATCTTTGGACTGTGGTAGGAAACCGGAGCAAACCCACGCAGACACGAGAAGAATGTGCAAACTCCACACAGACAGTTGCCCAAGAGTAGAATTGAACCTGGGTCTCTGATGCTGTGAGGCAGTAGTGCTAACCACTGAGCCACCATGTCACCCTTATTCTCAACACGTTTAGCCTTATATTCCTCTTCATAGATGCTTCCTGACCTGTTGTGTTTTTTAAGCATTATTTTTTTTCTTTCAAATCTCCAACATCAACAACAGTTTGCTTTTGTGTTACAGTTCAGTTTTACAGGGAATGTCGTCTCTGAGGCTGTAGAAGAAGCTGGAGCACACTCTGCTGAAAATTAATCAAAGTGTGGCCTTGAGTTCAATTTTCTCTGGGACATTTGTCTTTATGTTCACCTCATATCCATTGTGCACACCAAAAGCAGATCAATCTGGAACTAAGTCCCATGCTACCTGAAAGACTAGGAGCTCCATAGAATATTATGGTTCTGTGATTGCTTTTTCATACTAAGTTGAGTTTTACAATGCTCTTTCCACAGACATCAATCCATTCTCTCCTCCCTCCATTTAGTAAATGGCCTGAAAAAACGTAGTCATGACATCCTGTAGCTCATGATAACAATGTTACATTGTTATTATAGCATTTTTGGAAGTAAAATTTCAATCATGAGAAACATTGAATGTTTCAGTGAAGATATAACCATGCTATATTAATTAGCCTGTCATTTAAAGTTATTGAGTTTGACTGATGCTTTGGAAATCTGAAGTCACCAATTTAAAGTAAGTCCCAAGCTCTGAATATTGACTATAAAGAGATGGAAAAAAGTGTAAACCAATCATCATAGGCTTATTGTACATTCTAAGTATTTGATATGTAATATGTTTGCAAGTGAACAGATCAAAATTATTCAAAAACACATCAGTGACTGAATATGTAAATAGAATCTATTTGCTTTAAATCAATTACATTCAAGTTAGGAACATACCTGACATTGAATGTTTCTCTGTGGACATTTCTAAATGAAAATGTGGGACTTAATGCAGTTTCCATTACTTAAGTGCCTGCATAGCACCAAGACGAAAGGTTTTATTTTAAAGCATGAAGACTTGATAATGATCCAGGTGTTCATTTCCAGCCTACCATGAAGTTTCTTGCTTAGATACAAGATCAAATCCCTGGCACAACTCTTGCACATAGTAAAATGCCAGAATTAATTCAGAACTGTTCAGAAGCTTAAAGAATCTCAAAGCCATCTAATAAACAATGCTCACCAACATTCATGCAGCTTCCTGCATTTTGGCAATCTTTTCACTGAAGTTCTTAAGAGATTTGAATTTGAAAACAATAGGCACATAGAACATCACATTAATAAGAAAGCTAACAGAATGTTATCATTTATTGCAAGTGGAATTGAATGCATAAGTATGGAGGTTATGTTTCAGTTTCACAGAGTACACGTGAAGGATCTAAGTGTGTTAGGGGCAGCTCAGAGATGGTTTAACAGACCAGTTCCTGGAATGAGAGGATTTTCTTATGAGGAAAGATTGGACGAGCTAGGTTTGTATCTGCTGGAGTTTAGAAGAGTTAGAGGTGATTTGATTGAAACACATAAAATCCTGAGGGATCTTGACAGGATAGATGTGGAGAACCTCTTTCCTCTAATAGGTGAATCAAGAACTAGGGAGTCATCGCTTAAATACCAGGGGTAGCCCATTTAAAACAGGCTAGACTTTTACTTTTCTCTCTGAGGGTTGTGAATCTTTGTTACTGTCTTCCTTAAAGGATGGTAGAAGCAGAGTTCTTGAATATTTTTTAGGCAAAGGTGGACAAATTCTTGTTAAGCAAGGGGTTAAAAGTTTATCATGACAGTTGGGAATGTAGGTTTGAGTTTGCAATCAGAGCAAAACAAGCTCAAGGGACTGAATAGCCAACTGTTGCTCCTAACTTAGAATTATAGAGTTGTACAGCATGGAAACAGATCCTTCAGTCCAACCTGTCCATGCCAACCAGATATCCTAAATTAATCTAGTCCCATTTACCACCATTTGGCCCATAACCTTCCAAACCCTTCCTATTCATGTACCCATCCAGATGTCTTTTAAATGTAATTGTACCAGCCTCCACCACTTCCATTGGCAGCCCATTCCATACATGCACTACCCTCTGCATGAAAACGTTGTCCCTTAGGTGCCATTTAAATCGTTCCCTTCTCACCTTAAACCTATGCCCTCTAGTTTTGGACTCCTCTACACTGGTAATAAGACATTGGATATTCACTCTATCCATGCCCCTCATGATTTTATAAACCTCCATAAGGTCACCCCACAGTCCCCAGTGCTTCAGGGATAAAAGCCCCAGCCTATTCAGTTCGCCCTATAGCTTAAACCTCCCAATCCCTGCAAATTCCTTATAAATCTTTTCTGAACCCTTTCAAGTTTAATAACATCTTTCCTGTAGCAGGGAGACCATAATTGAATACAGTATTCTAAAAGTAGCCCAACCAATGTCCAATACATTCACAACATGACCTTCCAACTCCTATACTCAATGTACTGACCAATAAAGGCAAGCATACCAAACGCCACCTTCACTATCCTGTCTACCTGTGACTCCACTTTCAAGAAAGTATGAACCTGTACCCCAAGGTCTCTTTGTTTGGCTAAACTTCTCAGGACCCTAACATTAAGTGTTTGCGTCCCGCCCTGGTTTGCCTGACCAAAATGCAACACATCACGTTTATCTAAAATAAACTCCATCTGCCACTCCTTGGCCTATTGGCCCATCTGATCAAGATCCCATTGTACTCTGAGGTAACCTTCTTCACTGTCCACTACACCTCCAATTTTGGTGTCATCAGCAAACTTACTAACCGCTCCTCCTATATTCACATCCAAATCATTTATATAAATGACAAAAGGCAGTGGACTCAGCAGCTAATTTGTATGAGTTATATGTAGCAGAATGCTGGGAAGTAGGAAATAGATTGTGTGGGTTGGCACCTGAAATTTCTATGTCACTCACCTGTCATGTGACCCTACCTTCTTGTGATATGCTGTCTCCAGACTCAAGGGAGCACACTTCTACTGCTGATTACCCTTGGCCACTTCCACCAAAGTTTGCTCAGTGGGTAAGGTCTTCCCTCTTGTCCTTGGTAGAGCTCACCACAGCAGATCCCAATTCTGCAGCTGGACTTCCAGGAGACTCCAAGGAGCAGGTTGCCTTTCCGTTCCTGTTGTTGCTGCAGCCTCGCAAACCTAAGCGCTGATGAGCTTTGTTGAAACACGCCTGCAATCCCTTTAATTAAAGACGCTCGCTTTGACAGAATAAATGCAAAATTCCTGCCTTGTCCCTCATTGGTTGTGGGATGACAATTGGTTCGTACAGTCAAACAGCATCAGAAAAGCTGCACAGCATCTGGTTCCAAACCTAAAAACAATCCCGTTGTTCCAGCATTGACTGAGCTGATACAATTCTTCCCACACCATCCAGGATTTCTATCCCACACATCTCTATTCTCCCTATTCTCAGACTTCAAACCAGTTTGGCTGAATTTCCAGGACAAAAGAGGGAAAATTGGAAGCTGCCCTTTCGTAAACTAGCATGCCGAAAAGTTACCAGAGATGACTTTACTTCTAAAAAAATATGCCACCGAAACCCATTTGTCAGCACGCTGGGTTTGTAAGTTTGAGCAAAACAAATCCAGTCTGCGAGCCCTGCCTATGGAAACACTGTAGTGGTATTATGCAGCCTCACTATTTGGCACTTGTTGCCTTGTGTTGTTGTCTTGTGTGTTGCTCAATTCTTTATTTCTTTCTGCAGAATGTGATGACTGAGCATACTGTAAACAGTAAATCTTATCCTCATGCCTTTCTGATAGGCAGCACATTACCAACAGAGCATACTATGCTGGAGCTCAAGATTACCAAAGAAATTACACCGACCAAGGTGTTGTTAAACATCTGCAATATTTGCTCTTCAAACTACTACCAAGACATAGTCCTCAAAGAGAGCATCTCTTTTCCTTTTAGATATTTGTTGTCGGAACAACATTATACACAGTGCAATGTAAATCATAGAATGTCTTACCATGTACAGATAGATCTGTAGACAGTTGCTTAGCACAAGTGCTGGGCAAAACAGCTTTTAGCCCAATGTGCTGAATAGAAAATTACTACAGGATCACTAACAAAACAGCAAAGTTAACTATATTAAAATATCAGCTCAATCTTCAAACTCTATTGCCTTTGTGAAGGAGTGCTGCATTGTCAGAGCATCCATCATTCACGTGAGATCCTAAACCAAAGGTGTGTCGGCTTATTCTGGTTGTTCACATTAGGCATTAAAGACTCCATAGCACTATTCAAAAAGGAGCACAGAATTCACCAGTGTTCTGGCCAATGACCATTCCTCAATTAACACATATATAAAAACAAGAAAAGACGAGCCGTATTGATGTTGGTGGAATCCGCTTGTGTACAAAATGGTTGCTTCACGACCACTGACAATGCTGTTCAAAGCAATTCATTTTGCATGAACTGTCTCAAGGTATTTGATAAATGCATTATACAACTGACAACCCTTTTCTAAAAAAAATCCTGTCAAACAGGTAACTGCTTAAGAAAATGCATGTACTAAAATAATAATTTCCCTGCCAATAACATTTTGGAATGCAGGGAAACAGGATGGATTATCTCTGTCAATCCACTGGTTTAATAAGTCAGTTCTAAGAGATTGATGTGACAAGTCACATTTTCTGTAATTATTGTCAAAATAAAAGTGGATACAAATAGTGTCAACATGTAATTGACATCCAGCATTGCTAAAGAGCATTGCTAGCTAAATATTATTCTCTGCATTTTAAATAGCAATAAAGTTGTCAGCCAGCTGGAGCGTTAAATGCTGTGGGGCAGCAAGGATTGGATGGTAATGGGGTGATGATTTCCCTGTCAGTTCTCGGGTGGTAGGTTGGGAAACCCTGCCACTTGGAAAGCCTTGCCCCTGATTTTGCATTCCCACAGAAGGAATTAGGAGTCAATTGCTTTTTTTTAGAAAATAAAAGAGATTTGATTTGGGTATGAAAAGTGCAAACAAAACACTAGGATTCAAGAAAAGAGGAAGAGAAATCGATAAAAAAGTTACAAAAAATTTTTAATAGATATTACATAGTAGGAGCATGTGCACAGTTCTGGTCACCATATTACAGGCAAGAGATTCCAGAAGCTACCCCATCCAGTTGAGGTCGAGCCAAATGGGTGCAAGTTTGTTTTTGTTCCCAAAAACTTTGCCTAAATACAATCCTTGAAAGTTAAGTATCAGAAGTGTCATGCTCAAGCTCAATCTTGAAAGTCATGTTTAGTCCCACATTCTATCTATTTGTCCTGTAAGTTGCTCATCCTAAGTATCAATCTGACTTCCTCTTAAAATGATTTATGGAATTAGCTTCCACCATTTTTTCAGGTACAGTGTTCCAGATCCTGACAACTTTGAGTGAGAAATTGTCTCCTCATCTCCCATCTAGACCTTTTGCCAATGATTTAGCAACTCACTGATCTAGCAACTCAAGAATGGCTGTCCATGATGCACTGTGGGCCATCAACAGCAGCAGAATTGTACTCCAGCACAACCTACAACCTCATGGCCCAGCATATCCCCCATTCAATCATTACCATCAAGTCAGGGGATCAACCCTGGTTCAATGGAGAGTGCAGGAGGGCATGCCAGGAGCAGCTCTAGTCTGGTGAAGCCACCAAACAGGACTACTTGCACACCAAACAGCTAAGCAATCTCACAACCAACGGATCAGATCTAAGCTCTGCAGTCCTGCCACATCCAGTTGTGAATGTTAGTGGACAATTAAACAACTCACTGGAAGAGGAGGCTCCACAAATATCCCCATCCTCAATGATGGAAGAGCCCAGCACATCAGTGCAAAAGATAAGGCTGAAGCATTCGCATCAACCTTCAGCCAGAAGTGCTGAGGGGATGATCCATCTCGGCCTCCTCCAGTGGTCCCCAGCATCACAGATACCAGTCTTCAGCCAATTTGATTCACTCCACGTGATATCAAGAAACGGTTCAAGACACTGGATACTGCAAAGGCTATGGGCCCTGACAACATTCCAGCAATAGTACTGAAGACTTCTGCTCCAGAACTTGCCGCTCCCCTAGCCAAACAGTTCTAGTACAGTTACAACACTGATATCTATCTGGCAATGTGGAAAATTGCCCAAGTATGTCCTGTACATAAAAAGCAGGACAAATCCAACCTGGCCAATTACTGCCCCTTCAGTCTACTCTCAATCATTAGTAAAGTGATGGAAGGTGTCATCAACAGTGCTATTAAGCAGCACCTGCTCAGAAATAACCTGCTCAGTGATGCCCAGTTTGGGTTCCGCCAGGGCCACTCAGCTCCTGACTTCATTACAGCCTTGGTTCAAACATGGACAAAAGAGCTGAATTCCAGAGGTGAGGTGAGAGTGACAGCCCTTGATATCAAGGCTGCATTCAACTGAGTGTGGCATCAAGGAGCCCCAGCAAAACTGGAATCAATAGGTATCAGGGGGCAAACTCATACCTGACACATAGGAAGATGGTAGTGTTTGTTGGAGGTCAATCATCTCAGCTCCAGGACATCTCTGCAGGAGTTCCTAAGGGTAGTGTCCTAGGCCCAACCATCTTCAGCTGCTACATCAATGACCTTCCCTCCATCATAAGATCAGAAGTGGGGATGTTTGCACAATGTTCAGCACCGTTCGTGACTCCTCAGACACAGTCCTTGTTCAAATGCAACAAGATCTGGACAATATCCAGGCTTGGGCTGACAAATGGCAAGTAACATTCGTGCCACACAAATGCCAGGCTATGACCATCACCAATAAGAGACAATTCTAATCACCACCCCTTGACATTCAACAGTGTTACCATCACTGAATCCCCCACTATCAACATCCTGGGGATTATCATTGGCCAGAAACTCAATTGGACCAACCACATAAACACAGTGGCTATAAGAACAGGTCAGAAGCTAGGAATATTGCGACGAGTAACTCACCTCCTGACTCCTCAAAGCCTGTGCACCATCTACAAGGCACAAGTCAGGAGTGTGATGAAATACTCCCCATTTGTCTGGATGAGTGCAGCCCCAACAACACTCAAGAAGCTTGACACCATCCAGGGCAAAGCAGCCCGCTTGATTGGCAGCACATCCACAAACATTCACTCCCTCCATCACCGATGCTCAGTCACAGCAGTGTGTACTGTCTACAAGATGCACTGCAGAAATTCACCAAAGATCTTCAGACAGCACCTTCCAAACACACAACCACTTCCTTCTAGGAGGACAATGGCAGCAGACATATGGGAACACCACCACCTCTAAGTTCCCTTCCAAGCCACTCATCATCCTGATTTGGAAATATATCGCCGTTACTTCACTGTCGCTGGTCAAAATCATCAAATTCCCTCCTTAATAGCATTGTGGGTCAACCTACTGCACATGGACTGCAGTGGTTCAAGAAGGCAGCTCACTGCCACCTTCTCAAGCGTAACTAGGGATGGGCAAGAAATGCTGGCCAGCCAGCGATGCCCACATCCCACAAATGAATTTTAAAAATTTGAAATTGGTGTGTAGCGTTGGTTAGAAAGGACTGGTCCTCTGCTCACTGCTCAGCACCATGCGGCCTTGTGGCAGCACCAAGACTGTTTTACTTTTGTCAATTATAAACTAAACTTAAGGAGGAAGAATAACTGGTCGGGAGTTTTTAACTGGGCCTGTTTACTTTCCATGCAATAGAGGGTTATGATCTCAAACTGAAGGTCACAGCTTCAGTGGCAAAATCCTATAAGGAAGTTATGGCAGGACATCATAAGGATGGCCATAGAATACATGTCTTGTGTTTTCAATATAATATTTTGAAGTTCAGATCCCCGTGACTTAAACAACAGAGCTCTGAAAGGCTCTCCAGGCACTTGGTTGCCTGCCGTGTCCTGTCCATATGACAAGACTTTGGAGTACTAATCGTCACCTCCCGGAGGTTAGCAATGACAGGTAGTTATTAGAACAAGCCTGTGCAGATGACAGATGCATTCAAAATGCCATCGTCTGCTGCACCTTTTCCTTTAGGTCAGCAATCCACATGTCAAGGAGTGGTGTGTTACGTTAGAGTAGAAATATGAGGACAGGTATGCAGTCACATTTTCCCAGTGCTTTTTAGGGGGCAGGTGGCATGTGAAAATCCTCACATCAAGCCGTCTAATGATTTTGTTTTGAGAGGGAGCCAAGGTCTGTCTCTCACTTCTGTACAAAATGCCATCCTGTGCTCATTCAAGCCACAACATGGGGGTCGAATCATTTAATTCAACATAATTTTCTCTTGTGCCGAGGGCAAATCAACTTCAATGCACAGAAAACAATTTAAAAATTCAGACTTTTAACCACCATATTGAAGTTCCATTAAAATTTTACCAGATCGTCTGTGATTCAATATTCATGGTTTCCACTAAATGCTGTTCTATGCCACTTCCCTGCTGGTATGCTAATAAAATAGAGGAACTTTATACACACAGACAGATCCTTGCTGGCATGTCAGGCCATCACAGAAATAAAGTAAAACGAAAACCTCAAAGGCTGAAATAAAGTCTGATATAAAACAGGAAACACACAGCAAGTTGATCAGTGTACAAAAGGAAAAGAAATAAGAGCTAACATTTCTGAGAGATCCTTTACTCAAACCTATCTCTGTTGTAACACTATAAATGAGTCTTTCTCTGTAAACTGTACCAGCTGATTCATGATTCCACAAAAACAATCCTGGAGATGGCACAGCAATTTCTTGATATCTAACTTGCCAATGCTTTCATTCAAATATTTAAAAAGTCATCTTCCTATTGCAGTATTCGCATACTGAATGCGAGCAGAAAACAGTAAGTCCTCATTTGAAACATAGGTGCCCAAAGCCCTTGCTGACAGTGAGAGTTCAGGAGAGGGAAGTAGCAAGCGGAAAAATTGAGCAACAAGATGTTTGATGATAGGAAGGTTCAGTGAAGGCAACAAGCCAGAATGTCAGCAGAGACAGGAAGGTTCAGGGAGCAGGAGAGGCCATAGCACAATGACCCCAGTTGTGTCATAGAATGATAGAATCCCTGCAGTGCAGATAGAGGCCATTTGGCCCACTAAGTCTGTACCGACCCTCCAAAGATCATCCCACCCATTCCTGCAACCCAACATTTCCCATGGCTGATCCACCTAGCCTGCACATCCCAGGACACTACAGAACAGTTTAGTATGGCTAATCCACCCAACCTGCACATCTTTGGACTGTAAGACGAAACCAGAGCACCCGGCAGAAGCCCATGCAAACACGGGGAGAACGTACAAATCCCACTGAGTCACGCAAGCCTGGAATTAAACCTGTGTCCCTGGCATTGTGAGGCAGTAGTGGTAACCACTGAGCCACAGTGCCACCCCCTTGTGGTCCAATGACAGGCTGGTGTGAAGTGACTTACATATGACATTTGTGACACTAAACAATGATATAGGCCCCATCATCGTACCAATATTAATGTGAAACAGCATAAAAACAAGGTGCCATTAAGTGGGGATTTAGTGCAAGGTCATAAACAAACCCAGAAAAATAAATGGACTCTGAGCCCATTGCATGCAGAGTCTTTGTATGATGATTCTATCATGCAGTCTCCAACATCCATCTTCAAGATTCTTCCCTTACCACCACAAACACAACAAAAACAGGCAGTGTGTACATCTCTACAACAGAGTGTCTCTTCTCATTTGATATTAGTCATGACATGAATTCAATAATCATTTCTAAGGTCTGTTCTATATCAACGGGGTGCAGGAATATAGAGCTGAGATTAAACCAGATCAGCCATGAACTTATTGAATGGCAGAGAAGACCTGAAGGGCTGAGTGGCCTATTCATGTTCGTTGTTTGTATGTTCACGGTAAACCAAAAATATACTGCCAGCATTTGAATTTTCTACTTACATCATCTATATTAATTGTTCATACAAGGGTTCAGAAAAGATTTACAAGGATGTTGCCAGGATTGGAGGCTTTGAGCTATAGGGAGAGGCTAAAAAGGCTGGGGCTTGTTCTCCTGAGCAGAAGCTGAGGGGTCACCTTATAGAAGCTAATAAAATCATGAGGAACATGGATAGGATGAATAGACAAGGCCTTTTCTCCAGGGTAGGGGCATCCAAAACTGGAGGGCATAGGTTTAAGATGAGAGGGGAAAGATTTAAAAGGGACCTAGGGGGCAACTTTTTCACGCAGAGTGTGGTGCGTGTATGGAATGAGCTGCCAGACGAAGTGGTTGAGGCTGGTACAATTACAGCATTTAAAAGGCATCTGGATGGGTATATGAATAGGAAAGGCTTAGAGGGATATGGGCCAAATGGGACTAAATTAATTTCAGATATCTGGTCGGCATAGATAAATTGGACCGAAAGGTCTGCTTCCATGCTGTACGTGTCTACGACTCTACACAGTCTTGTCAGAGTAGTACAGTGAGAGTTCAGGGCCAGCATGTTCCTCTAAGAGTGAAGAACAAGAGTAGCAAGTTCAAGGAACCCTGATGTCAAGGGATATCGAGAGATTGATGAAGGAAAAAAAATGTAGTATATGCTAGGCACAAAACATTAAAAACAGGAAAAGCACTTCAGAAGTATAGAGAGTGTAAGGGGTTGCTTTAAAAAGAAATTTGGAGGACAAAGTGGGGCCATGAAATATGTTTGGCAGATAGAATTAAGGAAAAGTCCAAGGCAGTTAATAAGTAAATTATGAGTAAGATGATTGCCAGGGAAAGAGTGGGGCCTATTAGACACCAAAAGGAAAACCTGTGCATGGAACCAGAGGATGTGGGTGAGGTTTTAAATGAATATTTCTCATCTGTATTCTCAAAGAAGAAAAGCATTGTGGCTAGGGATTTCAGTTGGTATAGTGAGGTTCTAGAGCATGTTAAGATTGATAAGGCGGAGGTACTAGATATTTTAACAGGCATAAAGGTGTAGAAGTCCCCAGGGCCCAAAGAGATATATCCCAGGTTGCAATGGGAGACAAGGGAGGAGATTGCTGGGGCCCTGGTGGAGATATTTAATACTTCACTAGCCCAGGTAAAGTGCCAGATGACTGGAGGCTAGCTTTTGTAGTTTCTTGTTCAAGAAGGACAGCAGGGAGAGACCAGGTAATTACAGACCAGTTATTCTGATGTCACTGATAGGGAAATTATTGGAAAAAATTCTGAGGGACTGGATTAATCAATATTTAAAAAGGCAGGGATTGATCAGGGATAGTCAGCAGGGATTTGTTGGAGATTCTGCCTGACTAATTTAATTGAGTTTTTTTAAAAGGTGACTAATATGAGGATAGTACAGTTGATATGGTTTGCATGGATTTCAGTAAGGCATTTGACTAGGTTCCACATGGAAGGCTAGTCCAAGACGTAAGAGCCCATGGGGATCCAAGGCAGGTTGGCAAGCTGGATCCAAAATTGGCTTGTAAACAGGAGGCAAAAGGTAATGATGAAGGGTTGTTTTTGTGATTGGAAGCTTATACCACAGTGTACCTCAGGGATCATTATGAGGAGGATGGTGTCAGACTTCAGACTGGTATTGATCAGCTAGTAAATTGGGCAGAGCAATAGCAGATGGAATTTACTTCTGATAAGGGTGAGGTGATGCATTTTGGGAGGTCTAATGCTGGAAGGATATACATAATGAATAGTAGGTCCCTAGGAATTACTGAAGAACAAAGAGACCTAGGTGTACAAGTCCATAGATCCCTGAAAGTGTCAGTACAGGTAGACAGGGTGGTAAAGAAGGCATATGGGATACTTGCCTTCTTTAGCTAGGACATAGAAGATAGGAGCAGGGAAGTCTTGTTACAATTTTATAAAACAGTGTTTAGGCCATAGATGGAATACTGTGTGCAATTCTGGTCACCACACTATTGAAAGGATATGATTGCCCTGGAGAGGGTGCAGAGGAGATTTGCCAGGATGTTGCTTGGGATGAAAAATCTCAGATATGAGGAGAGACTGGATAGTCTAGGTTTGTTTTCCTTGGAGCAGAGGAGGCTGAGGAGGGATCTGATTGAGGTATACAAAATTATAAGAGTCATAGACAGGGTAGATTGCAAGAATATTTTCCTAATGGCAGACATGTCTAAGGCTAGAGGACATAAGTTTAAGTTGAGGGGTAACTGTTCTAGAGGGGATCTGAGGAAATACATTTTCACCTAGATAGTGGAAATGTGGAACTTGGTGCCTGAGAGGATGTGGAGACAGGGTTTCTTGCAACATTTAAGAAACATCTGGATGAGCACTTAAAATGCGAGGGCATAGTAGGCTATGGACCAAGTGCAGGGAAAAGAAATTCATGTAGTTTGGTGTTTGTTAGTCAGTATAGATATGGTGGGCAGAAGGGCCTGTTTTTATGCTGCATGACTCTATGACTCAATATTGCAAAGTATTAATGTGTTCAGAACAATAAAGGCCCCATAATTAAGAATACATGCTGGGGGGAGCACCAAAGACAACTTCTCTGCTCTTCTTTGAAATAGTGTCATCTGATCTTTTATGTCCACCTGAGAGGACAAACAGGGCCTCAGCTTAACATTTTATCCAAACATCAGGACCTCTGACAGTACATCAACCTCTCAGTACGAAACTGGAGTGTTAGCCTTGATTTTTAGGCTCAAGAACTAGAGTGGGTCTTGAAACTGTAACCTTCGAACTCAAAGGCAACAGTTCTATCAACTGAGTCCACAGCAGTTTAAACGAGAATTTTCAGAGGTACAAAACATCCTATTTTTAAAATGGAATGCCAGCTAATGCCAATGATCCAAGGCTAGATTCTGACTTAGCAATGTTCCCTCTGATTTAATTTTAAAACATATGGCTATATAAAGCCAATTTGTATAAATTTTGGAATGTTACTTTGTTTAACAGTTTATTTCTCATTACCTGTATACTTTCTCAACTTTTTTTTCATTTTAAATAGGTTTTTATCATTCTTTTTCCAATTTATTTCAGAAATTTCATTGCTACTATGCATATTGCTGAATGGCAGCAAACACTGTCTATTTTATTTGCCCATGTTGGGACATTTGGAGCTGAGAGTTAAAACCAAATTTTCGCTTTTTTGATATTCTAACAGCACAAATTCAAATGCATATTATAAAAAGGATATGTTTTAGATATTACATCCAGAATCTGCAGCAAGAATATGTGGAAACTCAATAACTTAGGAGCAAAATTACAAATTGAAAGCTTTATGAAAGGGTAAGGAGTAGAGAAACATGGATTGTTTTAATGTAGCTGTATTTACTGACATGCAGGAGCATGCATGAAAACGAGTTATAAGATAATTGTTTGAAAGGGATGTTTAAGCTTCGTAAGCGTATGGTCAGCTGTAAACTTATTTAATGGCAGAATTGATGTGTATATGCCATTTGTGACCTGGTTAGAAAGATATACCCAACAGTTTAACAATGTTACAATGTTGGATTGTGAAGTGATTCATTGGCAGGTTGGAAGGGGCCAGATTGTCTTGATTGAAGCAGATATCATTAATAATGCACTTTTTTAGGTTAAAGTGATTCTATTTCCTTGCGACAAAAGGTGTGTGATTTATCGCATATTACTATCATTTTAGAGTTTGGATTTCAAACTAGTGGCATGTGGACGTTGCTTAATTTTGTGAAGGGTTTAAAAAAAATCAGAGAGTCCTTCCAGAACAGTAACATAATCTATTTTGTGGTCAGAGAGCAGGTAACAGCCAAACCCCAAGAGTATTAATGGAAAATTACTGACATTGTGGGGTTTATGACAGGAGAACTAAACATTGGAAGGCATTAGTTTACTTTGGTTTAGAATAATCAGGGATTGAATGTTTTAGGTAAGTTTTGAACAAGAGCTGACTGGGTTCGAAAGCAAATATGGATTCTCTGCTAAAAAGGAATAGAAGATAGCTCAGGAAAGCAGTTATCTTGTAGTAAGAGATTAACCTGTGAAACTTCCAGACCAGGAGTGTTTGGTTAGAAATCTGTAGATTATTAAAAGACTGAGAAAGTCAAACCATGATTTTTTTTTGAATATTCACAGCATAAGACTTTGCAGTTCATAGAACATAACTGGAGGGAAGCAATTAATTCAAGCCTAAAGGTTTGATATAGCAGGGTAATTCCTCTGGATTTGGCTCACTGCAAAGTCATGATGGTGGAGAATAGATGATAATTTGAATTGCCATGTGTTTTAAGCTCTTTGAATATTAGATTGCTTAGAAACATAGAAAATACAAGCAATATCGGCCATTTGGCCATACGAGCCTGCTCCACCATTCAATATGCTCGTTGCTTATCATCCAACTCTGACCCCTTCCAACTTTCTCCTCATACCATTTGTCCCTTTAGCCCTAAGAAATATCAAACTGCTTCTTGAAAATATTCAGTATTTTTTCCTCAACCACTTCCCGTAGCAGAGAATTCCACAGGCTCACCACTCTCTTGGTGAAGAAATTTCACCTCATCTCAGTCTTAAGTAGCCTATCCCATATCCTTAAATTGCGACCCCTGGTTCTGGACTCTGCAATCATTGGGAACACCCTTCCTGTGTTGACCCTGTCTGGTTAGAATTTAATAGGCTTCTCAGAGATCGCCCCACATTCTTCTAAACTCCAGTGAAGATAGTCCTAGCCCATCCAGTCTCCCTTGATACGTCATTCTACCATTCTGGGAATCACTCCGGAAAATCTTTGTTGCACTCCCTCCATTGCCAGAACATCCTTCTTCTGATAAGGAGACCAAAACTGAACATAATACTGCAGGTGTGGTCTCACCAAGACCCCATGCAACTGCACCAAGATATCCCTGCTCCTGTATTCTATACCTCTCGCTATGAAGGCAAACATAACATTTGCCTGCTTCACCACCTGCTGCTCCTGCAATGCTCACTTTCAGCAACAAGGACACTCAGGTCCTGTTTTTGTTTATTCATTAATGGGATGAGGGCATCACAGGCTAGGCAGCATTTATTGCCCATTCCTAGTTCAGAGTCAACCACATTGCTGTGGGTCTGGAGTCACATGTAGGCCTGACCAAGTAAGGATGGCAGTTTCCTTCCCTAAAGGACATTGGTGAACCAGATGGGTCTTTCCGACAATCGACAATGGATTCACGGTCATCATTAGATTCTTAATTCCAGATATTTTTATTGAATTGAAATTACATCATCTGCCCTGGCAGGATTCAAACCCAGGTATCTGGTTTAATAGTCCAGCAACAATACTACTACGCCATTGCCTCGTTGCACCTCCTCTTTTTCCAATGTTCAGGTCATAATCTACCTTTCTGTTTTTGCTATCAAAGTAGACAACCTCACATTTGTCCGCATTATTCTTCATCTGCCATGCATTTGCCCACTTGTTCAACTTGTCCAAATCACACAGAAGCATTTCTGCATCCTTCGCACAGCTCTCTCTCCCACCCAGCTTTGTGTCATCTGCAAACTTGGAGATATTACAATTAGTTTCCACATCTAAATCATAAATTTACATTGTGAAGAACTGGGGCCCAAGCACTGATCTCTGTGGTACCCCACTATTCACTGCCTGCCACTAGGGAAGGAAAAATATTCCTACTCTTTGTTTCCTGTCTGCCAAGCAGCTCTCTATCCAATCAGTGCACTACCCCCAATCCCATGTGCTTTAATTTTACAAGCCAATCTCTTATTTGGGACTTTAACAAAAGCCTTCTGAAAATTGTCAAGCACAGTTTCACTTTCATAAATCCCTTTCCTTGATATTTATTATTTTGTTTAGCTTTTCTTTTGTGTAATTAGCTTCTGCTTTATTGTTCAAGGCAATCTATAGTCTTGCGCTGCTATGTTTCAATGAATTTATGGAGGGTTTCTCACAGGTTTCTCTCTTTATTTTCCCCAATTTGCCTCATTATATTAAAGAAATCGATATGTATGATCTTTCAAGACAGATTTAATTCTGGGATCTCACTTGTTCAACAGTTACATTGGGCTGAACCTTACCAGAGATCCAATGAATATCTGTTTTGTTGATTTTTATGGAGGGTTTCTCACAGGTTTCTCTCTTTATTTTCCCCGATTTGCCTCATTAACTATGCATCGTGCTCTTATGGTGAGCCACTCCCCTAATTCTCCCACTCAACACAGGCAGAGGTTGTTGCTACTGCTGTCACATCCTGGAATCCTTGGTGCCGACACCATCTTCGAACCTTAGCTATAGAGCCAGTCAAATGCTGGCAGTGCGGAGTTACCATCTCAGTGAATGGGACAGCAACCACAAACCAATTATTCTCAGGGCACATTTGTGACAGGGCTGACACTTCTCTGAATATATAACTGCACAATCCTACCCTTATCGCTGTTTAAGAACCAGACCACATAGTTTACCTGCCCTTAGCCATATCACATCTTATAACCCTCTCTAAGTCACTCCTACTCTTTCCTAATGCCCACCGTAGCCCAAAATCGCCTAATGTGGGACCATTACAAAGAGAAAGCCTTCAAACACTTCAAACCAATCACATTTTTCACTTGTAGCATCAGTGGACATAAAACAAACGCACAGACAATACAAGTGCCCCTTGGAACATAAGTGGGCTGCTTGCCTTTTGGGTGACAGAGTTTACAATCAATGAAGGACCACTGCACTCAGCTCTCATCTCATGGAAATGGGTATCAATTAATTCTGTCTGGCCTATTGGGCCAACACTGCTGCACTCCATCATGCAGAAGGTGATGTTCCTCCTGCTCAATGTCCTCATCTTCCTCCTCAGAGAATTGCTCCTGCTGTCCCAGCTTGTCAACCTCCACTACATCCTCATTACAGAGCACAACACACTGGGGTTATGTGGCACAATCTGCCAGGACTATATAGTAACGTCCGTCCAAACCAATCCAAGCCTCATATTGAGCAGACTATCATCTGCTCCAGCACAGAGAAGAATGGGCTACACGATATTTCCACTTGGCCTCACTCAAAGGGTTGCATAATGTATTCATCAGCCATGATCTCACAGGATACCCCTTGTTCCCAAGTAACCATTCCTTGTAAGGCACCTGGCCCCTCAACCACAGCAGAAACTTGAGAGCTCTCAACCGTAGAAGCACCATGGCAGCTCTGGGAACATGGCACAGACTTCTAGAATGTGATACTGATGATCACAGATTGACTTGTACATTGATGGAATGGAGCCATTTCTATTGATGATCTCAGCTGCATTAAGACATAGTCCTCTCAACATGACGGGTGTACAAGCAAAGATATTACATCACGGGAACAGGTTGTTCAGCTCAACTAGTACCTTTGGTGACTTTTCCCTCTGCTCCAGCAACAATCTTAATCCCAGCTACTGGCTCTGTTCCCATAGCCTTTTATCCGCCTTTCCTTCAACCAGTTATCTAACCAAATCTAATCCAAATTCTAGATCTCACGTGAAGGCAGGGAGAGTCACAGTTCTTTGTTATGTTTCTCTGCACACAGTTGTTGAGTGGGTCAGAATGCCTTGTCCCTCTCATTCAGCGCACAGTGATAGCATGATGCTGGCAAGAAAACTAGATTCCTTGTGTTTTCAAGAAAGTACTCCTTAAAGTTCTTTTAAGCTATTAGACAAGCTTAAATTTTCATTTTAAAACCTCGATTTCAATTCAAACTTAATATGAACGGGCAGGGGGGAGGCACAGAAGATTATAATATTGAGGCAAGCAAAGCCGGCACCATTCTCTATCATCATATTTAGGTAGTGATTCAGACACTGACAGGGCTCGTCTTGAAAGCAGGCAGAGCTCTACTAGACCTGGCTTTTGAATCTCAACAGATGCCATATCCTGCCTTGCCTGCTGCCTGGCGACAAAACCACGATGAGGGGTACCGGCAGAATTGGCCTTTGTAAATGGTACGGTAGTTGTGAAACTTAACTTTCAGCCGAGGTCAAAGTTTAAGCTGGCTTGATCAAATTTCCCAGCATGTTTGATTGTGGCTCTTAATCAATCTAGTAACCATTGCCATCTGACCACATGACCATAAAGACTGGGCCTCAATAAATAATTCTGTGTAGATTGTTGTCATCAGTCTATCTTCCCATGTTCCTCCGATTGCAGCCTGCCTTTTCCTGCTCCTAACCCACGAACCTAATTGTAGCTTTGATCCTTGCCCCTTAGCCTCACTTACACATCCCGCTCTGTCACCAAGTGTAGGCTCAAGCTTCCTGTTTCCAATCCAAATTATGGCCAAATTCCCTTTACTGTCCAGCTGCTGCCACAGTCAGCAATAACCCCACACCCCCACCACCTTCCCAAGACCACCATTCTATTCCCCATCTCCTCCCACACATCCACCTAACACCAACATTTTTTGCACTTCCCCAGCACCAAAACCACACACCCACTACTACCCTCCATTGCAGTCCCAGGCATTCTTTCCAGTTCTTCCCCTCCCCAATCAATTTCATCTTGATTCTCATCTCTCCTGCTCATATGTCCAGCCTCAGCCTTTTTCCCCATCTGATTACGGCCAGGACATACTTTGACCCACACCCCCACTCAATCATAAGCTGAGGCTTCCAATAACTCCCAGTGACCAGTCCTCAACAAAGAACCTCGTACCTACTCACCAGCCAGGTGTTCAATCTTTTTAGCTGATGAACGCCAATCTACACAGAATTATTTCAAGGTCCAGTCTTTATGTTCACCAGGGCTTTCTATCAACCTAGCGTATCACCCTCACTAAGTACCCTTGTCCCCTTTCCTTTCATATCAGAGCCTTAATATCCCTTTAATATTCAACAAATTTATTAACACTGATCATCTGCAATCATCTTAAAAATAAGGCCTATGAATAAATTGTTATTGAAGCTAGGTGCTTGGGAAACCTCCTGCAAATGAGAGCACCGAAACATGTCTTGAGCACATTTTTTTTCCTCCCCACCAATAGTATACACCTAAGAGTGCACCTGGTGCTGTGAACTATTATGCAAAAATGGAAAACTTGTACATAGTGCAAATAACCTGGACATGGGCAAGTATTGACCATTTGGAACTGATTGATCAGCACAAACAGGTGAAAGAAAACAACATTGATTCAAATTGTAACAACTGGGGACAACATTGGCTTTAAATACTGATGTACCCCTTCTGAAAAACCTGTTGAGAATCCAAGGTGTAAGAAAAAGAAACCTAAACAGCATGAAGCCAAGGGCCCAAACATATCTTCCAGCTGAAGCAGCACTTTACCTGCACTTCCCACAATCTAGTCTATTGCATTCGCTGTTCACAATGTGGTCTCCTCTACAGTGGGGAAACAAAGCGTAGATTGGATGACAGATTCACAGAACATCTACGTTCTGCTCGCATAAAAGACCCTGAATTACCTGTTGCCTGCAACTTTAACACACCACCCTGTTCCCTGGCCAACATCTCTCTCTGAGGCTTGCTGCAGTGTTCCAGCAAAGCTCAGCGCAAGCTGGAAGAACAACACCTCATTTTCCGCTTGGGGACACTGCAGCTCCCCAGACTCAATATTGAGTTCAATAATTCCTAAACTCTTCTATGTCCTAGCCCCCTATCCCACTCACCAGGCCTTGTTTTCACATAGCCTGCCATTACACACCACCTATTGTTAGTCGCTAACAGTTCCCATTAATAGCCATCCACCATCCTCGCCTGATCATTATCTACTCCTTTGCCAATCCAACTGCTCTTCTCTCTCTTTGGGCTCTATTCCTACCTATCGTTTACTCCTTCCCACCTCGCCAGCCCCCACCCCCTGTCTTCTGCATATAAACCACCATTTTCCTAGCTACCATCAGTTCTGAGGAAGAGTCACTGGATTCGAAACATTAACTCTGATTTTACTTCACAAATGCTGCCAGACCTGCTGAGCTTTTCCGGCAACTTCTGTTTTTGAAGTTTTCAATGCAATTTAGTTAACACTTCAGCTTGTTCTGACGTATTTATTTTTGGCTACATCAAGTGAGTTTCTTGACATGTGAAAAGATTGTGGCATTTTAATCAAAGAATGAAGTTTAGAAAAAAAGTCTTGCATTCTCTTACATAACACATTGAGAGGAGATGGTCTCCAATCACTGTTACAATGATGTCTTAGAACACAAATCACTGAACAATTCAGTTCAGTCATAATGTCTTCACAATGATGTACAGATTGTTTCTCAATAAACCTTTAACAATTTCACCATAATCATTAAGCGAATGTGAAATCAATGAAACAGTTTAACTAGCAAAACACAAGCAGACATTTCACCATCTATGTTGTCTTTCAATATTCCTGAGATGTCATCATAACTTCCTTGTGCCTTCATCAAGTACCATCACTGGGAGGCCCTACCATGTCCCAACTTTCCCACCAACTCCTCTCCCCAGTGGCTAACGGATAAATGCCTCATGGTACCACCAATGTAAAAGAAGCCATCATGTAGGCCCTTAGGATGAAAATGAATATTAATTAAATTGGCTCCTTGACCAGCCTTGGATACAGAGGTCAAAATTGATAACCCTTTTGGTTGAGTGGCCAGTAGTGCCAAGCTTTCAGAGCAAGATTGATTGATTGAGCAATGAGATGTCTGTTACCAACTATTGAAGCTGTATATGTACTAGTGAGAAAATAAAGGTAAACTATCTTCTAAACTGACGTTTTCCCAGCCACCAGTTCTGAGGAAGGGTCACTGGACCCGAAACATTAACTCTGTTTTTTTCATTCACACATGCTGCCAGGCCTGCTGAGCTTTTCCAGCAACTTTGCTTTTATTCCTCAAATAAATACGAGTTGCCTTAATTATTTAAGTCATTAAAACCATAAATTTGATGGAGTTATAAAATGCTTATCTATATTTAAAAGAATGAACTCCTTCTGCATTGTGGCCATTACTTTTGAGTGAATTGATTAATTCATTGAATAAGTAATAAATAATAATCAGTGGTTTCTCATTTTCCCAAGGGAAGTATTTAACTTCTGGGAAACATGCACTAAGCCATTTAAAGGACCAGACAATCATTAAAGTTTCAGATTTTCTTTATTTCTATATCTTATTAAATACCTGTTTTAGAAACAGTAACAAGCTGAGATGGAAGTCAGGGAAAGGTGGAAAACAGGCTGTGATTAATGGTTGTGATATTTGAAGTGGTTTAAATATTTGATATAAAATGGCAAAGTCAAAGTGTTACTGCATCAAGTAGGTAGGAGGAAGGTTGGTCAGTTTGGAACACAAGGCACCTCCCTGGAGGATATGGTAATCTTTGCAAATACTGTGTGTAGCCCAAGGCCTCTGTCAAAGTCTCTCCTGCTATACTGAAAAAAAATCCCTTGAGTTTTATGTATCCAAGAATGTTTGACATTAAATATAAATGTATAAACTTTAAATGGTAAGTGAACATCATTGCAAGAAACTGTTCTGTATTGTACTTGATGTAATGACAAGTTTGAAATGTTATGTAATGTATCTCTAGCATATGTATGAATAGAGTACATTTTGGGGGGTAAAATACACTTTGCACAGACTTCATAGGCTTTAGAAACAGACGTAGAGTCAATGGCAGTTAATAAGAAAGTTGCCAAAGTATAGACACCAACAGTGACATATGCCAAAAAAGAAATGACTAGAGGACTTGACAAAAGGCATTACCCAGTCAACAAGCAGCACATTTACTACTGAGTTTAGACACCTTTCACCATATGTGTTTGGCCTGTTACTGATACATGAACATTCCTAAATTTACAAAAATATCATGCACATAATTTTGCAACTCAAAAGGTTTTTGTAGGTGTGTCAAAGCTGGCATCATAGAATGTGTTCATCTTCTGTCATTGTAAACACTGGTAACGGGACCTAATAGAACGACATAAATCAGTGTCTCACAGCATGTTGCATACTTCTCACCAACTTGTTCAAGCACCAATGAATCTATAATCATCCCAGAGATTAAAGCTTAATCAAGCAGAATTTACAATATATGACTGAGAAGGAGCTACTGATTTTGAAGGAGCAGCTTCTGCAATGTGCCTTAGGGTGTTTTACTGTGCCAATGACACAATATAAACATAAATTGTTGTTGAATCTAATGGTAGCCATAATGACCCTACATTCTGGGAAATGCAGCAGAGCAGGGAAATGAGACAGTCATGTCGCTATGTTATTCATCAGCAGAAAAGGAGAAATGGTGGTCATATAAACTTGTTCTTTAATGCATCTGTGTGCAGAACACTAACTGTTACTTAAATGGTCCCCATCCTGGCCAGAAACAGAAAAGCTGACCTATACCTGGCAATATGGGCAAGATGAATATAAATGATCATAAAGAAGATATCACAACTTCCCAAGTACCTCCCTGCTGAGCAGTCCATTCCCGACAGGGTTACATTTGCTCATTGCTCATTGCCTTTATAGTGCGGGACAGTGGTTCAGTGATGAGTGCTGCTGCCTCACAGCACCAGGGACCCGAGTTTAATTCCACCCGCGGCTGACTGTCTGTGTGGAGCTTGCACGTTCTCCCCGTGACTATGTGGGTCTCCTCTGAGTGCTCTGGTTTCCTCCCACAGTCAAAAGGTGTGCAGGTTGAGTAGATTGGCCATGCTAAGTTGTCCTAGTGTCTAAGTGGATTAGCCATGGGAAATGCAGGATTATAGAGTAGACGGGTGGGTCTGGGTGGTATGGCTTGCTTACATACTGTAGGCTGTACCTACAGTACAGCCAGGGCTGTAGAGACAATTACCATTATGATGGGTGCAGATGATTTAATTTTGTTGCCAGCTGAATGCTGGCATGCTTTCTTTGTTCTGTATCAAATCCAAATATTAACTACAAGGCAATTTAAAGGAATCATTAACTTAAAATGGATTCACAAACTAACAAAAGGCCCATTGTCATAAAATATTCAGGACATCAGCAAAAGGTGTTCAAACAATTGATAATCTTACATCCAAGTTTTATTAATCAACGTTATTAAAGAATATGCTTAATCAGGGCAAGGACATTTGTGTGAGCCAGAATGTTCCTACTTTCAGACTAGACCCAAAATTGAGAGAGTTTACAGGAGGGAAACACACAAACTACTCAGACAAGAAAGTTGGGTCAGTAAGGGATTTCCTAAGTTCTTTCCAAAAATCTAATTTCGCTTGTATTTCATATTTAATATTAAACTGCAATTTTCTGTTTAAATTCTAAATTGTATCCAGGGATAAACAGAAATATACAAGATCTCTACTTTAGGGCAGCTGAAGTTAGTTAACTTAGGAAACTAGCTAAAATTTTCTTTAACTGTAACTGCCGCTTAGCTCACTCTTTTAGTTTCAGAGTCTATAAATAGTGAAACTAGTTAGTAGTATAGGAATTGGTTGCAAGGTTAGTGAAAGGAAAATAAATAACTGAAAAATAAAATTAATTAGTTAAATAAAACACAATAGGGATGATAGGGCAGGTTCTGTGTCATGATTTGAGCATGTGGGAATTCCTGGATGCTGGTGTGATCCAGAACAAACATGTCTGCAGTATTTGCAACTGTAGCAGCTCAAATAGAGATCATAAGCTGTACACCAAACTATTAATACCGTGACAAGTCAGGGAGGGTCAAAGTTACCTGGAAACTTTCTGTTCCAGGAGGTGGTCAAATCCTTTAGGAAAGGTTATACTGTTTTTGTCACATGCTGGGAAAGAAGGCTGTGATTGTGAGTGAGTGAAGCAGGTAAGGAACCCAGGAAACAGGATTGCAAGAGCCTCAGACTTTGCAATTGTCCAACAGGTTTGAAGTTCTTTCAGCTGATTTCAGTGAGAGAGAAGGGTTTGCAGATTGTTTTGGAATTTGGGTCACTTCCTTGCTCCTGCATGGCCAAATCCTGGCAGTAATACTATGATTGTTTAGAATTGGAAGGTATTGGTGTATAAGGATGTAAAGGTCTGAAAGGGATAATGTGAATGCTGCATTAAACACTGCCCAATATGAGGATATCATATATATTTGGACAGGGAAAACGGCTCTTGATCTCAAAAGATTAAGACCTAACATCTTCTTCGTAATCTTAATTAAAAATGTCATACTAACATAACTTGTAGCAAATGACTATCATGGAATAAGCCACATTGTGTTTAAGAAAATGGACTCTTCTTATTAGATTACTAAGTGGTTTTCCTGTAACACACCAGGCCATTACACACCCTATTGATCACCTGCACAATAGAGAATGGTGGCAACAAATTTACCAAATAGACCTTACACCACGATGAGTGTGATGAGGATTCAGCACTCAACACGGCACCAGCAGTGAACACTGCTTACAAATTAGATAGCAAATAGTGAAGCTCCGAAAAATTATCAAACATAGCTTTGAGAAAGCTGTTCAAGCAGCAGGCAGTGGCTGAAAGAACTTAATGTTTAAAAACACTGCAGCAGAGAAACTTATGGCAAGATTCTAATGAGGCAAAATCTACAGTCGATGGTAAAAAAAAGTCACTCTGGACCTGGTAGAAGATGTTCAGCAGTAGCATAAGCTAGAAACTCCATGGAGTAGGAACACCAGTCACACCTAGATAGTTACAGACTGCATCGAGTGCCGATAATCTGTAGGAAAAGTCCCAAGACAAGGTGCAGCCTGACAACAAACTGATTTGAGTAGTGTAAACAGCATTGGACCTTGATGAAGTCCTAACAATGATATCTTTTTCATATTCTAAATAACAGTGTCTATTGTATCAATATAACCTGTACTTATTTGCCAAAATGCAATAAATTTCATCTCATTTAAGGCAAAAGTCTCTTCTCTTTGGACTACTATGTAGTTTTCCTTCACCATACTAGACAAAACAGGTCCTATAGATCACTACCAGTTTAGAGGACTTTGGCAACAAATCTACAAACTGGATCTGATGCTATGACAATCTGTGGTAAGGATCCATCTTAAAAGCAGTAATTGTCATAAGAAACTACTGAGTATCTCCTGGAACTTAAGTCTTTGTTCAAAATTTTAAAATATCACAACTTTATGACAAGAATGTCCTTTTTTCAAATTATACAAAAATGTAGTTGGAAATATTACAGCTTTTCAATGATGACTGGCAGGGATGTTTCAAGATTTGCAATGTATACTACCTGTAAGAGTCCAATGAAGTGACACTTTAACATCCAAGTTGTATATTCTACAGCAAATTTCTAGTGTTTCTAGTGCTTTATGTTGTGTTTGAGTGTTTTGAGTGTATGTGCTTTATGGAACCTAAACATTGGAAATCAGTTATTTTAATCTTCCGCTCAGGCTCTGATTAATGACCTGTGAAAACAGCTTCTGGAAGTAAAGATTTTCCTGATGCTAATGCCATTGATTTATGGCATTATTACTTCAGTACCTCTATTCTAAAAACGTGGTCAGGTCCAGGGCTGTGGCACTGCTATCCTGCTCTTTCCAGAAGGTATTCTATGGATTTGAAATTGTTCTATTAACCCTTCGAAAGATTGAGGTACCTTGACTAATACATATCCCAAATATTACACCACAGTAGAGCCTTCGAATTGGTAAACAAGAGAAGCAAGTGAAATATTCCTATCTTTCTAGTCATTTTCAGGATGCAGGCAACATGGGATGCATAAAATAAAACTAGAAATGTTATTTTATTTCTAATAAGTACACATTAGAATATTCAGTACCAGACATTGAGATATGAAATAATGTACACCTGTGAAATTTATAGGAATATTTTTCATTCCAGAAAATTTAAAATTTCAGGTTTGAAAAAGCAGCACAAGATTATCATTCCTTAAATGCTGTTTGTTGATATTTCATTTACAGCAAAAGTATAGTTCAAATTGAAGGTTTCTCTCTTTCAATCTTTGATTGTTGCAAAGAGATTTGTAGCTGTCTGTAATTAGTTGTTCACATTGGCACACTGCTTCATGCCCTAATGTTCTTTATCTAGCACTGTGATTTCAACATCTGGTAACAAAAGGCTGCTGCCGATCTCCCCAAAGCAGTTAATAAATACCATCAGTGCATTGGAAACATTAACTTTGAAACTTGCTTTTACTGTGTAGATTAAAGTATTAAAATTAACTCATGTCAGTAACTAAACACTGAAGGATACTTGTATTGAATACAAGTTGATTGGAATGTGGAGTTCAAATTAGATATCCATTAACTGATAGGAACTACACCAGAACTTTTTCATTTGCTTAGATCATAATCTAAAATGCAAGAATTTTATTGTGTCTAGACCACAGAAAACTCCAAACTGCTAAGACTCATTTTTCACTCACCATGTAGCCCCACTAGCCTGGGTACAAAATCATTCCTAATTGCAAATAATTTGTGCAGAGGCGTAGTTTTGCTCTTTTCCCTCAGAGAACAGTATAAATTATGAATATTAACTTGATTTCGTATATAAATCCATGATTAATGACGTTAAACTCCGTGAGAAGAATATTCAGTGTCATACACCCTGGAAGCTATAAGATGGCAAATACAAGGGGATGGTCGCAAAAATTACATTGTGAAGTTCTTAAATGAGATAATATTGTTGAGGAAGGTCCCAGACCGAAAAAAAGGTTGCTGGAAGTTTCTTTTTTAAATCCTCTCAAACTAAAGGGAATACAATTGTGTAGAAATTACCTAGAAATGAAATGGTACATCCCAAGTAAGCGAGGCCTGGAAGGAATGTCAGAGGTGTTTCAGGAATATCCATCACAAAACTAATATAAGCCACCAAACAGCAGTAATTGAACTCTAACAACAAAGATAATCTAGTATTGAGAGAAAAACAATTGAAAGGGGTAATGACACAATAAATTATTCTGTTTCCCCTCATAAGCACATGTCAATGTGAAAACTAAGGTTAACCATGAGTCTGATGCAGTGTGTCAGGCCTCAGTATGTGGGAACAGGTGGGCAATAGTGATCACATGATTAGTGGATTCAACTTCACCATCCAAACCAAAGTCATTAAAAATTGAATAGCTATAGCTGATTACAAGAAGGTTGGATTTTGAAAGACAGCAGACATTTGAGTCAGGTCAGTTGAGGTCCCTTACTAAATAGACACACAATTTCTAACACAGAAGGGAAATGGAACAATATTAAAGCCATGTTAATCTTTGTTTGAGAATTTTAGCATGGAGGAGTATCATGTTTGTGGTTATAAGGTTATGTTAAGAAAGATACATGAACTTACAAGCCTTGAAATTGAATCCTGTACGTACTGGGTGCAATCCCAGTACTGTGCTCACTGCACGTGCTAATTTAGCCCCTGGCAGGACCATAAGAAAGTAATCTGCTGATCTCACTTGTTAATTAGTGATTAGTTGCAGTTGCTAATCATAATGCAAGAGCCAACTCAGTTGCCTTTGGAGACACCATATTCAAGCAGCTTAATCACTAGCATGAAATTCGATTCCTGTTCCAGCTGAGGTGGAGTTGGGACCTGCTTCTTTGCCCTACCTGTGGCAGAGCCACCCTGCTGTGTGGTTTGATGAATATGTAGGTATATATCATATAAAGAATGATGTAACAGTGACCTCTTTAATGTGTGTCAGTCTACCCGATGTAAGGTTGTTCCATGAGATGCCCCATAGCCAGTAATGACTATTGCTGGCTCATCCTGCCTATGTTGATAGATATTGTTTAAAGAAGTACTTAGAAATCTAGCCTGAGAATATTTGAAGAGCAGATTCATTCACTGATACCATCATAAAATGTGATGGCAAATGGAGATACACATTTAGCATTTTCATGCAATCTTGAGCAATCAAGAAGCAAAAGGGCTTGAGAAGACCCAGAGCAACTATGAAAAAATAATTCTTTTAAAAACCAAATTTTAGTAAAGTTGAAAACCTACTAGATGGCGAACAGAGTGATATGCTCCAAAGAGCAGCATTTCAATACCTAAAGAGCCTTTCCACAGCCCACTGATACTGACAAAGAGATACTGCAGCACCATTGGTAGGAGTTGTGGAAATAACAATTCCGCTGGTACAGAACATTTTTCGGAGTCTATGTGAATAAACAACAGCTTGGGGTCAGTTTTTTCCTATATGCAGTGGATCCCATTGCAGATGTTGTCCTCATCAGACAATGTGTAAATAAAACCTCAGCATTTAATATCCATTGGAGCAGAAGACAGAATCTTGTTTTCTGATGAAGGGTCTAGGCCCGAAACGTCAGCCTTCCTGCTCCTATAATGCTGCTTGGCCTGCTGTGTTCATCCAGCTCTACACGTTGTTATCTCTTATTATTGACTGTGTCCAGTTTAATCAGCAGTCACAGAAGCCAGGGGTATCAACGAACTTCTTCACTTATGATTGATGTCAATTGGCTAGTTTGTGTCATTATGGGACATTGATGGGTGAGCTTATTTGAGATAGAATATCATCATGGTCCTCAACAAGAAACTTTCTGATTTCTTTGCATTCTAAAAACAACTTGATGCTGGAGCAAGCAGGCCTGAAACAAACAGCACACAACCAGGATGTAATTCAGGCAACTCTAAGACTCAATCTGAGCTTGTTGATTGGCTAGGGCCAAAGTTATCTGCTTTTCCCAACAAAAAGTGCACCAGCATTGCCAGATGGCAGGAATCGCTGTGATACAGTGCTGGCATTGTGGTAGAAGAAGATAACATAAGCATGACAGTGATAGTAGCTCAAAATGCTGCATGGAAGTACAGAGCATCCTGTAAATGGATTGGAGATGTGCAATAAGGGTTTTTAGAGGCTGGCATTTGTTGGACGCCAATGTCTGTGGATGTGGGGTCCTTTGGAGCAAGCAGTGAGCTAAAGTCATCAGGTACCAACTCTGACTTCCGTGTCAAGAATTCTCAATGACTAGCTTGTTTGACACATTTCGTAAGGTAGGAAGCTGAATATTAATGAGGCGAGTTGCAGTGCCAATAATGTGTTCAACAAGTAATAATTGCCCTTAGTTGTCACATGGCATTGCCTAACAAGAAATTGGCCACGCCACACAGCAAATCCATAAAAGGTGCTGGGAGACAATCTTGATGTCGTCATCTGCTTCTATCATAAATCCTGCCATAGCTCACATCACTCAGGCCCCTGTAACATTGAAGCTATTGCATTTTTATATTCATTCATGTGGGCATCACTGGCTGGTCCAGCATTTATTGCCCCTCCATAATTTCCCATGGAAAGTTGTTGATGAGCTGCATTACATTTATTTTATATTCGTTCATAGAAAGTGGGCATTGCTGGTTAGATCAACATTTATTGCCTACTCCTAATTGCTCAGTGGGCAGTTAAGGATCAAACAGACTGTGATCTGCATTCACATCGAAGATAAACCAAGTAAGAATGGCAGATTTCCTTCCCTAAAGGATGCAAGTGAGCTATAGGGGTTTTTTTGACAACTGACCATGGTTACATGGTTGCCGTTAGACTAGCTTTTAATTTAGACTTTTATTGAATGCAAATATCACCAAATGCCATGGTGGGATTTGAAACCATGCCCCTAGAACATTGACGTGTAGCTTATTGGTCTAGTGACATTACCACTACAACATCACCTCCCATTTGTTGTAGGTAAACCCACAGTGCCACGAGGGAGAGGATTTTGACCCAGTGACACTGAAGGAATGGTGATATATATTTCCAAATCAGGATGGTGAGTGGCTTGAAAGTGAACTTTCAAAGGGAGTATAAAATAGAGACATCTTGCTAAAACCATACGTGGCAACATCTGGAATACTGTGAACAGTTTTGGTCCCCTTATTTAAGGAAAGATGTACAGGTATTGGAAACAGTCCAAAGAATGTTCACTAGGTTGATCCGTGGATTGGAGGGATTTACTTATGAACAGTGGTCGAGTAGGATGGGCTTATACTCGTTGGAGTTTAGAAGAATGAAAGGAACTCTTACTGACACATATACAATTCTTAGGGGGCTTGACGGGCTAGATATGAAGAGGTGTTTCTCCTTGTAGAAGAGTCTAAGACCAGAAGGCCTAAAGTTAGAACCAGGGGTCATCTATTTAAACCAGAGATTAGGAGGATTTGCTTCTTTCAAAGGGTAGTCAAACTGTGAAATTATTTTATTGATAAAGGCTGTAGAGACTGTATCATTAAGTGTATCCAAGGCTGAGACAGAGTTTTGGGGATCAAAAAGAAGACTGGAGTCATGGATTATTAAATCAGCCATGATCTCACTGATGAGCAGAGCAAACTTGATGCGCTAAATGGTGTACTCTGCTCCTACATCATACGTTCTCTGATCCCTTGAAGTCTCAAGAGTCACTAGCATGTTTTTATCCCACTTTTTCTCTTGGATCCCTAAATTCTAATTTCTCTGAATTAGCAACACCAAGAAACAGGGCTGATCACCACTGCTTACCTGTAACAGGGGCATGTCACGATCACAGCACACCGCTGCTCACTATATTGTGTGTGAGATCCATCAAGCCTGAAATGGTATAACATGGATGAGACTAGCCACCTTTCTGGTCTAATTAAGAATCTTGTTGAGTAACTATGACATTTATTGCATTAATGCAATTGTTTACAGATTACATGAATATGACCTAAATTCCTCGAGATTGTCAGGAGCACACTAGCCAGATCTGTCTCTGACAAGCTCCTTCTTTATTCCGAACTATTCTTCAAGACATTATCAGAGTGGGTGGTGCTTACTGTACTCAACTAAGCATTGACCAGTTCAGACACTTTCGGACATATATATATCGGCAATGGTGAAGCAGCATCCATTTTAATTTGATTTTCTCTTTACTCTGCAAACCTGACTGAAACACTGGCAACAGGTACCTGTCAGATCTCCCAGCAAGCATTATCAATGCCTGAGCTTCGACAATGTATGTCAGCAGATCGTGACAAAAAACAAAGCTAAGTCCTGTCGTGTCCTCACCTACACACACACTTTATAGATGGTAATTAGGATACACTGGGATAATTATAATCTCTTTACAGTCAAACTGGATAAGATTAAATAACTGACTAGGGTGAAACGTAGGATCACAGGATAGATGCAGATGAAGAAAAGCATTTGGTCCATCATAATTCATCAATCCCAAATAAAGCACATACATTGTCACATCTTGTCTTTTAACTAATTCATGAATGTGTCATTGGTTTTCACTTCCACAGCTTTACTCTACTTTCTGAAGAAATGGATCTGCTAGATAGGCACAGTTATGTAATTAAGGGCAAATTGTACGCAATAAAGTGGTAAACAATGTAGAAGCATACAATGAAGTTCCAGGGATTGATGTTGAAAACCACAAGCTTATGGGACCAAGTAGCACAGTCCCTACCTCAGAGCTCAAAGGCCTGGATTCAAGACCCACCTACTCGAGAAGTGTGTAAGTAACACCTCTGAACTGGTTGATTAAAAATACCTCCAGTGAGGACTCCATATAAAACTGTTGTACTGGATTTCTGTGAGTTGCCAATCAGAATTTCATTCTTTAACCTTTGTTATCTGAAATAAGAATAGATAATGGTCATTGATAAAATACGAAGCTATTGCTCTGGCTATTTTTTTAACAGAAGCTGATTTTTATCGATATATAGCCTGCAAATTGGCAAATATCTCTCAGCTTTCAAACTGGCAGGCTATAATTTCCTGATGAGTAAATGCTGAGGCAGAATGCAATCATTATTCGGACAAAGAGTTAAACAATGAGGTATGAGCATCAAATACAGCTCGTATGTTCAAAGAATGTAAAACTTTCAATTTGTGCAATAAGATTAGAAGTGTGCATTGTTTGATCCGTATTTAATGTCAGGTCTCCCAAGATACCAGCTATTCTGTTAAAATCTTTCTGAGTTTATTCCAACTGTTTCTACATGGTTCCTTAAGAAATGCCATGGCAAACTGTCACCTTAGCCAAATCATCTTATCAACCACATAATATAATTTGGCACGTGAGAAATTGGTTGATTGGTGTCAAAGCCCAGAAATTAGCTCTATAAGTTTAAGAAAGATGATAAGCAATAAGGTTAACCTTGATACTTGTGGCTCTGTAATGATGGGCACTGGCCCAACATATCATTGGCATTCACCTAAAAGTTGTCAGTAACACAAAAGGTGAAATTTTGCATCGTCACTGCTATTGCTGGTAATGGTATAATCACTGAAAATTGCCTGTGTTACTCCTTAACTCTTGCTGGGGTCAACAAAAGTAAAAAGCAATATCATCATAGACATCTATTTTTAATAAGCTCTAAACTGGGAACTGGGTTTATCAGGCTATCATCTGCATCTTGCTGTTTACTTTCTCTGCACTGTCCATATTAACAATCTGCCAGTTACTCAGCTTATATCTTGCTTTTGATATTGAAAGGAAGGAAAAGTAATTAAGGACATGCATTTATATCATGTCTCTCAAGACCACAGGATAATATGGCCAATAAAAAGGTTTTGGAAATGTAGACACTATGTAATGTAACACAGCAACCAATTTGTATACAGCAAGTTCTTACAACTAACATTGTTATCATGCCAGTTACATGTTTAAAAACATAGAACACAGAACAGTACAGCCCTTCGGCCCACAATGTTGTGCTGACCTATTATCCTATTCTAAGATCAAACTACCCTGCATACCCTATATTTTCCTATCATCATAATATGTTTGTATAATATTAAGTGACGGATAAATGTTGGCCAGGAAACCAGAGATAACTCCTTTGCTTTTCTTCTGAATAGTGCAAAAGGGCTGGCAAGGCCTCACTTTAGGGTTTCACCCAAAATACAGAACCTCCAGCAGTACAGTGCTGCCTTGATATTGTGCTGGAGTGGCTGCCTTGACAATTATGGCTCAGGTCCTGAGGCGACAGTGTTACAAACTGAAGTTACGCAACACACAGCTTGTCGCTTATAATGTGATGTGCCTGTAGCTAAGACTTGGTAGAAGTATTCAGAATTTGCAATTAGTACAGAATTTGGCAGAAAGAATGCCTCCTGCTGTGCAAAACTGACTGATTACTGCATTTAATCAAAACACAATAGGCCAAGGTTGGCAAGGTATAAGTATCTGGGCATTCTTGAAACTTGTAAAATGGGCACACTGGGCAATACCAAAATATACAAAAACAAGAACAATAGCTTCCGTTACAGAGAGCCAAATAAATTAACTTTGTTGGCGGTCTCCATTAATCGTATCATGGTTGAACTAACCTCTAAAATTATTTTTCAAAGATATGCAGAAATCAAATTACTAAATGTTGTTAATGACCAAGGATGTGGAATTTGCAGAGAGGCTTTAAAAAGGCAGACCGCTGGGACTTTCTTATTGCAAAAAAAATGTAGATCCCCAGGAGAAAATTGCAACACAGTCAAAGGATTCTGATTATGTCCTATTTCCATGGTTCATAAACACCATTGTAACTCTAAGATTATATTACCACTTTTGCTTCTTGTCCTTTATTTTAACAGGTTTTCATCAGTGTATGGGGTTTCTACAGTTTGGCTGTTTCCTCTTTGTGAGTGATATATCTGTATTTACTGTTCTCTGATGTGGTACCCGCTGTACCCTGTTTCCTGTTATGATGTCATGGATCAAGTGAATCATTAAACCGTCTTTGAATTAAGTTACACCCTGGTTGGATCTGAAACTACTGCTCAAATGAGATCTAATTTCAAAGCACTGCTGTTCATTGTGTAGCAGAATAATCTTGGCACCGGATATGTAATGTTTTCATGTAGATCTTAACACGTACAATGGCAAAAATAATGGTTCTTGGTGCTCATATTCATTGGCGATATTACATTATGTGATAGTCTTGATATTATTTTGAAGTTCAAGCTGCTCACTGAATGTGCCATCACTTATCAAGTTATGCTCCTCTCTTCAAAATGCCTTCCATAAAATACATTATAAAAACCTGCTGGTTCCTAAACAGTTTATTTCTTGTCCCACTATCTTGAGACCTGCGTACAAAATGTAATTTTCAGCACATTCTATGGTGATAATAAGTTGTTTCTTTAAATTCCAGTTTTCTTCCCTAGTTTTCCATTTTCCTGAAGCCGTTTGCAGGAATTCAGTTCCTGCAGATGTTTTCTGCACTTTCCAGGGTTTATGGTTAGACAGGTTTCGGGGTCTCAAAGTTCTGGGAAGTCAGGAGGATTTAATAAATAAAAATCTCTAAGATCTGTGTAAAACATTTTTATAAACTTCACTAGGCCCACCTGATTTTACAGAGCTTCAGACACACCACAAAACATAATGCAGCCTAACCTTGTGAACTTAGATAGTATTTGTGGCACACTATTTAACTACAGGTGCATCACAACCAAGCCTAAATCAGTCCTCAAGCAATATCAACAAATCTAAGGATTGATAAGAGAAGGCAATATGCCCATCTTTTGATGGTATTTAATGCATGTTGTTAATATATGTTGTAATGGAAAATTATGTCACTTGACTTGTAGATTTTAGGGTATTTCATTAAATGTCTTTTTTTTAAGTTTTGCCAGGTTGTGGGAGGAAAATTTGTCAAATTGTATTCTCTGAGGTAACGTCCATTGTAATTGGAACGAAGGCTCTGGGAGGCAGTGAAAGCTTAATTGAGGGGTCCTTATTCTCAAGGGGCCATGGGTCAGTACTCAACAATGCAGGCAAGAGTTAAACATTCTGGTTCCTGAAGTCACCTTGCAATCCTGGTGTTTTTGGGACAGTGTTGAATTTTTGAAAGTGCTAGTGTAGCCAAGAGAGTGGGAATGTGTTTGCTGCTAATTAACGGTTCCTTGAAATTATTAAGGATCTCATTAAGGGGCCTGTCAATGCAAGAGTGGAAGTCTGGAATTTTTAAATGGTTTTCCAAAAGTCTGAAGGCCGTGTGCACCTTTGTGCTACGTGATCAGATCTATCACAGCTGCCTGGGAAATCACATTTTGTTAGCTTTTAAATCAACTTTGCGGGTTCAATGTGTGCCACACAAACACCGGCCCAAGGACTGTTCCCACCTTCTCATCCAGGGCTGTCTCATTCCATGTTGAGTCTTGTGGAGCTGTCTGCTATAATCAGCAAGACACTGACAGACCCCAAGCTGACTGCCCCCTGCCTTTGTCACAGGTACAAATCCCTGTAATAGAGCACTAAGCCTACTTCCTGTCCAGGGTGTTTCCATTTCAGTCAGCTGCTCAGGCCAGTCAAAAACAGGATTCCCTCCACACAAGGGGTGAGGAGCCCAAGTAGGTGGCCTACCATCTATCTTGACTCTTTCAGGTATTAAGGGAGATGAAAGTGGATGATATAGCTAATAATTTTTTGTGCAGATGGGGAAGTGAACCCACTGAGTGCACGGGCAGTGAAGACAGCATGTAGGGGTTGCAGGATCAGGAGTTGGGAGTGGATGACAGCACATGGAGAAGGTATTGCAGGTAATTGTGTGAGTGGTAGGGCATGAGCTTTGGACAGAGGTGAATAGAGTGGCAGAGATGGAGTGAATGTGAGACAGAGTGGAAAAGTTCACTGACCTTATACTTCACTGAGCACTCCTACAGATGGCTGAAATTGCACTGACTCGGATGGCAAACTCAGAGCAGGCTGGCAGGATTTGGTGTCATGGCCTCTTGTTCTGGTCCTGGAGGAAGAGGGCATCCCACCTCTGCACCACCTCCCCTACCAGGACCTCCTGGTTCCCATCCACAAAGCGGGGCGACAAATTTCCCTTATCGTCCATGTCCAGGACAGATGTCAGGAAGCATGCAGGGCAGCTCCCAACTGACGGTGCTTGTCCAGATGCACAATAACCTTTTAAAGATGACCCTGGTGCCAGAGATGCCAATTAGTTCTGCAATATCCCAGCAGTGCCGAATTATTCCGAATTATTCAGTGCATGGTAAAATGGGGATAGAATTGAATGAGAGGGATGCCATGGGGCAAGGTAGGCAGTTAATGAGATGAGTTTGGCAAAATAAGGCAAGAAACCCCACTAGGCCTCATGGTAAAAAACAGCTTGAAAAAATATGATGTAACTGGCATTTAGCCTAAAAAATGTAAGATTTGGCCCTTAAATTTTAGCACCCAGAAACGATGTGGTAGGTGTGTTCTGCCTGAAGGCAACTCCTTGATTCACTGACAGAAATAAAAATTGCTCATTTTCAGCATCCGCAGTTCTTTAGTTTTTTTTCCTTGATTCATTGACTGTTGATGCAAAATCATCGTTCTCTGTTTCAGTTATGGCAGTTTATCATTGTCTTCCACTCTCACAGGCAGACTGAGAAGTCAGGTCCTTCAGCCAAAGCAGGAATCAAACTCAAGGATAGTAGGAACTGCAGATGCTGGAGAATCCGAGACAACAAGGTGCAGAGCTGGATGAACACAGCAGGCCAAGCAGCATC
>NC_063358.1:23925895-23947518 GCF_021869965.1 Rhincodon typus
CCCCTTTTCTGATGAAGGGTCTTGGCCCGAAACGTCAGCCTTTCTGCACCTATGATGCTGCTTGGCCTGCTGTGTTCATCAAACTCAAGGTATTGGTGTTACTTTAAACTACTTGTTAGCCATCTAGCCAACAGAGCTAATCAGCCCACATGCAAATTTGTCCCTTAAATTATTCCATAACGACCTCAAAATAGATACAATACCAGTATGTGTTGCAACACCTGCTTTAGACTGTGTTGAAGTGCTCTTTTATAAAGTCCATGGGGTCGTACAAGGTCAAGTGATTCTTCAGATACATACAATGAGGTATTGGGAACTGGAAGTTATATTGACATCATGTGACCTTGGGTCAATAGCAGACATATGGAACGAGAAATTTTTTAATTGCTCTTATAATGTCACATAAACCAATAACAACCAACTTAGAAACTTGAAATACGCCAAAATGATTCAACTCCTAATCAAGGAAATGCACACTCCCCAATGTTTATTGATTGCAACCAATTGATATAAATTAGCTAATTACATAACAGGAGCTCAGGACCTTCCATCTCTATTAAATCACACCAGAGTGAGGAATCCTGATTGTTTTGCAATACAGGAGAGCTCAGTGGTTACTTGCACTGCAACTTTGAGTTCAACTCAGATTGTAAAGTGCTTTAAAATTTATATTTTGAAAGAATATCAATTGACTTAAATATGTTGTAATTTGCGTGATCTGCAATAAATAGGTAAGAGACTTGGGAAAGGTTTTCCTCCGCACTATTTTGGTATGCAGTTATTATACTGGCCTTAGAGGGTTTGTTACAGCTGCCAACTGCTAACCCAAAGGTCTCATACACACAACCCCAGAATAAACCTGCTCGGTATGCTAAACCAAGCCACGAGGACAAGCTGTTGATTTGTGCCTGGTCTTGCTAGTGAGCAAACATAACAAGCACAGCGTATTTGTCATTTTCAAAGATCAGTGCATTGAAAATCATCGGTACTATTGCCTTAGTATGCGAACTGGAGGACAGTAGTGCAATACTTTTAATGAAATCAAAACTTGGGTTTATGATTTTGTTGCAATGTACAGTCGGAATATTATTCCAGCTTCTGTCTCAGCTGTTTTGATTGTCTCCTAAGTTGCAGCTTAAAAAATAACGTCACACCTCATATGAAAACCAAAACTATTCACCTGAAAGACATGAAGAGATCAACTATTGCACATATGAACATTTGCTTATTTTCTAACATCCTTCAGTTCAATACAGTCGTAATTGTGCTTCTTACAATGGTCATGTAAATACTCTGTCACAACATGATATATTTTTTCTTGTGCTCAAATGATAGTGTTTCTCTCACACTTATGCACGCATCACTATATTAATAAGTGCTCAAAAATGTTCAAACTATGGTCAATGTGATTTTTGTTGTCCAGTACTGCACAGCATTTTCACACATTATATATCGATCAACTTTACTCTACACTTGTGATTCTCAAACTTTATTACATTACTAACAGATATAACACGTAAGTAAATTTAAAATCTACAAAACAAAAGGTCAACAAAAGGGAGACTATGTTTTCAACCCTGCCTATGGATAAAGATTAATTCAGCCCTTGATTACTGAAAAGAAAACTAATGTTCCAGAGTGATAATTGTCCTCTGTTGTGACCCTTACCCCCTGCTATTCTGCACCTTGTCCTCCATATGTACACAGGTCAATCCCATCAGCGGTGACTGCAGAATGTGCTGTATCGCCCGGGGCACAATCCACTCAACAGCCTGGTGCTTCCAAATGGCTTTTAACTCATTACAAACACACAGAGACTGACAGTTGGCAGAAATCACATACAGTGTCTTCAAAAAGAGATTGTATCCTTTTTTTAAACTGTCGGGAACTACAAGCTCTGTCAAAGCAAGTAGCAAATATATTCCAAGCATGTGTTTGGGAACAGATTATTTATTCTACCCTGCAAACAAGCCAAGACAGGACAATTTAGAGAATATATTAAATAGTCTATTCATTTATAAAAGATAATTTTGAACTCAAATTCAATTTGGGGAAAAATGATTTCTAGACTCTCACTCCTGAGGGAAGGAAGGTTTATTGCAAACTATTGGTGTTTCTGAAATGTTTTAATATCTTCAAATCCATTTGTTATGGTGTGTTAGCAATGTCCTAAACTGAAATACTGAAGGTGAAAACTATCGTAAAGGAGAAAATCTGTGCAAAAAAGGTTTGGAGGATCACTGAGAGATACAAGATCTTACAGTCTGTAAGTGACGTGATATGGTGTTATTTCATTTTTCCAATGATGCTGGAACCTGATGGAATATGTTATATCTGAAGCCATTAAAATAGTAATTATTATATTGTTGCTTTACTTGATAGAAGGAGAAACAAACAATATCTGTGTTGTTGAATTGTGAATAAAGTCTGCTGTCCCAGATATCGTGGTGCAACACATATCAGCCCAATATTGCTAGTTTAATTCCACATGATATGATTTCTGTATATGAATTTGGTGTAGGCACTCTATGAGCATGATAACTTCAGCTTTATTTTATTGTTGGCCATTGCGTCTCTGTAAAGCTCAGAAATTTCCAAAGAATTTAATATTAAAAAAAAACAGCAATTCTCACATTAAAGTCTCTTTTATAACAAATTACAATGCATGAAGTCTTTTCTTAAGTTTTTCACCCAGCTGGCATACAACAAATTACAGGAGTTGCTGATTTCTCTCCACATTTCAATCCTCCTTTCCTGGATATGGTGACTTTTGCTGTGGTGAACTTGTACAAATGTGGCCAGTCATTAAGTGCCTCACACATTTGTCACTTGTGAATTTATGAAGTTACACCATACACATGTACACTTCTGCTCCATGCTATGGACTTACTTTTCAACTTGACTTGTATTTTGATTTGAATTCCGAAGCCGATTCACTCTGTTGCATTTGCAGCCTGATTGAGGTCTCCACAGAATTTCAAAGAATTTACAAAAAGAATTTTATCATTTCAAGTACAACAAAAGAAAAATAATGACAATGAAAATAGCACAGCATTTCCCAGTGCTTTGAGGGCTAGAATGGATAAACAAACACAAGGAAAGCCAGGGGTAAGAGCTCAGCGAAATGTGCTGAAGGTATAGTCAAAAAGAGAGACTTTAAAGAAGGTTTCAAAAAGGGAGACAGACAATGAATGAATAAAGGAATTAAATTCTGGCATGCAGTTGCGACATGGCTAAAGACTCTATTGGCAATGAAGTGAAGGGAAAGTGAAATGTGTGATATTTTCGCTAATGACCTCTCCTGGTACTTTGTGGTATTTGCCTTCTCTACTAGTATCTGGTACTAGGTAAGTGTTGTTTGAGATAGTTTGCTGCCACCAATCCTCCTTTGTCTTGGACTAATCTGGTGATTAATGGTAAAGAATGTACTACTGTAGAGTATCGAGAGAACAGGCACTGTTTTTAGCTACCATAAAGGTTTATTGGATGATAGCAATAAGTACAACTACATTTGGTAAGGCATTGTTACGAGGACCTTAGCAAATTGGTACAGATACACTTAGTCCTCTGAAAGCCAGAGCAGGACTCCTTGTCTCCCAGCTATAGACTGAATGTGACATCAGTAGATTGGGTGGATCTGACCCTCAGGCAACTGTCTATGTGGAGTTTGCACATCTTACCTGTCACTGCGTGGGTTTCTTTCAGGTACTCCGGTTTCCTCCCACAGTCCAAAGATGTGCAGGTTAGGTGGATTGACCATGCTAAATTGCCCATAGTGTCCAGCGATGTGCAGGCTAGACAGATGGGCTGTGGGAAACGCAGGGTTACAGGGATAGGGCAGGGGGTTGTGTCTGGGTGGGATGCTGTTTGGAGGGTTGGTGTGGACCCGATGGGCCAAATGGCCTGCTTCCACACTGTACGGATTCTATGATGCTATTCTATGATAATGTAATGTGAACATTAACACTTCATAACCATTATCTTACACAACAGAATGCAGATAAAATTGGAGTCAGACAGTGGGCTGAATTTTGTGGAACGGATTAAATAGTAGGCATCAGACTCCCAGTGGCAAAAAAGAATTTAAGCAGTGACAAGATAACAAAATGGGAAGCTAGTGAACTTGTGGTCAGAAGCTTATTGATATGCTAAGTGCCCAGTTGCATATTATTTCAATTCAATTCAACAAGAGTTAATCCTGCCTCCCCGATGCCATTTGTCCTTGTGCCTTCCATAACCCACTCAGTGAAAGCTGGTGACTTACGTGTGGCTTCCTACATTCACTGTTATTTTACTTCCAGAACACTGAATCACAGGACACTGGCTTGATCTGGTGGATGTTTTCTTTGTGTGAAAACATACTTAGCTGACACTACGTGATGCAGAAAATTCAGAATCCAAAATTTAAAGGGGCAGCCCAGAACTGAGGTGTAGTGTGTATAACTATTATATGCAGGTTCTGGCAGCCTTAGGCAGATGAGCACAAGGCATCATATTAGTGCTAAATGATGGATTTATTAACTATTTACACAACATATGGAGGGACAGTTTGGCAAAACTTCATTAGAAACTTGTCCATTCAGATATCAGTTCCATGTAATCTAACATTACCTATTATGCAGAATAACTATTAGGATATTGCTATTAACACCATATGCCACACTGAGAACAAATTCCTTAAAGTGATATCATCACAGGTCCAAGTTCCACAGGAGAGAACCCTGAAGAGGCAGCCTGCAAGGAAAGGGAGAGGTTGTGTCATGACTATAGATCTCTGGATCAACTATACATATACCAAATTTTCTTTTACAATGTCTGCTATTTTTAAAATGAGGATACACAGAAAAAGATGACTTTAGATTTAAATTCAGTGGTTGTCTGGAAAGGAACATTGGAACGTCACACTTGAAGAAGCAAAGAGAATGTCAAACATCAACTCCTCAAAAGAGAGGGGCAAGTCAAAACAAACTGAACTATGATCTCCTGTGGCTTCAGAGATAACAAGAGGCTGACTGCCATGCCATCTCAGCAGAAAAAATCTCCTGTAGATTATGTCCCAAACTGCCAACATGTCATTTCCCCTTCCAAGAATATATAAAAACAGTAATTTTAAGAAAAACAGAGGCTAAAAACCAAATTTAACCCCTGGTCCATTTGCTAGTGGAAAATATGTGTGTGTTGTGAAGGTCACAGCTGAGAAAACCTTAGTCATCCCTGCACTAGATGTAAAAAGGAAAGTCTTTCTTTCTGTATCAGAAGCCAAAAGATAATCGAAGAGAAACAGGACAAAGGTCTTTCACTTGCTGCAAAGCCAAAAATCTTGAAATCAAAGCTCACCTACTAACATAGGTACTATCTACTCCAAAACCTTATAGGCACTATCAGTATCATCTAGAGTAATGGTCATAACATTGCACCACCTACTGTTCATGGAACTCAGAGACTGATCCATATGTCTTTTTTAACTTTAGTTTGTACTCACCTCTTATTTAAAATCTGTATGTATGTGTATCATTATTATTTCCTTGTGTGATTAATAACTAATAAATTCACATTTTTCATTAAATCAGGAAAGCATGGTTAAATGGGTTCCATGTACAAGTTAAATTAGTTTTGTCTGAGAGTAAAATAGCCAAAAGAGATGGGGTCCTTTTTAAATTAATCTCGTTGTAACCAACAATTGAGTGAAAAAAGGAGCAACTTCATCCTGTCTTACCTGGGAGTTGACATTTGGGGTATCTTGTCTGAAATCAGAATAAATTGGGGAAAGTGACCCAGGGACTGGTCATAACATGTTGTGACAACATGGGAGTCATCCACCATGTTCTTCTTCATCATAGAGCATTGGAGGAGATGTGCTGTCTGCACTGTGGCATCTCAAACCACAGCTAAACCCACTATGGTTCCAAACGGTCTTGTATGGTGGTGGAGGAAGATTCTCTCTGGAATTTGGAGAGGCTTTCTTTGAAATTTGGATGCTTGATATTTAAAGGTTACAGCTTTCTTAAAAAGTCCACGAGACACTTTCCCACCCAACCAGAAGATGGGACATCTTTTAGGGATGGTGCCAGAGCTGAGAATGAGCATTTGGTGATGTAGAGTTCCTGACCATGGCCCTGCCTCCCCCTTCAGGTGATCCTGTGCATTCTTGAGTTTGCTATCAAGAAGCCAGGCTCAGTTGAAATGACAGAGGCCTGTGCCACATACCCAATGTCTCCAGGGTGTACCAGCAGTGCCACCATGGTAGGAATAAATCCAGCCCAGTAGGTGTGAACTTGGATGAAGGGTTGAAGAAGGTTGTATGAACATGGTATGGTAAAGTGATGGAGGTACACATTTAGGTAGGGACCGCTGGTCAAAGTTGACAACTGAGTATATATCAAATTCAATTCCACATGGTCAATGTTTGAAAGATGAAAACTGACAGACACAAGAATACAGGTGTCCAAGTGGTGGTTACAGTGTAATTTGATGGAACAATATTTGACATTCCATTGATATAGGACTAAGATGCAGAAATGCCACTAAATCCAGCCCTGTAATCTCCCTACAGTTCTGCAATCTCCCCCGATCCTACAATCTCTCCCAATCCTGCTAGTTCCTCCTGCTCTGCAATTTCGTCCTGCTCTGTGACTGTCCCAGCTCTGCAAACTCCTCCAGTTCTGCAATTCCCAAGATCCATGCATTCTGCAATTTCAATCCTATTGAACGTCCCCAAATTTAATTACTCCACTACGGGAGGTCATGCCTTCTGCTGCCTAGGCTCTAAACTTTGGAATTCCCTCATTGAATCTCTCTTCTATCCCTCCTGGCACTCATTAATCTATTTGACCCAGTTCTTGATCATTTGTTCTAGTATCTCCTTAAATGGTTCATTATTAAATTTTATTTCACCATCAAATGACTTAGTGGAATCTTTTCTCACATCAAAGGGACTATCTAAATGTGAGTTGTTATAAAAACCTTTGAGTGTTCACAGGTGAAAAGTGCCACAGGGGACTTGGTGGTGTGAAATGCCATTTGGTTGCAAATGACAGCACTTCCAGAAAGAAGTGATGAAAGGACCTCTGAGTAATGTCTGACCCAAGACCCACCCTCCAAGGTAGGTAGACCAGACATCCGTACTTTGACCAATCTCCAGATTATGTCAGGTTGCTTATGTATTGTGGAAGCAAGAATACTAGTGCTGGATCTTATTGGAGAGCTTCATTTATTGTTTATGCTGTAATACCCCTTGCTTCAATGGTTCTGAATATTTGACTATATGTGACATATGTCCAATGTGATACTGCCTGTTTTACCAACTACCCAAGACCAATAATTTTCAGACACAATACTAACAGTTAGCATAATGTCATTATATTCTGCTAATCTACCAGTAAGTGGCAGTTACAGTGTGGACATTAAAGAAGCATTCAGTATATTTTCCTATCCACCACACAATGAACAGTAGAATAATTTATCTGTATAATTAATGTAATTTATCCAAAACATTATGCAACCATTTAAAGTTATTTATTTGGTACATCTTCATCAAATTAATTAATTTAAACAAACCTCAGGACTGCAAAATAAGTTGTTTGGAAAATCACTTTAAATGAATTGTGGAAGTATGTTAATTTTAATAGCCACTATGATGACTTTATTCAATTTATTAAAAATTCTGGTGATCAAATTACTGCAAACACTGAGAACATTGCATCAGTTAAATTGGAAATTAAATTTGATCTTACTTCACGTGTAATGATGCACATTTCATTGCTTTCAACATGTGCTTTTGCCTAAGACTAGGCATTGGGATGAAATAGAGCACAATTGCACAGAATAGGGTCAGAATACGTAAGAGTTTATTGCAGTTGAATTTCAATTTGCGTCCGGGAGTAAAACTGGCGTTATGGGTCAGCCACCCGTTAGAGAAACTGCTTAATCTTCTAACTCAGAGGCAAGCAGCTTATCTTTGAACTGAGGCTAATACTTGTTTCAGCAATAAAGGAGGAAAGAATAGGGTGAGGGCATTTCCCTGTGCAATATGAATTTCCAGGGAGTCCTCCGGATGGTTTGGAGGATTTTGATGTACGACACTGAACTGGTCAACAATAGAAACTGGTGCAACCTGAAATTCTCAATCAGAATGCAGTCACAGGATCATGGTGTAAGTGGCTGCTGACCTGGATTTGAGTTAATTGGTAAAGGCAGTCTTAAAGACACTGCATGGCTACCCTTTAATCTGCTGCTACCTTTTTGCAGAATGGGTTAACTGAACCCTTTTACATCACCACTGCCCCTGGACGTGCCCTAGAGAACATTTCCTTCAGAAGTCTTTGCTTCCTAAATAAGAACAGTTCTTTCCTGGAGGCTATGTGCAGGCAAGCTTCAGGCTCATTCGAGCATGTGGCCACTTATGTTACTTCTTTACAAAGCCAAAGCGGACGTTGTGAACATTTCATTCTCTGGACGTCTAATTGAAACATTCAGGGCAGCTTGGTGCCAGTGATGCTTATCTAGAACAAACAGAAAGGGGTTTGTTTTCCCCAGAAATGAATGGAAACAATGTTTGTTTTAAAAACTGGTGGAGTGGGAAATGACCATTTCTAGTCATGATTCTATTTCCTTCTTGGAAAAAGGCCATCTCTTGTGCTTTATTTGAAGAGAGAGAGAGGGCACGAGTTTGATCAAAGAATGCCCTACATCTTAAGTGAGCTTCTTATTCAAAGTCAGCATCTTTTCATATTTTTAGGCCATGCCTGCTCTGCTAGGGATCAGGTGCAGGTCAGCACCTGAATCTCTTGGATGGACGTTGACTCTATTCTCATAATATGCAAAACAGGTTAAGGGCAGTGTCAGTGCCATTAGTTGAGTGTTGATAAACACAGTCATTACAGATTTGCACAGTTACATAATTTCTCGTGCACCTTATTGGACATGCATTGAAAGAAGGGATTTAGAGTCATAGAATCATGGAAATGTACAGCATGGAAACAGACCCTTCGGTCCAACTCATCCATGCCAACCAGATATCCTAAATAAATCTAGTCCCATTTGCCAGCAATTGACCCATATCTCTCTAAACCCTTCCTATTCACATGCCCATCTAGATGACTTTTAAATGTTATAATTGTTCCAGCCTCCACCATTTCTTCTGGCAGCTCATTCCATACACGCACCACCTTCTGTGTGAAAAAGTTGCCCCTTAGGTCCCTTTTAAATCTCTCCTCTCTCACCTTAAACCCATGTCCTTTAGTTTTGGACACCCCCACTCTGGGGGGGATGTCTATTTACCCTATCCATGCCCCTCATGATTTTATAAACATTTATAAGGTCACCGCTCAGCCTCCGATACTCCAGTGAAAATTGCCGCAGCCTATCCAGCATCTCCCTATAGCTCAAACCCTCCAACCAACTGGACCAAGTAGGTTTTTATAACTGCTCGCTAACCTCAGACTGTGTTCCATTTTCATGAGCTAATCTGATGAAGCACTGAGGACACTACTGCAGTTTGCTTCCTTGTCCTCCTAAAGGAAAAACATTGTGAGAATTAAGGTTAAGTTGTCAAGGACCATGGTATCTTAAGAGAAAACTGAAAGAGGACCAATCAATTTCCAGAGGGTGAGTCTATTTCTGAATTCTCCCGCCTTCTTTGTTTTATTTTTGAATATTTCTGCCTCCAATTTTCATCTAACCTCCACGTCTTATCCTGGCAAACATCAGAAGGCTATTCTGGGAAGCACACATACTATATACATTAATATTTTTCAGCAGGTTTACTGCAGTGACCAGGAATCAGGAACAGGAACTGTATCTGACTTCTTTCCCTCTCCCTGATCAATGAGCAGTGAGACCAATTGTATTACTCTTAATGCTTCTCCAGATGTGATCCAAAAACCCAGTACAGGTCAGGGACAAATTAATACTCCTCGTGGACTCTTATATTGCAGTCCTCTCCCAAAGCATGTCTTTTACACAGTCACTACCTATGGGATATTCACCATCAGGGCTTAAGTCAATGAAGAAAATTCAATGAAGAAAATTCAATGAAGAAAAATGTCTTTATGGATGCCAGCCTTAACAAATGTGACCAGTTTACATTTGGCATTAATGGAAGCTGCAGAAGAACCATATTTTTGGAACCAGTGAGAAGAGCCTGAAAATCATTGAGATTCCAAAACTCTCTTGGCTGATCTTGCAGTTTGAACAACCTGTAAACTTGATGCCCTAACTCACACTGACTTTTGTTCACTTATTGCCCTGATCTACTTAGACTCCAGGTTCAAAAATGTCTCAATCTTGAAATTTATATCCTTGCTTTTCAATAACCTCATCAGCTCTTCCCATCTTATTTCTGTAACTTCCAGATCTCTGCACACCTTCAATTCTGACCTCATAAACATCCCTGATTTTAAACATTCTCCCAGTGGTGGCCATGTTTTCAGCTGCTAAAGCCCCAACTTGTTGAATATGTTCTCTAAACCTCTCCATTTCCCTACACCTCCCTCGACCTTCTCAGTATGATGCTTCTTAAAACCTGCCTTTTTGGCTAAGCTTTTGGTCACCTGTCCTGGTATCAACTAATGTAGCTCAGTGCTAAATGTTATTTACACTACTGTATTTGTTTGGATGGTTTACTACATTAAAGATGCTATTTAAATGCAAGTTCTTGTTGTTGACATGCTTCAGCTCAGTCCTATGATAGACCCTAAATGCCCCTAAACTGAGATATCAACATAAATTATTTGTTTCTCCCCAGGGCTCTGAATAAAGAAAATTTATTCATCACAAAGCAACAATAAAACCTGCACCAGGGTCAGTATTAGAGGAAAAGAAATTAAAATGACACTGTCTTGGATTTCTAACTGGAGGTTGAAACTCGTTGTAATAATATAGTCTGATAACTGGTCCTGAAGCTTCTTGACTTTAGCTGGCACTGCAACCTAATCAAAGCAAGTCAAAGATCCATCAGACTCCAGCTAAAAGAGAGAGAAAATTCAACCCTGAGGGTCATTTTGACCTAAACCAACCATCAGGAAGGTGACAGCCATGTGTTTTACACCCCCTCTGATTTTACTGAGGGCAACTTGGACATAATGTAAAACAAGCAGCCTACCCGATCCCATCAGCCTCCCAATGGGCATATTAGGTCAAAGTGACTTCCTGTGATTATGATTTTACAACAGCCAACTAGAAAAACCCCATAACAACAGACTAACTGGCTATGTACCTGCTTTCAACTGGACTCCTTAAGGCCTCACCTGAACTCATGCTGAACCTTGCCTTATTGTAATTCCCACAGCCTAGGCTGGAGGCTTCACTTTACAAGAACAAAGAGCATTATGAGAATAAAAAGTTGTGAACAAAGTAGAGTCACTACTATTTAAATAAAATAGAAAATTACAAGGTTAAAGGCCACGTGGACTGTGAAATTTGTATGGCAATCCTATAGTTTTCTTTGTTTGTTTTCACAAATAACAATGGGAACAATATCTTCAAAGTTAGTTTATGCTAACATGAATATTCAGAGATTATAGCCCATCTGTAAAAGTTTTGTTGAAAAGCAAATTTTAGATATTTTATAATACACTCCTCATTTCCAATTCTGTGCTCCTTCCAATGACTTGAAGGTCCCTTGTTTGATCATATTTATTGATTAAAGTAATTTTACACAGATCACAAATGGGAGAAGGTTTCTGCCTAATGGAAACCATGCCAATGGGCAGGTAAAATCACCCAGGTTACTTGCCCTGAAGCTGCCACGGATGATAATTTTGAATTGCTCAACTGAGCAGGCAACAAGTGGACCCAAGCAAAATTGGAAGAATTGACATGCGCATGAGGTCCTGAGGATGTTGTCAGGACCCACTGGGCCTCATATCAGGTGATCTATACAGTCAGTTTCTTACCAGCCTAACCTAGCAAGGAAGCAGATGAGAGGCAGAAGTGGTGAATATTCTGTCCATGTTAGTTTCCTTGTGGGGCTGGGGAGTGGGATAGTCAACCATCCCACTTTCCTGATCTTGGATAGGTGGCCTTTGGGCAGCATAATTTTTCCAATGACTCCCTATTCAAAACATGCAATGGGCACGGATATTTCAGACAGTAGGATTCAAATGCAGCCACAATTAAAATTAGATTAATTATCCCGCCACTAGCCTACAGAAGAATGTCTAGACAACATTGTTTAAATCCATCACTTTAAATTATTTTAAATGCTCTCTTTCACACGATCTGGATCTCACAGGCTAGGCCAGCATGTTGCACATTCCTTGAGAAGGAGCTGCAGCCTCTATCGGTTTTGTTTGTGTTTGGTTTACTGGCTGTAAATAAAAGCTCATGTTTGGAATGGTCCGATAGCTTGCCTGTCTGTGACATTCCCCTGCTGGGCGATGACAACATGTAGGTGTCCTGTGGGCATTGGGAACAGAGTAACAGTTATTTAGAGAGGCTGGTTTAACAGGATGTAGATAAGGATGCGGTGGTGTAGTGATTAAAAAGTGGCTAGGGAGAGAGAATGAACTTGTACGTGCAAGGGAGTGTCAGCTATGTTGGCGATGTGCTGTGAAGAGCATGGTTTTGTAGCTGCTGTGCCATGACATTGCTGGCGAGGGTCAACACTGGATTGCCAATAGTTGTCTGGGTGCACCATGGCCTTTTAAAGATGGCACACATTGAAGGGATGTTGATCTTTCTGCAGCCACCTATCAACTAGAGAGTTGTTTGGGCAGTGACGATGTAGTAAAATCATAGAATCCCTATAGTTTGGCCCAACAAGTCCACACTGACCCACACAGCATCTGACCCAGACCCATCCCCCTAATCTACACTTCCCTGAACACTACGGGCAATTTAGCAAGGCCAATCCACCTAACCTGCACAACTTTGGATTGTGGGAGGAAACCAGAGCACCCAGAGGAAACCCATGCAGACACGGGGAGAACGTGCAAATTCCACACAGACAGTCACCCGAGGTGGAATCAAACCCAGGTCCCTTGCGCGGTGAGGCAGCAGGTGCTAACCACTGAGCCACCATGTCGCCCTCTGGGGCTAGAATCTGATGAGAAGGAAGTCATGAGGGCAGGAAAGAAAGTTAATGAGGCATTTATGTTAAGATATGGCGAAAAATGTCTCTAAGCCTAATGTCAAAAAACCCTCCAAAATACTTGATGCAACTGGCATGTCATCAGAAAAATGTAAGATTCAGCCCAGTTAGTTTATTAATGACTAAACATAAGAAGATTGGGTAAAGCAGCATACAAACAAACAGGTTAGAAATAAGATGTGAGTCCAAAAAATTAGGAGTTAAAAAATGAATTAGTCTCTAAGTTGTTCATGAATAATGAATCATTGAATGTTGCAGTAATATTGACCTTGGTAGTTGAACAGTCAGTTTCGAGATTCTTGGCTTTATAGATTGATCAAAACTCTTTTGGTCTAATTCCTTTCAGCAATGACTGACTGGCAGCACTCAGAGTAAAGAAATCTTTTCTCTTTCTGTACCTGCAATACAGGAGTGTCTGCATGGCTGTTTTCAGAGCTGTGACCCTCAAAGCGCACTAGTCAACACGTTAGAATGTCAGGCCATTAAAACGCACAGACAAAGGTAGAAGCTTACTTTGTCCCCTGTTCCTGTGTATCCTTGAAATGGGGTAAATCACAAAGTCTCTCGTACAGACTGCTGCCTTTCTCCCCCCATCATGTTCAGAGCCTGAGATACTCCCTGGAGATTAGATTCAGTTTGTACTGCACTTTTGCCCTTTGAAGTGTCTGTGACACTTTGTCAGATGTGACATTCCAGAGTTCCTCTCTCCAAACAGCCACTGTCTTTACATCTGTAGTCAACATTGGGTTTTGTGCTCTTTTCTTCAAAAGAATGTCAAGAAGGTTTGATATGTTCATGGGTAATCTAGGGTATGATCCATGGTCAAGACATCAGCAATGGTAATGCCATTCATTGCCAAAGGGAGATAACTAGATTCTCTCCCTTTGGAGATTGTCATTGCCTAGCACCTTCCCATGGGACAATTAGAGATGTACAATCATTGTTGGCTTAGCCTGCAACAGACACATACCCTGAATGCATATGAAAATAACTGTGATGATCTATCACAGAGAAGAGCCCAGTTTGGAACTGTTGATGGATAAGGGATTGGTGGGTTACAGTTACTGGTAAAGCACTCTGTGTTCCTCATGGCCAGCAGGGACAGAAAGAAAGTTTAGATTCCATCATCTCTTCCTTTTCCTGTTTCTACCTCACCAGAAAAGTGTGATATTGTTTTGTGCCAGCATTCCAAAGTATTAATTTTGTCATTCTTGACTCGTAATAGTGATGTATTGAAATCAATTATCTTGAAATATAAAGTTACACATTGCTTGAACTACATCCATAACAAAAATTTACTTGATGTGGAGGTGCCGGAGTTGGACTGAGGTGGACAAGGTCAGAAATTGTACGACACCAGGTTATAGTCCAATAGGTTTATTTGAAAACACAAGCTTTTGGAGCCTCGCTCCTTCTTCAGGTGCTAGTGAGAGAGGTAGTATCAGGCACAGAATTTATAAGTAAAAGATCAAAGGGTCACACCACTGATAAGGGTATACTAAACAAACCTAAGATGCTGTTAAATCTTTAATCAGTTGGAAGGTTTTAATCGATTAATATGTATATGTAAATCCCCAAAATCCTTTCAAGTCCCTGTCCTGAGAGAACTAAAGGTTTTATCAGTGTAAAGAAGATGTGACCTTTTAGGTCAGACAATGCATGTTAGGTGTGAGGCCTTGTTTAGAATCTGTTTGTGTTTTGGGTTAGAGTCAGACTGGTTTTATTTCCAAGGTAGGAATTTATAAAATGCCACATTGACTGACTGTCTATAAATTATGTGCATTTTGAACAAAATAGAATGTATCTGCAAATTCAAATTCACCCCATTGATTCACATGTGTGTGCGTGAGAGGGGGGAGGAGAGAGAGAGTGTGCGTGTGAGGGAGAGACAGAGTATGTATGTGTGGGGGTGGGAGAGAGAGAGTGAGAGTGAGAGTGAGTGAGTGCGAGTGAGTAAGTATGTGTATGAGAGAGAGAATGTGTTTGTGTGTGCTTGAGAGACAATGTGTGTAGGAGAGAGGATCTGTTTGAGAATGTGTATGTTCGTGTGTGTGTGTGTGTGTGTGCCTGTGAGTGAGAGAGAGACAAAGTGTGTATGCGAGAGGATCTGTATGAGAATGTGTGTGTTCGTGTGTATGTGTGTGTGTGTGTGTGTGTGTGAGAGTGTACAGTGTGGTGGGGTCACCTGTAGAGCAATATAAACCCAAAATCCCGGTTGAGGCCGTCCTCATGGGTACCGAACTTGGTTATCAGCCTCTGCTCAGCAACTCTGCATTATTTTGTATTCCAAAGTCCGTCTTGGAGGACATTTACCCGAACACCCGAGGCTGAATGTCCTGCACCACTGAAGTGTTCCGCCATTAGGAGGGAATATTCCTGCCTGACAATTGTTGCACGGTGTCCATTCATCCGTTGTCATAGTATCCGCTTGGTTTCGCCAATATACCATGCCTCGGGGCATCCTTGCCTGCAGTATTTGAGGTAGACAATATTGGCCCAATCACATGAGTATCTGCCAGGCACGTGGTGGGTGGTGTTCCCACGTGTGATGCTAGTATCCAAGTCAATGACCTGACATGTTTTGCAGAGGTTACCATGACAGGGTTGCATAGCGTTGCGTTCAATGTTGTCCTGAAGGCTGGGTAGTTTGCTGCAAACAATTGTCTGTTTAAGGTTTGGCGGGTGTTTGAAGGCAAAAATGGAGGTGTGGTGAAGATCTTGGCGAGGTGCTCATTGTCATCAATAATGTGTTGAAGGCTATGAAGAACATGACGTAGTTTCTCTGCTCCTGGGAAGTATTGGACGACGAAGGGCACCCTATATTTGTATCACTTGTGTCTTCTGAGTGAGTCATCATGATTTTTCATTGTGGCATGTCAGAACTGGCGATAAGTGAGTTGAGCATCATATCCCGTTCTTAGGAGGGCATCCTTCAATACCTTCAGGTGTCTGTCTTATTTCTCCCCATCCAAACAGATCCTGTGCATACATAGTGCTTGTCCATAGGGGACGGCTATTTTAATATGTTTAGGGTGGAAGCTAGAGAAGTGCAGCATCATGAAGTTATCCGTAGGCTTGTGATAGAGTGAGGTATTGAGGTGTCCATCCCTGATGGAGATGCACGTGTCCAAGAATGATATTGATTCTGAAAAGCCTGATGGTGGGATAAACTTGTTGATATCGTTGTGTAGCCGTTTCAGTGACTCCTCACCATCAGTCCAAAGGAAGAAAATGTCATCAATGTATCTGGTATATAGGATTGGTCGGAGGTTCTGTGCAGCAAAGAAGTCTTGTTTGAACCTGTGCATGAAAATGTTGACATATGGGGGAGCAAATCTGGTCCCCATGGCTGTTCCATGTGTCTGGATGAAGAAGTGGTTATTGAAGGTGAAGAAGTTGCTGTCAAGAATGAAGTGGATGAGTTGTAGGATGGCACCTGGAAATTGGCAGTTGGTGATATTGAGTGCTGAGGCTGTTGTGGTGATGCTATCATCGTGGGGGATGCTGGTGTAGCGTGCCGAAATGTCCACAGTGATGAGGAATGTTCCTGGCTCCACTGGTCTGTGGGTGCTGAGTTTCTGTAAGAAATCTGTAATGTCGTGACAGAAGCTGGAAATTAACTTGCAAGAAACAAAACGGAAATAAAAACACCAAAGCAACTCCTTATCCTAGAAATGATCAAGGAAGAAACTCAGAGATTAGAAGTCTTATGCATCTTCCAAGTCCTAGCTCTAGTGCAATAGAACGTGTGATTATTTAACACAAACAAATCACCATTATTGGAGAAGGATCAGAAGGAGTAATAGCATGCCAGTTGAAATAGAGGGGGTGATGGAAGATCTTTGGAAATGTTGAAATTTTGTGGTAAGATTTTCATTTTTATCTATACAACCTGGAGAATCCGCAAAATTAAAATCTGCACATACAAAATTAATAGCTATGATAATTTTCGAAGTTTTTCTGGTAGTTGTAGTGGTCCATGCTCTTCCTTAGCTATTCACCGAGTTCATCCTGTCATGATAATAAAGTTGTGCAGAATGTGACCAGAAATCATGACATGCACTCTGCTGATTGCTGAGGACTCCTTGAGAATAATCCAAACAATGGATGACCCTGATGGTCTGCTCTACCACATCACCTGGCAGTGTGGTTATCATTGTATGCATTAGGCATAAGTGTATGTGGCTTGCACACTAGAATCATTGCTCAAGTTGCTCTTGATACCCAGCATCACGATTTGGCTTGGTCTGGTGGTAAAGATGCAATGGAATGCCACAAACTGAAGGCATCAACAGTTAATACTAATCATTCTCTGCCTATGATCACGTACATGCTTAATCTTAAAGGAGTAGTATTCCTTTCAGTTGCAATGCGTGGCAGAGTTCAGATACAGCACCCACAATGTGATATGTGTACAATTAACAGCCCCCGCACCGTGGGGAAGTCGGGAAGTCTGCAAATCTCCCAAAGCCATGTGCTTGCTTACCTACTTGGCATTAAGGAATGAGAATGATACCTAGTGGTTGCTCAGTGGGCAGAGAACCTTACCAACCTCAAGTACACAACACTGAATGCCAAACTGTGAGACGTTGTGACTATCTCCAGCTCCAGACTGGAAGGAACCCCAGACATGTAAAAACTGATCACCACAGTTACCTTCACAGCTACTGGCAATGGCATCCTTGCCCTGCTCTGAGGCTGTAGTTCTGACTGCAGCAGATGGCAGATCTCAGTAAGGACATCTTTACTGAAGCAATGTTATTGCACAGATTTTACCTCAATGAAGGAGAACTGCTTCCTGAACACTGTCTGTGGATATAGTATCTTCTTCTTTTCCTCCTACTTCTACAAGTAGCTTGTCCTGTTCTGCATTTCCACCCTCCTAGTCGTATTACATTCCACAAGATGAGCCTGCCATTGCACCAATGTCTGATTTGTGCAGAAGCTTTGAAATCAGCAATGATTCCTTGAAAACCTTTCAGATCACTTCCTGCAATCCTGGCCAGTTTAGAGAAAACGCTAACCAGTTGTGGAATCCAAATAAGAGCCAGTGGAAATCAACTGGCAGGTAATTTGTAATTGTTGGTACCTTTAAACAGTGCTGCTAAAGCAAGCTTCCTGCTACTGAATGTATGTGTAGTTAAGACAGTGCATTACATGAAGGAGTCAACTTCATGATGGCAGCACTTATGCCAAACAGTGTTGCTTGTGGCCAATACCATCATATGCCAACATACTTCTGGCAGCCATTCATCATGCCAGCACTAATACCTTCAACAATGTGGCATCCTGCATGACTCGCTCAAGTAGTGTGCTCTCACATCACAGATGCCATTTTGAACACCAAATGATCACAATCAAACAGCTGATCTGAATTTTGTGCCAATTGGCTTTATTGCCTCTGTTTTCGTTTTGGGGCAATTTTCAAGGGTGAGAAATAAATAGACTATCCTGCTGTTTCTGATGAGGTAACATTTAACCAGCATTGCTGCAGCATGTCCGTGCTCAAAATTTCAACCTCCTTTAGTCTTTGAAGAGTTAAGTTTAACTTAAGTAGGCCAGCACACAAAATGGCTGCTGTTCCTTTCATGTTGACATTACATGCACCCTGACCTTGTGGTTACCAGGTGTGGGACAGGGCAAAGAGTTTAGCCAGTGGCACAAAGTTCCATACACAGTTCACTGGAGCGTTGGATTTCTTCAGCAGCTCTGTGAAGCCTGTAATTAGCTGTATTTTCATGTTAATTAGCCTGCTCCTTCAGAACCTACAGAAACCTCTTGAGGTATGCTGTAACCCAAGAAGGTTAAAGCGACAGTGTCCCTTGTTGCCTCACACTGACTGGATGCAAATATTAGAGTTACCCTGCCTCTCTCTATTACAAACCACAGCTTAGGATGGGATAGGGCTAAGAGTTATATGGATGTCAGTGTTTAATCACTTAAAAAAGACCAAGATTTTTAACACCAGCATATAAACTCATTTATCCTGAATTTTATATTTCAATTTATACAGTGCCATACAAAAATATTCTACAGGCAACAAAAGACTGTTCCCCTCCCCCATTTCTGAAGAAGGGTCTAGGTCGGAAATGTCAGCCTTCCTGCTCCTCTGATGCTGCTTGGCCTGCTGTGTTCATCCAGCTCTACACCTTGTTATCTCAAAAGACTGTTAAGTCCTGGATCCCAATGCCAACTTTAGATAAATAGGTATTTTAAATGGGGATAGGAATTGGCCATGCATTTTGGGCCCTGAGAAGTCAGGGATCTTCACATTCCCTCAACAACATGGGCCAAGGGAAGAAAGTTTGGTGAGATATCCAGCAAGGAGCTTCCCAAAAACAAGAGCAAAAAGTCACATTTTTTAACCGTGTCAAATGGAGAGACGAGACTCTCGCTAGTGAGTGGCAAGAGGCCGATTTGCATGTATTAGCATGTATTAACATTTCATTATTGCTTAATCTCTCCTCATTAATTTGCAGTTTCCAATTCTCCCACATGTCGCATAGAATCTAGATGCTGAGAGTTCCCTACATGAAAGTGGTTCTCTGGCAATTCCAGCTCTCCTCTTGCTGTCCTGGACATCCATCTACGAAACCCAGCACCATGCTTTTTGGCAAAAGCTTAAAAGCTCACAGTACTTCAATCTTGTCCTGTTTTAACCGCCAGGATGTTGACAGTGGGGTTTCAGTGACGGTTATGCCAATACATGACAAGGGATTCTCTTTTAGAGTTGATTATAGCCTGGCACTTGGGCGGCACAAATGCTACTGGTCCAAGTGGGCTCTTGCTGCATTAGAATATTGACCGCTTCAGGATCTGAGGAGCCACAATTGGTGCTGAACTTTGTGTAGTCATCAGCAAACATTCCCACTTCTGACCTTAAGATGGAGGGAAGGTCATTGATGAAGCAGCTGACGATGGTCGGGCCTAGGACATTACCCTGAGTAATTCCTGCAGAGACGTCCTGAATCTGAGGTGATTGACCTCCGACAACCACAATTATCTTCATTTGTGCCCAGTATGACTCTAATCAGCAGAAAGCTTTCCCCATGATTTCCACTGACTCCAGTTTTGCTAGGGTTCCTTCATGGGGTCACTTGGTTAAATGCAGCTTTGATGTCGAGGGCAGTCACTCTCACCTCACCTCAGGAATTTAGTGACTTTATTCACATTTGAGCTAAGGCAGCAGAGAAAAGATGGTAGCACTTACCTTGGCACACCAGAGAAGGTCGTTGACCTTCTGGACAATCGAGAGTGCACTGCCCAGCTAACAAACTCTGATGGTCTTCAGGAAAGAGGATGGCCTCTTCTGCACCACCCTGAGGGTAATGTTCAAACTGCCAGACCCTCCAGGTCTCTGTCCACAAACTAGAGTGGCATGTTTTTGATGTCCAAGACAAATGAGATGAACTGTGCAGAGCAACTGGGAAGAATCAACTCTTTTCCAGATGGACAACAGCCTCTTAAATGTTCAAAGATAGTAGGAACTGCCGATGCTGGAGAATCTGAGATAACAAGGTGTAAAGCTGGATGAACACAGCAGGCCAAGCAGCATCAGAGGAGCAGGAAAGCTGACATTTCGGGTCTGGACCCTTCTTCAGAAATGGGGGAGGGGAAAGGGATTCTGAAATAAATAGGGGGAAAGGGGGAGGCGGATGGAAGATGGATAAAGGAGCAGATAGGTGGAAAGGAGACGGACAGGTCAAAGGGGCAGGGATGGAGCCAGTAAAGGTGAGTGTAGGTGGGGAGTTAGGGTGAGGGTTGGTCAGTCCACCAACCTCCGGATCCAATGCATCATCCGCCATCTGCAATCTGACCCCACTACCAAAGACATTTTTCCCTCGCCACCCTTATCTGCCCTCCTGAGGGACCACTCTCTCCATGACTTCCTTGTCCGCTCCACACTCCCCACCAGCCCCACCACCCCTGGCACTTTTCCCTGCAACCACAGGAAGTGCTACACCTGCCCCTACACCTCCTCCCTCACCCCCATCCCAGGCGCCAAAAAACCTTCCACATCAAACAGATGTTCACTTGCACATCTGCCAATGTGGTATACTGTATCCGCTGTTTCTGATGTGGCCTCCTCTACATCGGGGAAACCAAGCAAAGGCTTGGAGACTGCTTTGTGGAACACTTACGGTCGGTTCGCGACGAACGACTGCACCTGCCAGTCACGAACCACTTCAACTCCCCCTCCCACTCCTTGGACGACATGTCCATCCTGGGCCTCCTGCAGTGCCACAACGATGCCATCCGAAGGTTGCAGGAAAAGCACCTCATATTTCGCTTGGGAACCCTGCAGCCCAATGGTATCAATGTGGATTTCACAAGCATCCAAAAACAAGCCCAGCTCATCCCCGCCTCCCTACCCTGCCCGTCCTTCCTCCAACCTATCCACTCCTCCCACCTCAAGCCCACCCCCACCTCCTACCTACCAACCTCATGCCCGCCCCCTTGATCTGTCCGTCTTCCCTGGACCGACCAACCCCCACCCTAACTCCTGCCTCCCCCTTTCTCTCTATTTATTTCA
>NC_063358.1:23947918-23963830 GCF_021869965.1 Rhincodon typus
CCTCCCCCTTTCTCTCTATTTATTTCAGAATCCCCTTCCTCTCCTCCATTTTCTGAAGAAGGGTCCAGACCCGAAACGTCAGCTTTTCTGCTCCTCTGATGCTGCTTGGCCTGCTATATTCATCCAGCTCTACACATTGTTATCTCAGCCTCTTAAATGTGGTGTCAATGCTGGGAACCTAGGGAGTCCTGACAATGGCAAGTTGGAGAATCAGGTGAGTGGGACACCAAAAGTCTGTAAATCATAGATAATGAGTTTGGGATGATAGAACACAGGTTCTCTGCACATACACGTGACATAGATTGACTGAACAATTTTAAATAGTGTCCTAGTGTTATACAGCACAGAAACAGACCCTTCAGTCCAAATAGCCTGCACCAACTTGATATCCTAAACTGACCTATGTTCCATTTGTGAGCATTTGACCCATATCCCTCTAAACCTTTCCTATTCAGGTACCCATCCAGATGCTTTTAAATGTCGTAATTGTACCTGCCTCCACCACCTCCTCTGGCATCTTGTTCCATGCACGCACCACCCTCTGCGTGAAAAAGTTGCCCCTCAGATCCCTTTAAAATCTTTCCCCTCTCACCTTAAACCTATGCCCTTTAGAATCATAGAATCCCTACAGTGCAGAAAGAGGCCATTCAGCCCATTAGGTTTGCACCAACTCACCAAAGAGCTTCTCATCCAGACCCAGCTCCCCTACCCTATCACCATAACCCCACATATACTGTGGCTAATCCATCTAACCTGCACATCTCTGGACACTACTGGGTAATTTGCAATGTCCAACCATGGCTAACCTGTACATCTTTAGACTTTGGGAGGAAACCAGAGTACCCAGAGGAAACCACATCCTCTTCCTCAGCTACATTGGCACTATCCCCCACCTCTTCCTCCACTACATCGATGACTGTATCGGCGCCGCCTCGTGCTCCCACGAGGAGCTTGACCAGTTCATCCACTTTACTAACACCTTCCACCCCAGCCTCAAGTTCACCTAGACCATCTCTGATACCTATCTCTCCTTCCTGGACCTCTCTGTCTCCATCTCTGGTGATCACCTCAAAACTGATATCTATTTCAAGCCCACCGACTCCCACAGCTACTTAGACTACAGCTCCTCTCACCCACCTTTCTGCAAGAATGCGATCCCCTATTCCCAATTCCTCTGCCTCCGTCACATCTGCTCTCAAGATGAGGCGTTCCACTCCTGAACATCCCAGATGTCCTCGTATTTCAAGGACCGCAACTTACCCTCTTCAGTCGTCAAAAACGCCCTCGATCGCATCTCTTGCATTTTCTGCACCTCTGCCTTCACACCCCCTCCCTGCCAATAAAAACAAAGACAGAATTCCCCTTGTCCTCACGTATCACCCCATTAACCTCCAGATTCGACGCATCACTCTCAGCCACTTCCACCACCTGCAATCTGACCCCACTACAAAGGATATATTTCCCTCCCCACCCTTATCTGCCTTCCAGAGGGACCGCTCTCTCTGCAACTCCCTCGTCCGCTCCACACTCCCCACTCCTACACCTCCCCCCTCACCTCCATTCCAGGCCCCAAAAAAACCTTCCACATCAGACAGATGTTCACCTGCACATCCGCTAATGTGGTCTATTGTGTCTGCTGTTCCTGATGTGGCCTCCTGTACATCGGGGAGACCAAGCGGAGGCTCAGAGACCGCTTTGTGGAGCACCTGCGCTCGGTTCGTGACAAACGACAACACCTCCCAGTCACGAACCACTTCAACTCCCCCTCCCACTCCCTGGATGACATGTCCATCCTGGGCCTCCTCCAGTGCCATAACGACGCCACCCGGAAACTGCACCTCATATTCCGCCTTGGGAGCCTACAACCCAATGGTCTCAATGTGGACTTTACTAGTTTCAAAATCTCCCCACCCTCGGCCTCATCCCAAGACCAAACCTCCCTCTCATCCCCGCCTCCTTGACCTGTCCATCTTCTCTCCAACCTATCTGCTTCTCCCACCTCACTGACCAATCCCCATCACTACCTACCTGTGCTCACCTATCACCATCCCACCTACCTTCCCCAGCCCGAACCACCCCCATATATTTCAGAGCCCCCTTCCCCTCCCCCATTTCTGAAGAAGGATCCCGTCCCAAAAAGCCAGCTTTCCTGCTCCTCTGATGCTGCCTGCCCTGCTGTGTTCCTCCAGATCCACACTGTGCTATCACAGACACAGAGAGAATGTGCAAGCTCCATACAGACAATCATCTAAGGCTGGAATTGAACCTAGGTCCCTGGCACTATGAGGGAGCAGTGCTAACCGCTGGGCCACCATGTCACACAAATAATTTTTTATAGAAACCCTACAGTGTCTGATTTTGAACTTGCCTACACTGGGAATACCTTTGGCTATTCACCCTATCCATGCCCCTTATGATTTTATAAATGTCTATAAGGTTACCCCTCAGCCTCTGACACTCCAGGGAAAAGAGGCTGAGCCCATTCAGCCTTTGCCTATAGCTGAAACCATCCAATCCCGGCAACATTTTTATAAATCTTTTGTGAACACTTTCAAGTTTAACAACATCTTTCCTATATAGGGAGACCAGAACTGAATGCAGTATTTGAAAAGTGGCCTCACCAATGTCCTGTACAACCTTGCTAACCAGTCTACCATGCGGAAACTTGTTGAACGCCTTACTGAAATCCACATAGACAACGTCTACCACTCTGCCTTCATCAATCTTCTTTGTCATCTCTTCAAAAAAACTCACTTAAGTTGTCTTTTAGTTATTTTGACTGAGAATTTTTGCTTCAGTGTTGCTGGGCGAGGCTGGGATCATACACGAGGAAATTTCCTGCAATGATTTCTCAATATTGTTATAATAGCAGGAAAGTCTTTGTTTGGAATTTCTCCCTATCCCAAAATGGAGCAGCATGCTGGTGCAGAAAATCCAACCCGAGGAAAATATATTTTGGGTTTATACAATTAACATTTCAATAATCAAGTTATACATGAGTGACACACAGAGCTCAGCATTTCACTGAGCCTGTATGATTTTATTGCTCCTTCTTTAACTTATCTTTCACAATTTTCTACTTTATCTCACCATTCCCCTGTGCCACGACTCATCCAATTTCTTTGAATAAAAAGAATAATCAATCACTGTTCTTTACTCACTTTACAGTTACTCGGAAGTTTGTGGATTCGTTAGTGTTTTCCTTTGTTTTAAAGGAAGTTCCTTCCACTCTGTGCTTTGCTTGCAGACAATGCAACTGATAATGTAAGCCCATTGTTGGAAGCTTCAGGTACAAAATAGCAACTCACTTCCCCTCTTAGCTCAGCATTCAGGTATATCTTGCTAACAGGTTTGCGTTGCATGACATGGAAAATGCCACACAATATAACCAAAAGAGATTACTAACTGTTCCAGAGGTCCTTCATTTGTTTTCCAAATTATTCTAACTAAACTGCCTGAAGTAAAATGACTAAATAGGTTGGTTTAATTAGCCAGCCTTTGAAGAATGTGGATCACATAATAGGCAGTGCATGATCTGAGACAACATACATATAGTCCTTCTCTGCAGTGTGTTCATGGTGTGCTATGATAATTATTGCACCCATTGTTTATGCAATTCAGAGATATAAACTTGTTTCAGATTTCCTCCCAAAACTGGTTACTGGTTGATCACAGTGTGTGCTTTGCTGCTGTGGTCACTTTCTAACCAGAGCACATTGAAAAGACTGTGAGAAGCTGCCACCAAAAAGATGGGTAAAAATGGACCACAAAGTCAAAAGAACAATTGCCACACTGATAAATCAGGATATCCGTAGCACCTGTTTAATACTTAGAAGTTCTCTTGTGAGGAAATAAGGATTTTTTAAACCGAAATTAATAAAGTCTATTTCATACAACATCCATGTAAGTAGCTACTATGGCCTAGCGAATTATCTGGAAATTGGTGTCACAAAAACAAGGAAGATCCTGGGTCTTTACTGGGTCAGAGAGAGCTGTGGTACAGGGTACCAGAATTAGCATCAGTGCTGTTGATTAAATAATGGAAACCAAAATTCTAGCTCCTGCTCTGTAGCCAGGTTTTTATGCAGCAAGTGTACATGCTGGTGAGAATCACTCCTTTATGGATCACAACTTGCAAGAGGCAATAAAGGCTGAATGGTGCTCATGGAACACATTTTGATGAGGAATTTAGGTGCATTCAGCTGTGGCAGAAGGAACTTGATGAGAAAAAAATAGATTTTTATTTTTAAAGTATATTAGCAATTCAATGGAATAAATCATTGGAAAGATAACTCTGGTGGTTTCTATAACAAGAGGCTAATCTGCTGCATCAGCTTCTATGATTGAGTGAGGTGTTGCCTCCACAGCACACAGACCCTGGGACAGATCTACTGCATGTCAGCATTTTTGAAAGTTCGTGATCTGTAAAGAAGATTTGCAAAGAAGAATCCATTGATGTTGATGTTTTCCTATAATAATGTATTGCCATAAGTCAAAGTAGTAGTCCATTCAAATGGTCACAGAATCAAATTGATCAGTGATTGTTCAGCCACACCCCTGTACATGATGAGCTTGTTAAAATTCTTACTATTCATGCTAGTGAAGTCCAGACAGAGCTTCAGAAGAATCACTGTTGGAAGCAGCTCATTGACCCTGAAGTCAAAGTTGGCAGTCCACTGCCTCAAGGGTTAGCTGTTGCCTTGACATATTGTGCCCAAATAGTGGTGATAATCTGAGACCAAACTACTTGAAGGGTAAGCTTTTACATATATCACAGGGGTATATTCACTCCTTTCCATAATGGAAAGCAACCTTTGGACTACTGTTAAAATATTGTACACTAATTAATGATAAATTGCCCAAATATGATTGACTGACAGGGTGAGTATTATGTAATGGACTAATTTTTTTTTTATAATCTCTTTTTGTGGCAGATTCTGTTATGTTATTATCTAATCATGAAATTTAGCTTTTACAAATGGGCCGCCCATCCAGTGCTTTCAAAAAGCTTTGAATACAAAACCTCTATTATTTGTATTTAGGAAGATAGTCCTGCTGTTATCCCTGCTGTACAGCTCCTTGCATTTGTAATGAGTAAATTAAATTAATTAATACTGAGCAATTTTTACTGACCTGGAAACAAAGATGGCAGTTGCAAACAGCAGTATTGAATGCTCCATTCTCCCACATATATGAACCATAATCTAAGATTCTGGGCTATTGACTACAAGTCCTGTTCATTTTACATTATGCTGTGGAGGTATTAGCATCTAAAACCTGTTAAATTGTGTGGACGTAGTTCAGTTGAGACATTTGGCAATTTTTAAGTGTATTTTTTGTTCAGCATCTAATCAAATTTTCTGAGCTTTAATGTTAGAAGTGCTACAGAATAATGTAATAAAATGACATTTTTTCATAGAGGAAGGTAAGGAAAGAATTAAAGACATGGCATTGACAGGTTTTGTTCTGTTACTTTCTTTTCTGCACTAAGTGACAGCCTGCAATACTTATCAAAAGTGTCACAAAGTCTTTGGTGATCAATTCATCAATGTTTCATGTATTTTGTTGATGCATCTGCCTCCTGTGTTATGCAACTCTGTGTATTGATTATCTATAACTACTGAGTTTCTCCTGGTTATGGGGTTAGCTCTATAGACTACTTCCAGCACTAAAGAAGGGACAGCTGTTTGCATCCAAGACAATTTTAAATGAATTTCTATTAGATAAGGACTACCTTCTGGGTTAGTTGCCATCAACTCATTCTTTTTAAAAAATACAACTGTGATTGGTAAGAGTTTAAATTGCTACAGTTAACAAAAATGCAAACTTGCATGCAAAGCATTGCTGAAAGGATTTCTTCCCAATGATTAAGTTAAGCATAAGACAACAGGCATTTATGATCTTAGAATATTTTCTTCATGTTTGCCAGTAGCCATTTGACAAGTGAGCTTAAGCCAGTCCTGACTTCAACTTGCCATTTGGTCACCAAAGCCTCTGCAGCAGCTTTAACAACAGTCATGAGGCATATTTTTACTGAACCCGTGGTCTGTATAATTCCAGTTCTCTACTGCAGGCACCATTTATTCAATGGGAGACTACAGACTGGCCAAAGACAACTTTATGTTGTTTACTCATGAGAAATGACAGTGTGTTTGTGTATCGTACTCATGTGACCCAGATCACCTTGGACTATCTACAAGAAGAAATATAATTCCTTGTCACATTCTTACTGGGGTTCCAGCCTCCATTTCAGGAAAGAAATAACTTGTATTTATAAGGCACATTTCACCATCTGATGATATCCTGAAGCGTTTTCCAGCCAATGATGCACTTGATGGAGTGTAGGTATTGTGGAAATATAGGAAGAGCTGACTCACTAGGTTCTCCTTCCCATAAAAATTGAGAAAGGGGATCATCAAGCACCAGGACTGTTATCCCTTTGATAACTCTGATTTTCATCCTATGATTCCTTACCACTATGATTTAAATGTCCATTTTGTGTGTATCTATTGTGAGGGCTGATTCAAATTGGTATGGTGCTGGTCAGTACACTGATAGGTGTATTATTCTAAAGTTTTGCAGAAGAACAACGGTTTTCATTTCATGCTGTGAAGACAGAGGATAATAAGTCATGAGTAAATAAGGACACATCCATCTGATAAATGCACAAACATGGTAATCAGTATTATGTTCTTGGACACAATCCCTGCATGTTGATATGACTATGCAGAGTTTGTGCCAAACACGGAATATTTGAATAATATGATTCATGCCACAAATTCTTCCAACCACCATTAATCCTGCCAACAATGGACTCCTCATCCCAAACAGCTAAGTAATTGTTATTTGAAATCAGTGTCATACAGTCTCTGCAGATTTAATTATAAATACATTTTTTCCAATAACCTCCATTGCTATGATGATTAAACGTTAAACCATGGAAATTCTGTCTTCAGTACTTTTTTTCTTTCACACGGGGAAAATGTAGAGCACTTCATATGCATTTTTTTTATTTCCGTGGCATTTGCTGAATCAATGCTGACATCTCTGGTCAGGACACCACTTCCTTGCATGCCTATATATCTTCAACAACTCTGACTTCTTTTTCACATTCAGATCGATCTGTGCCATGCTGATGTTATATTAATACCCTAACCTTGCGTTCTTGTGTTCTTTTTCCAGATGCCATTGCACCTAAAAGTTGCTGATACAGAGGTCACCATCTCTATGAAGTATTCTTTATCCTCCATTGCATATTCAGGATTCGTATTCCTGCCAACAATAGTGACCTTGCTATGCTCCATTGCAGGGTACATGAGAATTAACAGCACCTAGCCAATAAGATGAGATTTTCTGACATTGTTGAGCCATAGTCTAATACAGTTGCAAAGTGCACAGCTAGACAAATTTCCAGTATTTATACCAGTTAATGACTCATTAACTGCTCAAGAAGCATTAAATAATTTTTGCGGGCAATTGCTGTTTATTATTGTCACTAAAAAAGTGCACTCTCCAAAAATATAATATCCAAGATATTTGTTCCCACAATTCTTTAGCAGTTTGTTAGTCTTGATATAAAAAGAAATGGTTTGCCTATTTTCTTTTAAAAATTCTAGGAATTTCACTTTCTTCATTGCTATTCATTTGAAACAGGAACCTCCAGAACAGCCATAAGTTACTAATAATTGAAAAGGATAAACCTTTCACCTTCAGCAGGAGATTCTGTTGGCACAATCTCATTGCAGTAGTGACTTTCAAATACAATGGATTTACACCATAGGACCAAAAATGAAATGGAAACTCCTTGCAACTAAATCAGCAAGTCAAAGTCACCAGTCAAGGACATTACTCCAGGATATGCCTAAAGTTTTGCTGAAACATTGGAACCCCGCAGTTGCAGCAGATTATTTCATTCATAAGGTTAAAAAAAAAATTTGCCTCAGCACCAGTGGTATTCCAGACTGGCAGCTGAAAATGGACTTTACAAGCCACTTGGTATAAACCAGTGTTGTTCAGAAATAAGGACACACAGGAATCCTTAATACATAATAGGTTAGGAAGGATGTAAAGGTAGCTTGCCTTCAGACATGTAGTACCTACATACTGTTTAACAATATACAGATGATGTCTATATACTGTACTTATGTTACAGATTTGCAGACATCAATCTTAAGTCAATGGTAGCACTCTTTCCCGTGAATCAAATGTCATGAATTCAAGTCCAATTCCAGAGACATAGCCACCTAGCTTAGACTGACATTTCAGTGCCAGAGGTGTTGTCTTTCTGGTGAAACGTTAAACCAAGGCCCCATTTGTCTTCTTTAACGAATGTGAAAAATTCTATGGCACTATTTGAAGAAGGGTTAGAAATCCTTCTATTTGTCAGGTCAGTTTTTGTCTTTTATCTAATAGCACTAAAACACAGATTATCATTATCTCAATGCTTCTTGTCGACTTTGCCGTGTATAAATTAACTATTGTGTTTCTCGACATTACAACATATTTTGTTGGCTATAAAATATTCTTGATGTTTTGCGAAAGGTGCTGCTTGTTTTAAGTCCAATCTTTATTCCTTCTATCAGTTCTAACAGCACTAATTGAAGAATAACTTCGATCTTGCTTGCAAATTTACTTAGGCCAAGGACATTTTTGTATTCTACCTGCATATATCTGGGACAGCATGGTGACTCAGTGGTTAGCACTGCTGCCGCACAGCACCAGGGACTTGGGTTCGATTCTGGCCTTATGTGACTGTGTGGAGTTTGCACATTCTACCTGTCTCTGCATGGGTTTCCTTTGGGTGCTCCGTTTCCTCCTACAGTCTGAAGATGTGCAGGTTAGGTGGATTGGCCATGGTAAAAATGCACGGTTACAGGGATAGGGTAGGGGTTGGGATGCTCTTTGGAGTATCACTGCAGACTCGAAGGGGCAAAAGGCCTCTTTCTGCACTGTAGAGATTCTATGATCTGAAATATCACGTTATTTTGACCAGCTTCTGCAAGATATCTGAAATAATTCCACAGAGGTCAGTATCCTGTCACCAAGTCATCCTTTATTACAATTGGAGAGTTCTTGACACTGATCCAGGTCGCTCAGAGCCAGCTGTCAAACTGAGGAACCAGACATGTTTTGCTCCCGCACCATTTGCAAGTTTGCAGCTTTTATGGGGTTCATGTGCTTGTTCAGGACGATCTTAGCTACCAAACTTTACGCGTCACTGGACCTGACCTTGTGTCGACCATGGCTCTTATCCATGCAGAACCATTCCTGTGGTTCCTACACCAAACTCCGTCCCCTAAAATAAACTGTCTCTCTCACTTGGCAAATCTTGTGTCCGGCGTTGGCATTTCTGATGGCATTTTATCCTCCCCCGGGTCCAGGAAGATCAGATTTAACCTGCTGCAGTGTCTTCCCCCCATTAGCAACTCTGCTGGACCAATCCCTGTAGTTGCATGAGGGGTGCCCCTATAATCAAACAGGAACCAGGACAGTTTGGTATCTAGTGAAGCTGTAGGCTGTTTCTTTAAGTCAGCCTTCAAAGTTTGAACCGCTGTTTCTGCAAGACCATTTGATGATGTATGGTATAGAGCTGTCTTTATATGACAAATACCAATCAACTTTAGGAAATACTCAAATTCCCTGCTGGTAAACAATGGCCCGTTATCTGTGACCAACACTTCCGGGAGTCCATGTATTACAAAAGATGCACGCAGTCTTTATATCATTGCCCCCATGTTTCACAAATGAATTCTATGCAAGTCCAACCATTTTGAGTGTGTGATCACAATGTCTAAAAACATTGAGCCCCTGAAAGGACCTGCATCGTCAACGTGTAACTGAGTCTAGGGTTTACCCGGCAATTCCCATCAATGTGAGGGAGATGGTTGCAGTAATTTCTCTGTTCAGGATATGCCCTGAGTGAGGCTTTGCAATTGCCTTCGCTCAACCGGTATTCCCCAAGCTCAGTCAAACTAGCAAGGGTGCCCACTTCCATCAGAATACCCTGCAACTCATATGCGGCACTTGCCACATTTTCCAAAGATAAAGCCAGTTATAACGCCTCTTTGATGTCCAGCTGGGCTTCAGTTACTAGGTGCTTTTGCATGGTTACATCATTAATCCCATATACCAAACGGTCTCTCCGTATCTTGTTAAGGGTTAAACCAAAGTCACATGCCTCTGCCAATTGTCTTAACCTCGTCAAAAGCCCTGACATGGATTCCCCTGGTTCTCAAACTGCCAAGTGAAACTGATATTATCTCTGAATTAGAGGAGGTTTAGGGTCATAATACTCCTTAACCAAATCCATCAACACTTAGCATCTGGTGCCTTAGGGAAAGGAAAGCTCCTAATAACTGACACAGCTGCAGATCCACAAGCTGTCAGGAGAATTGCTTGTTGCTTTTCATCCGCCCCAATGTCATTTGCCTGGAAAAAAATGATGCTTTCTTTCCACATACTGGGCCCAGTCTTTGACAGCAGGGTCAGACGGGTCAAGCTACCCAAATAATGGCATGATGCCAGAAATTTTTACCCCAACTCAAATATAACTGTTGCGACCAAATTTCTTCAGTAGTGTGCTTTTCTCTCATCACCATTGAAATAACTCCACAGAAGCCTGTATCCCAACTCCAAGTCACCCTTTATTTATGTGTGGAGAGTTCTTGACACTGATCCCAGCTTCTTCAGAGCCAGCTCTCAGATTGAACAGAACTTCTGACACTCCTGTTTATATCTGTCAGCCAGGGCTCCCTGGTTGAACCAGGCTAACAGCCCCAATCAGGGAAGTCATATTCTATGTGGTCCACCTGGCTAACCTCGTTACAATCACTACAATATCATTTGTACTGTGTCTCCTAGGAGGCAAATGAAAGGGTTAACTATTTTCCTTTTAAATCACAATTATAATTCACAATGCCTGGAAACATAACTGTGCAGGATAAAGTTGAAGATTAAAGTAAATGATTAAAATAATTAAATACTTCAAGTTGACAAGCAGAACTATAATTTTGCCTTCAGACATTTGTCTGTAATTAGTTAATTAATCCTAACGCAAATTAGGAACAATAATGAGCCAGTGAAGCTGAACACATCAGGCATTTCAGAATTAAAAAAATCTTTTCTTTCTGCCTGATCTGTGCTTTTGTCTTATGCTAAATCACCTTTTTGCTCAGGTACACTGCAAAATCATTCACATCATAAAGACAGTTGAGGACTAATCACAAATTAGCAGTACTGCGTGTCCTGTTACAGACTTATAACTTATGTGTACGTGATATTAGTATCTTCCTACTATCGTACTTCATCCGAATGAGAATATACATGATCGATAGAAAGAACTTCTAAGACAGAGATATAATTTGGGAGTTTACCTACGTTATGAGACTAAAATTGTTACCTGAACTCTGATTGGGAATTACCTTCTAACCCCATCTTTGCATATACAGTTGGTATGAATTTCCTGAGTAATCAAATGCACAATATTCATTAATAAACCAAAGGTGTTACTATTCAGTTGAAGAAATTGATACAATTGCTGTGATGCACGATCACTATAGTGGCAGCCTCGTCAGAAAATGTAGTGAAAATTTCTACAGAGCTTGAACAAGCAAAGTATTATCACATTCTCAACCAAAAACTGATAAAGAAAACTGGAAGTTACAAAGGAATACACAATGAAGGGTTCATATAATATTGTTGTTAAACATAAGAAAAAACATTGAACAGAATATTAATGTCATAATCTGAAGCACAGGTAAATTAACAGAGGCATAAAGACCCTTGGCATGATACATAAAATTTACTGACCTTATTTGGGTTGGAATTATAAACGTTTCTGCAATGTGATGACTACTAATGAAAATGATGTTGCTATAGATTTAACAAGGTATGTTGTGAATGTAACATCACTAGTTTTTGTAAAAGCAAAATGCTGCAGATGCTGGAAAACTGAAATAGAAATGCAAAATGCTGGAAATACTCAACACATCTATGGACAAGTGAGGAAGGTTAAACTTCAGGTCCGCGATCTTTCATTTAGTTTTATTGTTCTTCAACTCACATTTACAGTGTATATTATGATTTCAGAAAGAGGTTTGGAGCTAGCAAATGGTCAATGCAAGTTACATTAAATCATGTGTATACCATCTATAGTAAACCAAAATGATCTGGTCTGATTTTACTACTTACTAAAAGGAAATCTATTGCATTTTATGGATTGATGGATTGTAACATTGTACATATCATACACTATTATAAATACAGGAACCTTTCTAATAGAAACTGTAAATACAGAGCTTAATGGACACCTGACTATGATTACCAGACAATGATCATGAAACTCAAAAGACATTATAAATTGTACTAGTGCAACTCATAGTTAACAATCACAAAATGAACTCAACAATGAGATTACAGTATGATAATGATCAATCAAAGATGTCTGTTATGTTTTTATGTTGTAATCTCTTTCCATTTTATGTGGAAGTTTCAGTCTGATTTTATGCAAACAGTGTGCTGTCATTGCTAATATGTGATAATGTTCACCCTGTAGGATTGACAAATAAAATGTCATTAAACTGGCCTATTAACTATCAAGTGACATATCTGAGACTAAAATTGCTTTGTTGGTCTGAGAGTATGGTGAAAGGATATAGGAGCTATTCAGGACACCTATATGGCTGGAATCAGGAAATCAACATGCACATCTGGAAAAGAGCAACCTTCAGAGTTTTAAGTTCTCTCACTTGCCTGGATGGGGATGAAGGGGGTGCAGAGAAAAGAGGGGTCTGTGTAGATTTCCAGGTCACAGCAATGGGGCAGGCAGGCATTGGAGATGTGCTGTAGTAATGCAGCTGCCCTCCCCCTTGCTCTACAAAGCCTTGCAGGCTTAACACCAGATGGCAGATTTCCATTACAATTGATAATATAACATCCTATAGATTTGTGGGCTTTATATTTACAGTAGTACACACTGTGCAACAGAACAGGTCTGCAACATCACTGCAGTGTTGGTTTTGTATATTTAATCATCTGCATCTACTGAACAACCACTACAATTTCATAATTTTATTAAAACTCACATAAAAATATTGTCATTGAATAAAGGCATCAACATAATGACTGTATTAAACCAATCAGACATAAATCAAACTGAAACATAATTTTACACGGAACAGCTGATAATTGGTGCAATGTAAGGACTTCTCACTAATTAGTGATCCATTAAAATTCACTCAGATAGCTTTTATGCTGGTTCAGTTGAAAAGCATTAGTAAGTCTAATGTGAAAGTGAACCATTCAGACCAGCAAATACCAGGTTCTTTCTGTATTGGTGCGATAAAAAACTGATCTCAAACAGCAATTGGTAGTTACAACTGACCTCAGTAGCCTTGTGCAATGGAAGGAAAATCAGTAAGAGTTCCTGATCCCAAATGCTATCGACTGATTCCTTCTGAAAAGTGTGATTTTATCATCTAATGATCAAGTCACAAGATCAGACTAGGCTGTCAACAGCTGGCAACATTAATTGTCAAAGTCACTGTTGGTTCATCAACTTGTTGTCAAAGGACTTAATGAGAAACCATACAGTTGAATCTTAACTGGGCGATCCAATATCCCACAACTAAAAGTGGAAGCTGACCAAGCTCATGTTGGCAGTGGGGACACCAAAAGGCACTTTTCTGGAGATGGCCAATTAAGTCAATCAGAAGCTAAGATTGAAAATGGCAGGGAGAAATATAAATGAAACAGTTCCATTTCAATGGAATCACTTTACCTACTGCAAAGAAGCTGAGTAAATCCTGTCTCCTTGTTTTTTTCTGGTGATCTCATTAAGGAAAATAAACTGCAGACTCCAAGTTCAGCTAATATCCAAATACCAGAGAGGATACATATGTAAGCTGGAGACTTTATCGCCATCATAAACTACTTTACCAAGTACCCCCATCATTCATCAATTACAACATACATCAAGGACAGCTGTCATGTATGCTCTAAACTCCATTTTTAGCTCATTCAAATCTCCCAAAAAGATCATTATGGGCAGTAGTCCATAATTTATTGGTAAACTATGCCAGACATGTGAGAAATGGAGTATCAAATTACACTACATCTTTTCCACATAATGCCTTGCCCAATGGACTTGCTGAATGCATGATTTGAACAGTCACAAATCTAATCCTCAAACGTAGACAGACAAGGCAAAAGCTACACTCTGCAATGTTATATTTGAGAATAGTACATTTGAGTGCAATCGCTGCATCAACAGTGGAATAAAACCAAGAACTGTGGATTCTGGAAATCTGAAACAAAAACAGAAATTGCTGGAGAAACTCAGCAGGTCTGGCAGCATCTGTAGAGAGAAAGTAGAGAAAGCGTTTTGGATCCAGTGATTCTTCTTCATTAGTGGAACTTGTGTTTGTCAGACCAGTACACACCAATTTACTGACTTGACCTAAAGTACTCATTTTGAAGTACTCATATCAGAAGAGCTTGTAAAACTACAAGAGAATATGTCCACCATGCATGATAAACATGCCAGAATTGCAAGTGGGACAACAAGTTTACATTCAGGACCCCACAGTAGGTACATGGTAACCAGCCAAGGTAACAAGAAAGTGCTGAGAACAGAGATCCTATGAGATCCATACATAAGACAGTGCAATGGTGAAATGGAGCCAAGCACAAATGAGGTCTAAATGCAGTTTCCTAAGTGCCTTCCATTCTGTTTTACTGGACCCTGAACACAACATTATCACTGAGATTGTGGGTGAACAACTGCAACTCCAAACAAAGTTGTAATGTATGATTTATAACTTCTAATTAGTTGTACTGTTTTAAATAAATGAACCCAGGAAGTTAATAAATCCCTGACAAGCGATTGTTTATTAGACTATATTAAACTATTGTTTATTGATTATATTATGCTAGGTTATCCCTTAGCCTGGATTTTAATGGCAGGTCAATGATTAAACTGAAGTCAGACAGCCTTCCTTTCCAAAGGCCGCCCAGCAAGCCTTATCAGCTTTTCTAGTAACCTATTCAGTTAGGATTGGAAGGGGCCCTCATTATTAGGTACATGTACCTGATTGAGGGAAGTAGGCACTGGGAAAGGGAGGCTGCTGAAATCCATCACTCACATGCATTCCGTCTATTTTTGAATTTAGAGGGAACTTTGGCTCCCGGCCCTTCTCTTGTGACGCTCTGTCCATGACACCTACTCACCTACATTTAGAGAGGTAGCGGCCATCCCTGATGAAATTTCTGGGGCACTCGTGATAAAGAATCATACGGCATGATTGCCTTCATCAGTCGGGCCACTAAGTATTAAAGTTGGAAAGTCATGTTGCAGCTGTATAAAACTTTAATTAGGCCACATTTGGAGTACTGTGTGCAGTTCTAATTGCCACACTAGAGGAAGGATGTGGAAGCTTTGGGGAGGATGCAAAACAAATTTACTAGGATCAAAAACAGAAGTTGCTGGAAAAGCTCAGCAGGCCTGGCAGCATGTGTGAAGAAAAGATCAGAGTAGTGTTTCGGGTCCAGTGACCCTTCCTCAGAACTTTTACAGCATCCACAGTTCTTTCGGTTTTTATTTAGGTTTACAAGGATCTTGCCTGGTTTGGAGTGAATTAGCTATAAGGAGAGGTTAGACAAACTTGGATATTTTTCATTAGAACATCGCAGTCCAAGTTGCGATCTGATAAAAACATATAAAATTATGAGGGGCATGGATAGGGTAAATAGTCAGACTCTTTCCCAGGGTGGAAATGTCAAACACTAGGGGGCATAAGTTTTAAGGCGAGGGGTTGAAAGTTTAAGAGAGATATGCGAGATAGTAGGAACTGCAGATGCTGGAGAATCCGAGACAACAAGGTGCAGGGCTGGATGAACACAGCAGGCCAAGCAGCA
>NC_063358.1:23964230-23984191 GCF_021869965.1 Rhincodon typus
TGCTGCTTGGCCTGCTGTGTTCATCCAGCCCTGCACCTTGTTGTCTCTTAGAGAGATATGCGAGGCATGTTTTATACACAGAGGGTGGTAGGTGCCTGGAATGTGCTGCCAGGTGAGGTGGTAGAAGCACATATGTTGTCAAAATTTAAGAAACATTTAGACAGACACATGAATAGGCAGAGAATAGAGGAATATGGACCATGAGCAGGCAGAAAGGATTATTCTAGAATAGCATCATGGTCGATGCAGACATGGTGAGCCAAAGGGACTGTTTTTGTGCTGTACTATGTTCTATGTTTTCTCAGCAGACAGAAGTTCTGCCATTGAGGTCCTAAATTGCAAGGAAGGTCTAATGCTGGCCACTTAATTGCCTCAGAAGGACTTAATTCAGTCAGGCCTCTGCCATGGAGGGACACAGTTTTCCCACTGGCTCTCGAATTGGTGGGCAGAGTCCACATTGGAAACATAACATTTCTCCCAGCATTTCAAGTCATTGACCTTTCATCATGAAGTGTGCCATTTGGACAAGATGCCCTCAGAATTAGATTCCGAAATAGAAAATTAGGAAGCAAATTTGAGTGGGGAAGAAGAATGATCAAGTTTGCTAAAACAAGCGACAACAAAAGCTTAAAAATCTAACACCAGTACTTTCATTTACATTATTAATACGGTCAGCTGCATTATCTAGAGAAATAGTTCAGCTTTCTATGATTAATTCCAGTTAAAGAATAATTTTGATGTTCATCTCTAATACTACAATCTCAAATTCATTATTTTGACTATTCACACTTTTGCCAGTGGGAAAGGCTTTGGGAGCACCCTAGAATAAGAATTCATCTGATTAAAATTATGTAGTAGTACTGTGAATGCAACATCAGGGTATATTTGACTCTGTGTATATACTTAAAACAAAAAAGGAGAGGCATTTTCTTGCAAGACAGCTGAGCAATATGACTTCAGTGCATGAGACTTTTGCCCCTTACCTTCCACCCCAGGCAGTTTCCCAGGTGTGAAATATTTTAATATTTTAAACATAATTTCCTACCTCCTTTGGGAATCTGAACCTGGAGGAGGGAAGTAAATCAGTGCAGCATGGCTTGGGCTGCCGTTTAGATTGGCTGTATGAGGCAGCTAAAAGAGTCAGCTTGACTGAAACATTTATTAAACTTCTGAAGGCTGAAAACTTGACTTGGCCGCTTTAATTCCCAGCTAACCCACATCTTCTCTTCACAATATAGAAATGCTACACATCAGGGCACATAATTTTCCTACCAACTTATAACAAGTTACTGTCATTGGCTCAATGTCAATACAAAATGTTTACCTCACACTGGTGAAAAATGCTGGAGATGGTGATGGGTGTTCATTATATTAGGCTGGGAACTGACATATCTCCAGTGGAAAATGGCCAGTCACTTCTTACATGAAATTATCCTTTGTTCTTAATGGATGCTAACTAAAAGAGACCTTCCTTCGTAATCAAAAACAGAAATTGCTGGCAAAACTTAGGAGGTCCGGCAGCACCTGTGGAAAGAAAGCAGATTTAATGTTTCAAATCCAGTGACTTTTCATCAGAACTGATAGCAACTAAGGAAAAGTGGTATTTATGTTGAAGGCAAGTTAGGGTCATGATACTGGGGGGAAAGGTGCTGACAGAGCCTAGAGATTTCAAAAGGGGTAGACAAACAAGGAGATTATAAAAGGACTTTCCTTCAACTGCACATAAAAAGAAATATATAACCTTCCTACAGTTTCTCATTAAGCACACTCTGAAAGCATTACATTCGTTCACAGCAGCAAAAGAGATTTGATATCAGCACCTGCATGTTTCCAGCCAAGCCACAGACCATCCAGACTTGGAACTGTATTGGTGTCCCTTTACTGTTGTGGGGTCAAAATCCTAGAACTCCTTTCCCAACAGCCCTGTTTGTATACCCCTGGACTGCAGCTGTTCAAGAAAATATCTCACTACCATTTTTTCATAGGCAATTAAGATTAGAAAATAAATATTGAGCTGAACTGCATTAACCGAAACATTTTCTCCACAAATGAAATCTCACAAAACATATGCACAATTTAGAAATTGCAAGATAGTCAGTTGCTTGATGACTTAATAGCAACACAAAAGACTCCTTTTATCACGGCGGCAAAACATCAATATCTGTACCAGTCTGCGGAACAAATGTGTTTGCCAGAACTACTGCAGCACAAAGTGGAAAGCTAAATACTAGTAGAGATCTTGGTTTATTGATGTATACACAAACAAGCACCTTGAAATGTATTTTTTTCACTACAGTAGGTGTAACAATAAATGAGTGCTTAATGCTTGCCAACACTGAGAAGGTCCAGCATTATTGGAAGTCCTAAGCTTTGAATGAGAAGTTACATAAAGACCATACCTGCCTGTTCTGCAGTTTAAGATGGATGTTAACAAATTTTTCACACTGTGAGAAAGGGAAGGCATTTTCTGAATTGCCTGATTACATTTCTCCCTAAATTGATGTGTTAATACTTACATTTTCCAAATTAATTCACCAGTGTGATCATAACTAACATTTATTGCACATCCCCTTGAGAGGTTGTTGGTGAACATTTCACTTAAACTGCTGAGTCTCTGGTGTCTCTATATTCCAATAGTGCTATTAGTGTGGATTTCAAGGATGTTGAAGAAGTAATATGTGTCCACTTCAAGATGGTATGTGATTTGTTGGGGGAATTTTGACAGATGATTGTGTTACAATGCACACAAAGGCAAATTTGTCTTTCTAGACAATGAAGATCATGGGTTTGGGAGTTGCAATCAAAGAAGTCTTGCTGAGTTGCTACAGTACATCCTGTGGATAGTACATATCAAAGGCAAGGTACGATGGTGGTGGAGAAAATGGATGGGTTTCGTTCAAGCAGATTGGTTTTTATTCCCAGGCTTTCTGCTAATAATAGTCTTTCTATGACATAATGACTGCCCCATTCCAAGCTGATGCATTATATATCGAGGGCTTTGAAAGATCTCTAACAAAAGTACAATTTTGTATTTTTAAAAATGTTAATCATATTTTGGGACTGCACTGTATTTTGTTGGCTAGATTTCCATGTCTGTAGTAACAACCACACCAGATAATAAAATGTTAGATGATTTTCAGTCATTCAACACTCCTCTGTTGGTCTACCTGCAAGTTATTTTCACAGCCATTGGTTTTGCCTTACCTTTGATATAAGCATCCACGATCTAGTTCCTGTTGCTGATGCTGCTAGATCCACATTATAGACTGGTAGCAGGGTTAAACAGCAAAATAAAATTAGATTCACAAAATAACCATTGATCTACAAAAGGGTATTTAACTACATAAATATTAAGAGCTGATACACAGACACCAATCTCTAATAACAAAGGAAGAACAAGGACACTTTCTATTTACACTACCAAGAACTTGCCTCATAGAGGTACATTTAGGGTATCAACATATGGGGGAGAGTTAAGATATGTTGAACAGAAACCTTTTGTTAATTTTGGCTTAATAAACACCATGGCCATTTCACAAGTTCACATGATAGAGACAAAATAATTGCTGCAGTGTGAATTTTTGCTGTGTGCTGTCTGCATTATTAAAGTTATAAAAATCATAAAATATTGTCCATTCATCTGCTTTGTAACAATGTCTGTTGCATTATGGGAACTATTTTATGTCAACTTTAAGTTTGGATGGAAATCAGAAGTGGCAATGGCCAAAGCATGTTGCAAACTATCAAGTATGTCCCCATTCCTCTAAATAGAGGATGAGGCCGAGGAAATTTTGACATGGGCTCCCGCTCAAAGCCAACAGGCAGGAATTGAAATTCTTAATAGGTCAAGCTGCCACCAAAAACTCATGGAAACAGTCCCCTGAAAGATATCTCTGCAATCAGGCACAAGCAGAATGTAAAGAAAGTAGAGTGGGGGTGAAGAAAAGAAACCAGAGGCAGATAGTCCAAGGTATTCTTGTGGTACTCCAGCTCTTCCATTGTTCAAGTAATCTTTAAAAAAAAATGTCCCAAGGCCTTCTGGAGGCAAGGATCCTGATGTCAGTTGTTCCTCACAGACGCAACAAGCTGTGTTCAATTGATGGAGATGCAATGAAATTGGTGTTCACATCCAACTGGAATGCTACTTTGCCATTTAAATTAGGTGCTCATTCCTCTGAAGCAAGGGGATTACAATGTCAAAAATCAGGTAAGTTAAAGTGTGGGTAGGATTGTGTTGGGAATACAATGCAAAGGATCCACCATTTAAACTCCAATCCTCTGTCAACATTCCCATCAGGTGTCAGGCCTGACGTTCTTTAAAGTACTTGTTTGTTCCCATGGAAGCTAGGGTAACAATCAATTTTGGCATTTCCTACTCCAAACTGTACAAAAACATTGCTAGTCACCCGAACATCTATTACTGATGGTGATAATGAAGGCATTTGTGTTAACCACACACACACTGTTAGAAAGAAAATTCACAAGAGTCAGGGTTGGCAATTAAAATAAGAACAAAAACCACAGAAATCAGAATCAACTGGAATAAAAAAATACAAGTGTCAGATGTCACTATTTTTAAATGACTCCCCATACTCTGACTGGATCAAAAGTGACCTTCAAAGAAAGAACAGAAGGCATTTTTCCAGCGTTTTTCCTGAAGCAAGTTTTATGTGGCTGATGTGATTCCTTTTCTTATAATTTATTACCAATGACAGCTGAAAGTGCATTGCCCAGCAACTGGACGTGAGGATTGTCAGATGGAATCTGTTAAGGGCTGAGACATCATCTGCGTTCCTGTACTCCACTCCATGTCAGTGGTGATTATGTGACAACTCAAATAATGACTGACATCTCCTAACCCACTCAACTGTGCATTTCTACAGCACATCTTCCCCAGTCTGTAAAGCCCATTTCACATCCAATTTTACATAAATCTCGTCATCAAAATGTTATGATTCAAGAAATAATCTCCAATGTTTTGACAATGGAAAGTCTTTCCAATTGTGTTGCATGTTTATGCAATAATGTTTTATAATCAATATTTATTGTTCTAATTAAGATTATCACAAAGAAAAATTAGATACATTATAAGGGTCTACTGGATGCAACCAGATCCAGACAAAAACAAATATGATGCTAGTTTAAGTATCTCAGATTATTTTATTCACTTTCCTCTTATGGAGCTACAATGCACTGTAGAGGGCGCATTCTATGGAAATGTAATGCATCCTGTCCCTTCTCATTTTTTGGAATACTATATAGGTAAAATTCAGCAAGGACAGAGACTCAAAAATAGGTGGAATCAAATTTGCAGAATATTATGCAACACAGCTAATATTCAATTCAACTGAAGGCAACAGAAATGAATATCAGTACAGCATCTTTTGGATGATCAACACAATAATACGTCTGTGATTCCTGTAAGCATTTTCATCCCCCAGCTCATTATAACACTTCAGCTGAATGTCTGAATGTCAATATATGCACATATAATGCACTTGTTCCTCTTCACTCAACCATTTCATCTTGAAATAAAATGTGTTGTTTTCTTATCCAAGTGAAGTATTATTACACCAAACCCTGAACTATTGCACTGTTGCTGTCAATCTTTACCACAGGTCATATAAAGCAATTTGTTCCATTCCTACGCTACATGTGCTTAACTAGTAATCCTAGAATGGGAGCAAGGAAAGCAAGAGTACATCAATAACAGGATGGAAACAGTGAGAGATGTATATGAGTTAAGAGTAATGCCAAATACACAACATTAAGTGTATCAGCTTGAGCGCTATGTTATCTACTGCATATAACTTAACAGAAAGGTGGTAAAAATGAGAATCTGCCCAATGATCTCCAATATAAAGTAGGCGAAAATTCTAAATTTCCAGAAGTGCCATTACAGCATCCAGTTCTACCTCATCATTATCTATCTTGATACATCCACTATCATTGATTTGTCATTCTGCTTGCCAATATCCACTATTGTACAAGCAAAGACTTTCTCCAATTAAATGTTGCAAACTCCAAAGCCAGTGTCTTCAGTGTCTGCTATAAATTCCATTCCTTAACCATAGCTTCATGTCCCTCTCTCGTCACTGTTGAGGCTGAATCACAGTATTTACAACCTGTGAATTTGACGGTTGAGCTTCACACTTCATATCTTCCCTATCGCCAAATTCATAGCATAATCCGTCTGCCACCCCCTCCTCAGTTCACCCGCTGTTGAGACCATCATCACGCATTTAATTGCCTCGCAACTTGACTACTCCAATGCTTTCTTAGCTGGTCTCTCAGCACATACTCTCCATAAACTTGACCTCAGTCAAACTCATCAGGTGTTATGATCTAAAACATTAATTCAGTTCCTCTTTCCATTGTTGCTGTCAGGCTAGTGGAGTGTTTCCAGAATTTTCAGTTTCTATCTTAGATTTCCAGCATTCTCAGCATTTTACAGCGATAATTCTGTATAATTAAGTATTAGTCCCCTAGGTTGATATAATTCTGTTGACAATTGGGGTTTTACTTTAACTCCAAGATTTGAAACTACACATTTTAAAGCTGTTTCCAATGCAGAAATTACACTGCCAGCAAAACAATGAAACCAAACTATCCACAATTTAACCTTTTTAATACATAGCAAAAACCTGCTTCGTAAAACTGAAGTGTGCAGTTTGGAATCAGATTGGTTTTTCTGCTGCAACCCAACTATGTCTTATGACACAAGCATTTAATGTAAGTGGCTAAGATCTTTGACTGGCATTAGATTATGGGCTTGTACTGTAAACCTTTGAAATGATGCCAATACAAAATCGTAGTGAAGTGGCAAAACTCACACCACTTCAGGGTAACCATAAATCGACAGAAAACATTCAAGTATCCTACATGTAAATATGCCTTAAAGGGACCTGTCAAGTGTGGTGATTGTGTCTGGATTACATTCACCAGAGACAAGAGAAGTGAGTGAAAGTAATTTCCCGATAACCTCAACCTTTTGAAGGTCAATCCCAGTTACTGACCCTCTGCAATCCTGACAGACTATTAGCTCTAGTAAAAAGTAGTGTGAAGAGATGATAACTGTTTGATTCAGCCTGTGACAGGGGATAGGTGGGGGTCTCAAATACCATGTAAAGGTTTTTATAAAAATCACAATTTATAAATTTAATACCCCAGAGCCCATGAATCTTTGAAGCTACATGACATGGGATATGATGTTGATAGCCTTTAACATTGTGAATTGAGTGATATAATCTGACAACTACAGTGCCATTCATAATTAATTGAAACAGTACCTCAATTAAAAATATTATAATGCCACTGAGTGATAACAATTCATGTATACTTCTGATAGAATTCTACACTTATTCCTGAATAATAATTGATTATTGATGTATACCTGTGAGATTTACACCTACTTCAAACTGGGCGTTGGGCTGAGGAATAGCCAGTTTAGTGTTGAAACTATAGATTTTGTATGGAAAGGGATTTTCAGTGTGATGAATACATCCATCTCTAAAGCAAAATTCCTGTGAACATGTCCATAATTTGCAACTAAGCAGACTTTTTCAGGATTGGAATGGTCAAGAGGATAGGATAGCATTGATAGATCGTTGAGCTATTATTAACATTAAAAGAAAGACTAATTTGCTCTGCCTTCAGTTTCTGTTTTGAGTCTATTCAGGATATTTTTCTGTGATTTAGTAAGACCATAAGTAGGCCATTCAGCCCATCGAGACTGTTCTGCCATTTCATGAGAACATGGTTGACCTGATAATCCTTAACTCTACCTCCCTGCCTTTTCTCTATGACCCTTGATAATGGAGGATACCCTTGTGCCTCCATAGTTGGTATCAGCCTAGTGAAATTTCTCTGGACTGCCTCCAATATCTTGCCTCAGATAAAGGGTTTAAAATTGTACACAGTATTTCAATCTGATGAGAACTTTGTATACTTTTAGCAAAACCTCCCTACTTTTACCATAGAATCCCCACAGTCTTGGAGCAGGCCATTTGGCCCATCAAGTCTACAACACTCTGAAGAGCATCCCAAACAGACCCATGTTTCTAACCTATCCCTGTAACCCTGTATTTCCCATGGCTAATCCATCTAGTCGGCACATCCCTGGACACCATGGGCAATTTAGCATGGCCAATCCACCTAACATGCATGCCTTTGGACTGTGGGAGGAAACCAGAGCGCCTGGAGGAGACCCACGCAGACACAAGGAGAATGTGCAAACTCCACATAGACAGTCACCCGAGGCTAGAATCAAACCCGGGTGACTGGCACTGTCAGACTGCAGTGCTAACTGCTGCGCCACCGTGCCATTTTATATTCCATTCGCTTTGAAATAAAGGCTAACATTCTATTTGCCTGCTCTATTACCTGCTGAACTTGGATGCTATATTTTTGTGATTCATGGATGAGGACTCGCAAATCCCTCTGTAACTTTCTGATTTGAAATTTATTTCTTCAGTGCTTTGTGCAAAATAATTCTCACCACTGTATCATTTTACAAGTCCTATAATTCACACAGTCCCATGAGGCAACACGAAATTGATACTACTTGCACATACAAATCCTGGTGTCCATAATGTTTCCAAACTCAAATGAGCTATGAAGTTGTTCTCATTAAATCAGAGAAGGTTAACACGACATTTAATAGAGATGTGCAAAATTATGAAGGGTTTGTATTGAGTAAAGAGAGGGAAATAATGGCAGGAAAGTCAGTAACTAGAGTAAAATAATTATCCAAAGAACTAGGACACAGATCAAAAATTTGTTTTAATGTGAAAGCAATAATCGAAAGGGTGATAAAAGCAGATTCAATTGTATCATTCAAAGGGGAATGCATATATGTTTTAAAAGGAAAGAATTACAGAGCTATGTGGAAAGACGGGACTGGAATGCTTTGGGATAACACTTTTAAAGAACAAGAACAGGCACAATGGGCTGACTGACTTCCCTTTGAGCTGTATAATACTAAATGGCAAGAGTAAAGATGTATCTTCTTCCAGTTGACGCTACTTCAGCAAACGTTTTTAAAAAAAAGGTAGATTTTTTTTGGACAATAAAGGAATTAAGGGATAAGGTGAGAATGCGGGTAAGTGGATCTGAGTCCATGAAAAGATCAGCCATGATCTTATTGAACGGTGGAGCAGGCTCGAAGGGCCAGACGCCCACTCCTGCTCCTAGTTCTTATGTTCTTATCAGGATAAAAGGGAAGTTAAGAGGATATGTCAGTATCTATACTTCTTGGCTTCCAGTTTTTTTATTCTTTTATGGGATCTGGACATTGCTGGCTAGGCCAGCATTTATTGTCCATTCCTAATTGCACTTAAGAAGATAGTAGTGAGTTGCCTTCTTGCGCTGCTGCAGTCCTTGGGGACTAGGTACACCAGAGTTCTGTAAGGAAGGGAATTATAGCAAGATGAAGGAACAGTAGTATATTTCCAACTCAGGAAGTTGTGCAGTTTGGAACTTGCATTTGGCAGATCTACCACACGTCTACTGTCCTTGTCCTTTTAGGTGGTAGAAATCACAGGTTTGGAAGATGCATATAAACAGCCTTGATGAGTTATTGCAGAACACCTTTTAGATGGTATGCACTGCTGCCACTGTCAGTTCGTGCTGGAGAGAGTTAATATTTAAGATGGTGGATCGTTGCCAATCAGTGAGGTGCTTTACACTGAATGGCATTGAGCATCTTGAATTGTTTTGGATATGCAGTTATCCAAACAAGTGGAGAGTATTCTGGCACACTCCTAGCTTGTGCCTTGTGCCTTGTTGATCATGGACAGACTTTGGGGAGTCAGGAGGTGAATTACTTGCTACAGAATTTCCAACCTCTAATCTACTTTTGTGACCACAATATTAATCAACTACACAGTTAACCAATAGTGTGATACAGGGAAAGGGCCTAAACATAAAATGTTGTCACCAAAATATCATGGAATTGTAATGACGGGCAAGTATGTTTATCCATGAGCTGAGAAGGATGTAGAAAAACAGTCCCTTGTGTCTGTAGAGAGTATTTTGAGGTTTATAAAACCACCAGATTGATATATTGGTGGTATATTAGTCGATCCCCAGTGTATCACACAAGAAGGGTACGGCATCACACAACATTAATGTGTTCTAGTTTGAGTGCTAGTTCTCTTACTGTGTATCGTTAATATGTTAAATATCCCCAGGGATAAGAAAGGAGGTGGAAAGAAAACACTAAAATTATCAAGGAAGAAATAGCAATGTAAGAGGATTGAAACATACAATTGAAATTACATTAAATATTACAAATCTAAATCAACATATTCCATCCTTCACTTAGTCGGCTGTGGCGGAGGGGTAGGGTTTAGGCTCTTCATTACAACTAATTAGGTCTTGAATAGCTCAGCAAAGAGAGTTCAAAAATATTTATAGAATTTGCAAGAATTACCAAATTTCTGATCCTTATCTGTTACAGTTCGGCCTTCAGTTGTTTCTATGATCTCAATTTACAATCTTATCAACTAAATAGGCTTCTGTCTGTTGTGCACAACTTCTTTAATAAGTATACGTTTCAAACATGGAATAAAGGAAAATAATGGTTCTTTTTCTATGCAAATATATGGATTATTGTCACACATTCTAAATGCTCACTTGTACTGAAATTGTGGAGTTTTTTTAAAAATCTCCTTATTTTGCCCTCCCATTACAAAGAAATGGAGTCGTATTAGATTTTCCCTCTCATTGTGTTTTCTCATATAACAATTGTAAGCATATGGTGGTCATTGGCATAGCCAGATTTATTGCCCATCACTAGCTGCCCTGACCTTTTAAGTTTTCTAATTCACCATTAACCTCATTGCAGTTACCATAATGTAGCAATTCTCTGTTTTTGATCAAGCAATAGCCAATTATAAAATAAATAATAAGATATCTAAATAAAATAATCCTTGTTCTGTGGACATTGCTGACAAGATAAACATGTAGTGAATCCCTTGCTGCTCTGAGAAGGTGATGCCAGTCTTATTGAACTGCTAATGTCAAGATTATTTATTGCAACAGTTTGTTGTAACTGTCTAGCATTCAAGACCATTTCAGAGGGATGTTAAGAGTTTACATCTGAATCAAGACTGGGATAGAAACAGGAATAGACTGGAATAGAAACAGAATAAAGAACAAAGAAGATGCAGTGTTGCGTTCAGTTCTCAGGAATGAGGTGAGAAAAGTTGAGCATGTTTGAATGGGAGAACATTTGAGGAACAATGGGCATGGGTTCAAGGGGCTGATTGGCCTACTCCTTTTCCAAAGCTCTGATAATATCAACAGATTTAAAATAGTCCTGGAAAAGGTCAAGATGCAAACAAAAAAAAGCACATTGTTCTCCTTCAGCTAACTTCAATGAATCCACAAGAATTCTGCCTCAGCTGGATTGGAATAAAAAATTGCTAGAAACACAATATTTGTGGGAAGGCTTCAAAAGAAGAGATAGAATATTTACAGTTTAGATACCATTTAGTCCAACAAGTCCATTCCAATTTCCCAGAGAGCAGCCTGGTCTGTGCCATTCCTCCGCAACAAATCATCTTCATTGGCATCCACTGAAGTGGACATTCTGTATTTTTAAAATGATTTTATGGCGGTTTGTACATTAATAATATCTGACAATTTAATGACAAAAACACATAATATTAATTGGTGCAGCACGCATATTTTCGTTCTTTGTGAACTGCTTTTCTATCAAACACCCACTCATTCCGTTTTCCATTATCGCAATCAGTACTAGACACTTTTCCATGAATGGAAAAGGACAGGCATTCCTGCCTTGCATTGCTGTTTTGCACCTTGCCCCCTCAGCTAAAGATACCAGGTTCGTCTTACTTCTGACTTGTCTCACTGCTGAAACCAAACAGAAAGCCAGGAAGTTTGTCATGGTTGTCGGCAGGCCTCAGTCAAGTCAAGGGAGATAGCATTCACTATCTGGCACCTTAAGTCAGGGGGGAGCCTCTGACACCAACCCAGGGGCATGGATATGGTCAGTCAGCCACTCGGGCCAGTCAGAAACAGGATGCTCTCCATGTAATGGGTAAGAGCTGAATATCAGGCAGCCTGCCATCCATCTAACCTCTTGGAGATTGCTTTCCTCCTGGAATGAGACAGAGATTGATATTACAAGAGATGAAAATAGGTGCACAGGTGTTAATTTGGTGCAGATGGGGAGGTGTCCCAAGTGAGTGAGTAGGCTGTGCAGAGCACATGTAGGATTAGTGGGGCTAGGGTTTGGTGAGGGTGACAGCAAGTGTGGGAAGACACTGCAGGCAATAGTGACAGAGGTAGAGTATGAGCCTTGTTGAGAGGTGGGTACAGTCGCAGAGATAGAGTTTAGTGTATCGGAGACAAGGTGGCAAATTGGACAATATCACTGACCTCTTTCCTACATTGCTGGGCATTCCTTCAGGTGGGTGAGTCTGCACTGACCTGGATGGCAACCTTGCACAAGGTTGACATGGTCTGGACTCACAGCCTGCTCTGCAAAGGAAAAGGACACCTCATGTCTGTGACACCCTGTCAATCAGGGCCCGCAGGTCCCAGCCTGCAAAGTAGGGAGATGATGCTCCTTGTCTGCTATGTCAGCGAGAAGGAACCGTGCCAAGAGCTCCAGACTTACAGAGCTGGTTTGGGTGCACAAGAAGCTTTTAAAGATGGGACAGGTTCCAGGAATGCCAGTCCTTCAGTGGATATCCACTGAGTAACAAGTTGTTCCAGAAACAGCATGTTGTAAAAGACAGATAGAATCAGACATGAGGGATGTCATAGGAGCAGGGCAGGGAGTTAATGAGGTGACTTAATAAGGTTGGGCGAAAAATCTTGCTAGGCTTTGTGGTGAAAAATCTTCCAAAAACTCAACACAAGTCACACTTAGCCAAAAACAGACACAATATTCTGGCCAGAGATGTTATAATGAGCAAAAATAAAACCCCTACGCTGATGACAATTATAAGATCCAAATAACAGTAGACAACCAAGCCAAACATAGGAATTACTCAAATGTAATACTTGGAGAAGCAAAGAAACGGTATAAGAATAGATTAGCAGCTAACTTAAAAGGACACCCAAAACTTGTTTTTCATATTGTAGAATATTATATAAACAAAAGAACAGTAGCTATTGACCAAGATCAAAGTTATCCTCATGGAGAATAGAGCACAGCTGTAATTCCATATTAATATTTTGTATCTGAATTTATAAGATCTCATCAATTTAGCAGTCAAAGAAGAGGCAGCAATGATATTGGATATGATAAAAAGAAAAGATGTCATTAGTAGGTGACTGTCCTCAAAGAGAAATGTCACCTGATCCAGATAGGATTCGTTCTAGGTTACTTAGGGGAGTAGGAGCAGAAACTGTGGTCATGTCCACTCAACATGAGTGACTGTTAAATTTCCACTGTCAGCACATCATCTGATGCTGTAAACAGGGCTCTGGACCAGCCTAATTTCTCAATTGCTGATACCCCATATTGTAACTCCTAACTGATTGCAGGGTATTTTTCACTCCTGAGATCTGAGATGGCTTTGGCCTGTCCTCACTTCAAGGGTTCCACAGCAACACCTTGCATCCTTTTTGCCATTGAACATTGCACAGAAAATGAGAAAATGTAACACACAGCCAGTACAAGCTGTTGGTAGAGGAAAGAGCAGAAGGGTGAGAAAGGCTCCCAGCAAAATGCTCAGGGAGCAACGGTGTTGAAGTTTATTCTTGCATCGTGCCCAGGCGAATGCTGTGATTGTCAGTGACAGAGGGGTTTGTATCACACTCAGGTATGCCATGTCAGAAAGGAGCTGTCCAGCTAGAGTTCTCCTCCTCTCCACTCCCTCTTTTGGTGCCCCATATAACCATTCTTCGTGATGGCAATTTGGGTAATGAGCTGCAGACCATAACAAATCTCGACACGTGTTCTGCTGAGTGCTGCAAGGATCCTGCAGGTGGTTTGGGCAGCAGAAGCATTGTTTCAGCACAGTAATAGTTTCCTCTATCACATCTTGTGTGGCAGTACGGATTTCATCGCGTGCATGCTATGCACATCTGCATGATCTGTACACTACAGTCACATCATTTATGCATAGCTCGACACTCAAAAGCCATCCTTTTGTTTTCCATGATACTCCAAATTGGTGCCACTGGCATCAAATCACCATTCTGTATTGATTAATGTCATAATGGCATCCTTCCAATGATCTTCAGCATGCGCATCCTAAACTCACCAAAGTGGCGCAGCCACAACTCACCATTGTACGCTATTTTGACCTTCAAGTTGCATCTGAATCAGCCAGATAACTGACTACACTAAGTCAATTTGGCACAACCAACTCAAGGATAGTGACAACCTGTCCTCGATAATCGACAAGCTGTCCTCAGTAACTGACGACTGGTCTTGGACTTCCCAAGTAAATGTGACAGTCAAGAAGGCACAACAATGCCTCTTCTTCCTCAGGCAGCTCAGGAAATTTGGCATGTCCATAAGGTCCCTCACCAACTTCTACAGATGCACCATTGAAAGCATACTGTCCAGGTGCATAACGGCCTGATATGGCAACTGCTTGGCCCAGGACCATAAGAAACTACCTCTAGCATCAAATAATATCACCTGCAATGTAACCTGTACGCCTCTAAGTCTTTTTGATCTGTACATCCTTTGCTGGCTGTGATCTGCCTGTATCGCACGTAAACAAAACTTTTCGCTGTATTTCGGTACATGTAACAATCAAATCAAATCAAATCAAACTGTGTATTTAAACATAATTTTCTAAATATTTTTGAAAAGCTCTCACTAGACATAAGTTCAAAGAACGGGTCTCATTTTATAAATGCTTGAGATATGTTGGATAGGATTAGGGGTCATGTGCTGCATTTCAAATCTCTCCAGATTTCCTAGCTATATTTTGTTCCAATCACACCTGCAGATCAATTGATTGGAAAGGAAGTTAGTGATAATCGCACGAGCTGTTGCTGTGGATAGCAAGTTGGAATCCATTTTCACCTTCAAATACAAATCGATTTCTCATGGTTTCCTCTGCAATATTGCACTAAAATAACACTTTTCACAGATATAGACTGGCTGTGAAGAGTGATCATTAACTCACACACATTCTAAAGAACAACATCATTCAGATTAATTTTTCTGGATGCACTTTATCATGTTTTGTTGTAGGTTATTGGGTGCATACAAGCTGTTACTGTCCATTTTCCAGTTTCCAACTCTGATTGCAGTGTGTCCTATATTGTTAGCCAGTTAATCTGGTTCTATACAAAATACACTTTGTGATATCTCAGTATTTGGTATCATTCTAAACATCTTTTGCAACTTTCAAGGCAAGCAACATATAAATTAGAGACAGCTGATTTTCTACAAACTCCAACTGTGGATATCATTGTAAAGTCCCACAGAAAATGACAGCATTAGGAATCTTCCAAACATATAACAAAACATGATGGCCAACGTGGCATTACAGTCACTTTTCCTATAATGATCTCAAAGTAGGAACTACTTAAAAGTCATATCTTTATGTACAAGGCAATTTCATATCATAACAAAATCAGATCTATATTCACTAATAAGGGTGGAAAATATTACATATTTTGGCTTTTCAGTTAATCTGGTTCTGTATAAAATATATATTTGTTGAACCAGGCAGGCATACTCCTTTTTAAGAGGATGGGGAGTATAGCTACTTGTGTGTATCATGGCACTTCACATAGGGTTTAGAGACTAGATACATTAAATTGTGATGGAATATAAAGATATTTGTCCTCATACTGAGAAAGATCATCATTCTGGAGCTGCCATTAATAGCAGCACATTAAGAAACATCATCAATAAACAAAATTATGCATTATCTTTCATTACTATACCTCATCAGAACAGTTGTTCCTCCTCCTTGAATAAGAACTAGAAATTGGTCTAACACCAGCTCATACAATGGACATCGCTTATAACCCATTTAATGCTACTGTCAAATTCTTTGAAATATTCAGCTGAGGGAGATTACTTTGGTTGAATTAACAGAAATGGTTGATAGTGTGTCTATTATTAAATAATAATAGTGAGTACCTATTTTAATATGTTACAAAGATACAAATGGTGGCCCTAGTTCCATCCATGAGTTTGCACAACACACATCAAGCAATGATATACCCTACTTCAGCATCAAACTCACACAGTCAGCAAATGGCTCCAGTCCTGTTCACAAGGTTGCCAATTAATGCATGGAGCTGTAGAAATCCCAGTGTGTATGTTAATCAGTGAATGCAGGCTTGCAGTAGACAACTGAAGAATATCCATGAGCAAATTTCTCATCAAGGAGAAGAAAAAGTGAAAATTACCCAGTCTACCTCAAATTATGCTGGAAAGAGAAAGTATCTGAAAAATTTGTGCAACAAACGAAACTCATCATTTCACATTGATACTATGTAGTAGTAATGCAAAAAAGTATTTTCCACTAATAGAAAGCTGCAATTAGCCAACAATTAATCTCATCTAACACATAAATGTGCAATGTGATATGTGAATTTCAGCATCAGTGTGATGGTGGGTACGTAGACCCAATGTCCCAACAACTGAGAATCATATCAACATCAAATCCCTTCAGCTGCTTGTATCAGGCAACCTGTCCTCAACCTGTTATACATGGATATCCCCGAATACAATCTCCAACATTATATGCAATTCCATTGCTGGAAAGCACTCACTGAACAATCCCGAATGAGATACAAATTACACCTACAACTAATTTAAGATTATTATGGGCCAGACCAAATCCCCTCAAAATATATCATGGAAGTAGTCCAGACCATAATTTTTATCTTATTTAAAGGCAAATGTAAGGTCCTCTGTTCCAAATGTGATTTGATTGGTCCACTACACAGCTTTAAGCAAAACACACTTTATTTCTACACCACAGTTAAAATATAATCAAAACAAAAAGAAGAATTGGCATAATTTTAACTCTGTTGAAATATTCAACAAAAGAACATATTATTTAACTACTAATCATCAACTGCTCCAATTTAACCGCATCCCACAAACACACCCTTGGCAAATACAAATTCAGCAAAACAGATTTTCTCATGTGCTAAGTCCAGTCCAGGAGAAAGGAACACCAAAATAATAAACCTGGCAGCAAAGACAGAACTCAAGCTTTTAGCTTCAGTAGAGAGAGAGAGCTGTATCTAGCACCGTCAATAGTCAAACTCCCAATTTTTAGTGAAAGCAAAACTGTGTCTGTGTGAGCTTGATTCCACCTACTCATGCTTCTTTTGTTTAATTTTGAAAAAGCACTCACAGAGCTCAGAGTTGTTTATCCACTGCTCCTGAGGTAGATATTTCAGCACCACTGACAACAGCTCTCTGAAAGAGTACAGCACAGAGCAAACTCCTTTGAAAGGCACAGAACCGTCACATTATCTGCCAGGCTTACAACGTGGCTTACTACACTTGCGAAAAGTGACATATGCAGGGCTCTAACCTATACATGTCCAGGCAATGTGCCTCCTCCAATTGAACAAAGACTCAAAGAAATAACTGCTTCTGGTTCATTCTCCATGACAGTTCCATATGAGGTTGAGGGCCCTGGGAGGGGGCAGGGATGGATCATCCGTTTGGCACTTCTGGATGAAGATCGATGCAAATGCTTCAGCCTTGTTTTTTTTTTTCACTGTTATGTTGCTCTCCCTCAACACTGAGGATGGGGATGTTTGTGGAGTCTCCATCTCCTGTTAATTGATAATTCTCTTCCACCATTCACAACTGACTATGGCAGGACTGCAAACCTTCGATCTGATCTATTTGTTGCAGGATTGTTTAACCTTATCTGTTGCACGCTTCTTACACTGCTTTACATGCAAGTAGTTCTGCGCTGTAGCTTTACAAACTTGGCACTTAATCTTTAGATACAGACTGCAGCAGTTTAAGAAGGCATCTCACCACTGCCTTCTCAAGGGCAACTAGGGGCAAGCAATAAATGCTGGCCAACCAGTGATGCCCACGTCCCACAATTGATTAAAAACAATGTATCTGATAATGCTCCTGGCATGCCCCCACTACATTATTTATTGAACCAGAGTTGATTTCCCACCCTGTTGCTTATGGTAAAGTGGGGATATGTCAGACCATGAGGTGGCATATTGTGGTTGAATGCAATTCTTCTGCAATGGATGGCACACACGCCTGATGTGTGTGCCCAGTGTTGCTACATCTGTTCAATATCTGACCCAGTTAGCACACATTAGCAGTGCCATACAATGGACGATATCCTCAATGTGAAGACAAAACTTTACCTCGACAACAACTGTGCGGTGGTCACGCCTACTGGTACTTTCATTGACGAAGGCAACAAGTGGATTGGTAAGTACGAAGTCAAGGAGATTATTCTCTCTTGTTGGTTCCTTCACAACCTGGCATATATCCAGTTTAGCAGCTATGTACTTTGGGACTTGGCCAGTTTGGTCAGTAGTATTATTACTGAGGTACTCTTGATGATGGGCATTGTAATCCCCCACCCAGTGTACAGCACAGAGGAAACTCCTTTTAAAGGCACAGAACCTATTACTCTGTGCAGAATAGTGACAATCTTAAATTAGGGTTGTTAGTGTAATTCTTAGCACATTCAGGATTATGTATCAATTATTATCTAATCTTGGAATCACATCTCATTTTTGACACTGTTTTGAGTTCTCTCAATGGATTTTCTGGTAGTTGTACTATCTTACGAATGCAAAGAAAAAAAATCACTAAAAATGTAATTTTTTTTAATTCATTGCCCAACTCATAAAAGTATTGGTGAGAATGAAAAAAAAATCAAAAAAAACTAAAGCCCTAAAATCAAATGCTAGTGCTCAGTAAAATCTTCCAAAAAGCTTTCAAATAAAATATTGTAACTACTGCATACAAAGCTGTTAACGTCTAAAGTTCCGGGGTCTTTATCACCAACCTGTAGATTCAAAAGTGAAGTGCCAAGTGTACATAAGAATGAAAATACTCGAACACTTTGTTCCTTGAAAATTGTACTTTTCATGCCACCTTTCACACTAACCTAGAGTAGACCAGGTAACTATGTTATCTGTTTTGTCAAATGTATTCTCGAAAAAATTGTGTATCACAACGCGTTCACAATCTATGCTTAAAATTCGGTATAACTCGCCCTGACATTGTGATAATATCTCAGCCACCAAGAGCAACATCTTTCGCCTTCAATATTAGACCACTTTCTATTTTGCTCGTAACAAGTAACAGTAGCTTCTACTGATATAGCAACTTGGTGCAATAAAGTATCTTCAGTGTCATGACTTAACTAGGAAAAGTACACTCTGACTGCACAATACACTTTTACTGTACTGCTCCCTCACTATAATGCTCTCTCACTGTATTACTCTATCTCACCTCCTCTATCACTATATCACTCTCTGTCTGCACCTCGATTATTCTTTCTCAGTGTATCACCGTATCTCCGTACCCAACTCAATGTATTATTTTTCCCGAAGCCCCGCCCACCGCCGGCGGGTCACGTGCCTCCCCTCAGTTCTCGCGGTGCCTCAGTTCCCGTGCAGGCGCTCTGCTGGTTTTGCTGTCTCAGTCCCGGCCCGCGTTGCTGTATCCCTTACTGTTTCCCGGAGACCGTCATGGAGTACCTCATAGGGATACAGGGCAGGGACTTCGTCCTGGTGGCATCTGACACGGTAGCGGCTAGCAGTATCGTCGCCATGAAGCACGGTACGGCCGCGGGGAAAGAAGGAAGGCAGGCGGGAGGGAGCCTCCTGATGCTAGGCCATCCCCTCGGTGTCTTAGGGTGGCGAGGGGTGCTGTTCCCATAGGGTTTTTAGCGGGGTGGGGGGTGGAGGTTTGAGCTGATTTCCCAGGCTTTATCGGGCGGTGGATAATGGAGCTGATCGCCCAGGGTTTTGGGCCGTGGGTATTGGAGCTGATC
>NC_063358.1:23984201-23987228 GCF_021869965.1 Rhincodon typus
TATTGGAGCTGATCGCCCAGGGTTTTGGGCCGTGGGTATTGGAGCTGGTCCCCCAGTTTTTTTTTTGAAGCAATAGGTATTGGAGCTAATCCTCTCAGGGATCATTCCCAGGGAGGGGGTGGTGGAGCCGAACTCTCGGAATTTGGAAAGTGGATGTTGGAACTGATCCCTTGAGATTTGGAGTATACAGGTTTCCAGCCGATCCTCTGGGGTTTGGGGGTGTTGTTGGAACTGAGCTCCTGGAGTTCGAGCAGGTTGTTAGTGTTGATACCCCAGGATTTAGAGGTGTTTTGGAGCTGAACATCTGCTATTTTGGGTGAGGGTTGTGGTGGTGTAGGGTGGTTTGTAGCTGATCCCCTGAGGTTTGAGTGGAAGGGAGTTGGAGCTGATCCCAGCATTATTTTGAGGGGGAAGAGTTTGGAGCTGACTTAGGCAGGGGACAGAGGATAATGTTAAAGTTACTATTCCAATCAGACAATAAAGGGCCCATAATTGGAGCAGCACAGATACCTAAATAGTTTAGGGGTTGGAATAGTTTACAGAGTTAAGGAGGGGAAAGATCAGGACAGCATTTGTGAATAAAAATAGGAAGTCTAAAATGAAGAAATTCGTTATCCATTGAGCACATAGATGCTGTTAGGACATGGACAGCAGGTTTATGGAGTATTAAACACGGGAGGTGAGCCAGGATCAGATTAGAACTTTCATAAACGCAGATGAGAGTTTCAGCAGCAGGTGAACCAAGGTCAGATGATATTTTTGAGGCAGAAATAAGTGGCCTAAGTCTGAAATTCTAACATTCCTGTGTGACACCAAAATTGTGAACAGGCTGATTCAAGTTCTCTCAGTTGTATTGGAAGGGTGATGGAATCAGTCATTAGTGAGTAGAGGTTGTGGTAGGGGCCAAAGAAAATGCTTCAGATAAAGTTAAGTGTCATTAGTGTACATGTAGAACCTGATGCGTTTGTGGATAGTGTTGATTAAAGGCAGTAAGCAGATGAGAAGCAGGAAGATGTTACAGATACATATCCAAGGGGGCATTTATGCTGAATGTCAATTGTGACTTTGATTCTTATGACTTTTGCAGCTGTGTTGCAGGGTAGTCTGCTCGGAGAGATTCATGTGTGATGTTGGGTCTAGAACAAGCAGTCACAGTCTCAGGATATGTGGTAGGCTATTTAGGACCAAGGTTTCTTTGCTCAGAACGTGGTGGACCTATGGAATCCTCTGCCATGTAAGGCTATGGAGGCCAAGCTACTGAATATATTTTTAAAAATAAATTTCTGAAGGTGTACAGGACTATGGGGAGAATGCAGGAATTGGGTATTGAGGTTGAGGATCAACCATGATTCTCTCGAATGGCAGAGTAGGCACAATAGACTAAGTGGCCTACTGCTATCCCTATTTTTAATGTTAGTTACTGGATAGATGAACAGTGATTTGCATGTAAGTCTGATTTTGATTTAGAAAGTTTGATGTTGGAGGAGACGCAACGTAACTCACTACATAACTGGGTGTTCTCACCTCTAAGTGTGGATTAGAATGATGGCATAGCATCCTCTTATTACATTTACTGAGGTGATAAATGCGTTGGATTGATAGCTTGCAGGCAATATCCTACTGTGACTTTAAAATATACCTTAAGTCTAATTCACGTCCAATTAACAATTAGTGTAATAAATGTCCTGTTATGTCCTCTTAAGAGTTCTTTTAGACATTTTCAGCAAAAACATTTAAGTAGTGCAACTTGAGATAACAAGGTGTAGAGCTGGATGAACACAGCAGGCCAAGCAGCATCATAGGAGCAGGAAGGCCGACGTTTCGGGCCTAGACCCTTCATCAGAAATGGGGAAGGGGAAGGGGGTTCTGAAATAAATAGGGAGAGAGGGGGAGGCGGATAGAAGATGGATAGAGGAGAAGATAGGTGGAGAGGAAACAGACAGGTCACAGAGGTGGGAATGGAGCCAGTAAAGGTGAGCGTAGGTGGGGAGGTAGGGAGGAGATAGGTCAGTCCAGGGAGGACGGACAGGTCAAGGGGGCGGGATGAGGTTAGTAGGTAGGAAATGGGGGTGCAGCTTGAGGTGGGAGGAAGAACAAGTTAGGGAGGCGGGGACGAGCTGGGCTGGTTTTGGGATGCGGTAGGGGGAGGGGAGATTTTGAAGCTTGTGAAATCCACATTGAAACCATTGGGCTGCAGGGTTCCCAAGCGGAATATGAGTTGTTGTTCCTGCAACCTTCGGGTGGCATTGTTGTGGCACTGTAGGAGGCCCAGGATGGACATGTCGTCTGAGGAATGGGAGGGGGAGTTGAAATGGTTCGCGACTGGGAGGTGCAGTTGTTTTTTGCGAACCGAGCGTAGGTGTTCTGCAAAGCGGTCCCCAAGCCTCCGCTTGGTTTCCCCAATGTAGAGGAGGCCACACCGTGTACAGCGGATGCAGTATACCACATTAGCAGATGTGCAGGTGAACATCTGCCTGATGTGGAAAGTCTTCTTGGGGCCTGGGATGGCGGTGAGGGAGGAGGTGTGGGGGCAGGTGTAGCACTTCCTGCGGTTGCAGGGAAAAGTGCCGGGTGTGGTGGGGCTGGAGGGGAGTGTGGAGCGGACAAGGGAGCCAAGGAGAGAGTTGTCCCTCCGGAAAGCAGATAAGGGTGGGGAGGGAAAAATGTCTTTGGTGGTGGGGTCGGATTGCAGATGGCGGAAGTGTCTGGGGCTGATGCGTTGGATCGGAAGGTTGGTGGGGTGGTACGTGAGGACGAGGGGAATTCTTTTTTGGTTGTTATTGCGGGGACAGGGTGTGAGGGATGAGTTGCAGGAAATGCAAGAGACACGGTCGAGGGCGTTCTCAACCACTGAGGGCGGGAAGTTGCGGTCCTTGAAAAACGAGGACATCTGAGATGTATGGGAGTGGAATGCCTCATCCTGGGAGCAGATGTGGCGGAGGCAAAGGAATTGGGAATGGGGGTGGCATTTTTGCTGGAAGGTGGGTGGGAGGAGGTGTATTTTAGGTAGCTGTGGGAGTCGGTGGG
>NC_063358.1:23992228-24016010 GCF_021869965.1 Rhincodon typus
CACCAATAATTTATGGAATTAAAACTGAAACGTCCATGTACAGTAACTGCATTGTTTTGTTTTTGTTTTCTCTGTGAGTACCATGTCATCCACCAAGCGAAAACATTTTTCCACACCTGTTCAGTGATCGTTTTATGGCATTTCAGTAAAATAACAAGTGCACCCAGTCATTTTCGTTGAAGCTTTAGTGGAGCCTGTGGAAATCTCAAGTTGCATTACATATTGACACTGCAGAGTACATCCACATTGTAAACTGAAACAAACAAAGTTGGAGAAGCTCAGCAGGACTAGCAACATCTGTGGAGAAAGAGAGTTATGTTTCTAGTCCTCAGAGAGAAACTTTAACTCTGTATCTCTCTTCACAGATGCTTAGTTTCTCCAGCATTTCTGAGTGTGTTTCAGATTTCTGGCATCTGTGGTGTGTTGCTTTTATCCGCATTGTGAACTTCCTACCCAGACTCGTGAAGTAGTAACCTCTGTGTGGATGACTTGTTTCTTCATACATGCAGTTCTGCAAATACTGCTCAGTATCTGATTCAGATGAGGCCTGAAATACTTTATAGATTTCAGTCCCAGTATTGTTCCATTACTCCAGTATAATAAAACACGCTTTTGTCACGATGTTGGGAGGAACACTGGCTAAGAATAGTGTCATGAGGTCTTTATATCCATCTGAACAAGTAGAGTTTAACATCCCATCCAGCTACTATTCCAGCCTTATCTGTACACTGTTTGCAACGTTCAACCGAGATAATATCCAAGTGCAGTTGTCAGTTGTGTTTTACTAACTGAGCTAAATGGGTACATTTCTCCTTTTATTATAGCATAACATTCAATAGCATAACATTGCTTTCCTTATAAAAATATCATCTTTGATTCACCATGCCTAATGCCACAGGAGATTTATGTGCATATATATATATATATATTTTTTTTTTTTTTTTTCAAAAATTACAATCAAAAAAGTAGTTTCACGTGTCGTTTGTTTTACACATTGCACATTGTAGCACCACTAAATCAAATGTGTTACAGACCATTCATCTTTATTTCATCATTACAGGTTATGAACTATCCCCTTCAGCAGCTGCCAACTTCACTCGCAAAAACCTGGCAGAGTACCTCCGAAGTCGGGTAAGTGAACAGTTCATTACAGGAATGGATAACTATCAATATGTGACAGACTTCCTTTATTTACCTGCCCCAAATGGACTGCAGCAGTTTGTGAAGGCACCTACATTTTCAAGGGCAATTGGGAATGGGCGATAAATGCTGACCTAGCCACCAATGCATATGTTCCATGAATAAATAAAAAAAATCTCTCTTCATTGTTTAACCTACCATAATAATAACTCGTAATCTTGAAGACTTCTATCAATTTGCACACAACATTTGCAACAGGTGCAGGAAAAAACATCTCTAACCAGATAATCTAAGTATCACCTCTTGATATTCAACATCACTGAAATGCTGCACTGTCAATATCCTGGGGATATTGTCCAGAAATTGAATCAGATCAACCATTTAAATGCTTCGACTACAAGAGCATATTAGAGGCTAGGAATTCTGCAGTACATTACTCAGGTCCTGACTCTCCAGAACCTGTCCATGATCAATAAGGCACAAGTCATGGTTGAGTTGGAATGCTTTACACTTGCCTGGATGAGCTTAGCACCAATAACACTCAACAATCTCGATACCACCCAGGACAAGGCAGCCGGCTTGAATGGCACACCATCCACCACTTTGAACATTCTGACCCTCCACCACTACACAGTGGTAACAGTTTGTACCAACTCTACAAAATGCACTACAACAACACACTAACGTGCCTTCAATAACACCTTCCAATATTGTGATCTGTACAACTAGAAGGACAGGGAAGCAGATACATTGGGGCAGTGTTACCTGCGAAACCCCATCTAAGCCACATGTCATCCTCACTTGGAACAATATTGCTATTCCTTTACTGTCGCTGGGTCAAAATCCTAGAACTACTTTCCTAACAGCGCTTTGGGTATATCTATTCACTCTGTCCACCCACAGCAGTTCAAGAAGGTAGCTTATCAACACCTACTCCAGGTCAGTTAAAGATGGAGAAAAATTGCTGGCAACACCCACAGCCCATGAACACACTTTTTAACGTTTGCCCTGAACTTTACTGGTGCTAATAGAAGTGCTTGAGTTCTTAGTTATAGAGTCATTGAGCTGTACGGCATGGAAACAGACCTTTCAGTCCAATTCGTCCAAGCCAACCAGATATCTTAAAGTAATCTTGTCCTATTTGCCAACATTTGACCCATATCCCTCTAAACCCTACTATTCATGTACCAATCCAAATGCCTTTTAAATGTTGTAATTGTACCAGCCTCCACTGCTTCCTCTGGCAGCTCATTCCATACACGCACACGCAAAGCATGATAAAGTTGCCCCTTTGATCCTTTTTAAATCTTTCCCCTCACACCTCAAACCTATGCTGTCTAATTTTGAACACCTCTGTCCTGGGGAAAAGACCTTGGTTGTTCACCCTATCCATGTCCCTTATATTTTACAAACTTCTATAAGGTCACCCCTCAACCCCCAATGTGCCAGGGAAAATAGTCCCAGCCTATTCAGCCTTTCCCTATAGCTCAAATCCTGCAACACTGGCAACATACTTGTAAATCTTTTCTGAACCATTTTAAATTTCATGATATCTTGCCTAAAGCAGGGAGACCAGAATTGAATATAGTATTCCAGAAGTCACCAAACCAATGTCCTGTACGGACCCAACATGACCTCCCAACTCCTATATTCAGTGCAATGACCAATAAAGGGAAGTGTACCAAATACTGCAACTGCACTTTCATGGAACTATGAGCCTGCACTCCAAGGTCTCTTTGTTCAGCAACACACCCAGGACCTTGCCACTAAATGTATAAGTCTTGCCCTGATTTGCCTTGCCAAAATGCGGCACCTCACATTTATCTAAATTAAACTCTGTCTGCTACTCCTTGGCTCACCGACTCATCTGATCAAGGTGCCGTTTTACGCTGAGGTAAACTCCTTGACTGTCCGCAACACCACCAATTTTGGTGTCATGTGTAGACTTACTAACTATACCTCCTATGTTCACATCAAATCATTTATATAAATGATGAAAAGCAGTGGACCCAGCACTGATCCTTGCAGCACACCACTGGTCACAGGCCTCCAGTCTGAAAAGCAACCCTCCACCACCACCCTCTTTTCTTTAAAATTGTAACCTTTCTCCCATCCAATTGGTTAAAAACACCTGCAAACCAGTTTCCCAATTGCTGTTACATCAGTATTCCAACTTAATGATCTATCCTGATCTCTGGAGCTTTCACCGTTTATAGGCCCATTTATTGGATACTTTTGTTCTCAATTTCATTTGAAATCTTGTAATTTTGATTTTTGTTTTTATTCCAAACTTTCAAAATATAATTACTTTCATTTTTCTATAAAGATCTACATCTGTCCATGAGCAGACATTCTCTTCCTATTTTTTTGAACTCATTCTAATTTATAGTTCATCTGCTGAAATGCCCCATCTTCACATATTCCGTCTGCAGAATACAATGCAATTATGGAAATTATCATAAATCCATAATAAGTGTATATTTTTAAATTAATTCAGCAGCACTCTTGTTAATCACATAGTGTGTTGTAGCATACTAGAGCGAAACATGGACCTGTGCCAGTTCCCAGTGCAGGAGAGTTTCATAGGAAGGCACCAAATAGTATCCCAAGCGTATCAAGGTAACAGGAAGGGGAGGGTGGGGAATTTATCTGCGGCCACACTTGGCACTATCTGGCGACTAGTTTTAGAGCATTGTTACCAAAAGCTTTGAGGGTCAATGAGCTAACTAGAGTAATGTACTTGACAGTGAGGTGTGTGAACTGGCGAAAATGTCTAGTTTCTGAGGATCTGTTCCCAAATCTGTGCAGTTTCTAAAGAGGCCTTAAAAAGAAGAGAGAATGATCAAAAGTTGAAATGCAATTGTCCCCTTTCTGTGAGGACTCAAATTTTAAAACGAGCGTATTGTGGAACAATAGTAGCTGATTTCTTAATAAAAATCATTCATAAAATCGAGAAGCGTTGTGACTTTTGTCAGCAGAACACTATGAAAAGTAACATCTCTGACCATTTAATTCATTTATAACAAAGTGAGGAACATCAAAAGAGATTTTTTTTTAAGTTTCATTTTTGTCACCACGCAAGGGTCTAATCGGACAAAAATTGGTAAAACCAAAATAGGACATAATAGAAGAGGATGACCATAAACATCATCAAAAAGTTGGATTTTGAACAAACTGTAAAGAAGATAGGGACATGGATGGTCTATCGTGGGATTTTCAATGTAAATGAGCCAGAATAACAGGTTGTAGGACTGGGGTAGATCAGAAATACGGTGGAATAAAGCCATGGTTTAGGTACAAGTTTTAGAATTTTTAATTTTGAGGCTTTGAGATAAGAAAAAGCAATTTTGGGCCAGCAAGAACAGGAGCGATGAGTATTCAGGACTCTGAGCAGAAATGTTTTTCACGCATGATTTCATCAAACATTGACTGTATTGACAGCTCTCTACCTACCCTATCACCTACTAGTGATGGAAGGAAATGTTCATATCATTTAATACATTATAGCTTGATCCATAGTAACTGCTACTGTTCATTTCTATTTGTTGCATTCAGAAACTTAAGTGAGAAGTTAAAGATAGTTACTTATTCAACCTAATAATGAATTTTCATTTATTTCTCTATATAAATCTGTATCTAAGATTCAAGCAAGCAATGTATGATCCATTCCAGTCTCATAAATCTCAGCATATAAGAATACTTCTAACATTGACCTGTTCTTGACATACAATTGCTGTCCAAACCTCCCTTTTCCAAACAACTGACACCATCTCCTGAGTAGATTTGGGAGAAATAGTAATGCTGCTCTGGATAATGCCAAGCAAAGCAAAAATGTTCAGTACAAGACCCAGATGATTGCATTTAATAAGATGGTGTTTGGATATTATACAACTTTAGGAGTGCCTGTTCTATGATCTTGCTCTGACATTTTGCTTGATATAGTGAGTGGTTAAAAATTCTTTCATGATCAGCTGATTTAGATTCAATATTGAGTATGAAGTGGGGATTTACATTCTCTGTTTCGGGCTTTGTGGCTAATTAGGCCCTTTGAGTAATTTCTATTTTGTCATAAAGTATGAACCTGTGGGAATTCACAGAATTACTCAAGCAACTTTATTTACCAGCACTTGCTACAGTATAGACTGGCTGGTAGTGAGAATGTTCAAACGTTCCAGTTCCAATGCAGATATAGTTCAAACATTCACTCACTTGCTTCCCTAGAGAACTGACTTTTGGTAATGGAACATGACTTGTTAGAGGAAATGAATGCGTAAGAAGTCCTACTCAAACATGTACTGCCTTGGGAGTTCGCTGAGAAGCAACATTCATATACATATGAATGTTGCAAGATTAGATGACTGAATTTCCCTGATTGAAGATTAAGGAATAACATCTTTTAAAATTCATTACTTCAATTTTTTTGATGTTGTATTCTATTCCTCATCCTGACCACAGCCAAAAAGGAGTCACTTAATATATTAGTGATGGATTTTGATCAATCTATCATGGAATTGCTTAGTACCATTCCAAAAACCTTGCTGCAGTTTTTTTGATTAATCAGTTTACCATAACTGGTAAATAATTGTATGTGCAGCCATTTAGCTGCCATTCATGTTTTAGTGTATAGAATGTTTATGGCACTTTTTGGTTTCTATAATTGTGTTGTGATACGTTATGTAAGACAAAGCAACAATGTAAAATAAAGATGTATTAGAGTTGTCTTTATTCTTCAAAAAATGTACATCATCCATACATTTCCTTGCCAGTGCAAGCATTTACCTTTATAGTGAAGGAAAGATTATATACAAGTGGTGAAATTCAGTCCATCTCTAGTTCAGAATGAACTGCCACAAAGGCATAGGCAAACAAAGGATGGGATCATATATTGCACTACCTATTTACAAAGCTGTGACAATATTTTCAGCTTATTTTTTATGCTCATTAGGTGATTTCAAAGGAAATAAGAAATAGGGTTTTATCACAGTGCATGAAAACTTTATCATTGAAAGAGGTAGGCTCTTCATGTGTTCTCTTGTGTTTTAAATGCCAAGATCATATTCAAATGAATAATTATTATAATACTTGGACTTTCCTACAAAAATTGAATTTACACTAGAGATAACAGTGTGGAGCCAGAGGAACACAGCAGGCCAGGCAGCATCAGGGGAGTAGGAAAGTTGACGTCTCGGGTCGGAACCCTATCTCTTGAAATTTCACGAAGTATTTTGATATTCAAAAGTACACTTTATTACTTTAATGAAAAGATGGAACAAATCTATTGTGTTTCTTCTTCCAAAAAGTATTGAGATTTTATAAAAACGTAAACGGGAGCAGGAGTAGGCCATTTGGCATTGTCCAATAAGATCCTGGCTGATCTTATTATGGGCTTAACTAGGCTTAACTTCACTTTGTTGCTCAACTTCTTAATGCTTAATTGCTTTTTAGATCAAAAGTCTGTCTAACTCCTGAGCATACTCAATCACTCAGCCTTTGCTGTTCTGAGATAATGCATTTCAAATGTTTTAAACCCTCTAAAAGAAGAAATTTTTCTTATCTCTGTCTTAAATGGGAGAACCCTTATTTTGAAAATGTTGTGACAGCCATTTTTATTACTGTGAACTTCATCAGCTTCAAGGTATCACCATCTGAAAAAGCAAATAATTTTATCACATGCAACTGACGCTTACACCAGCCACCCTCACCCCCACCCCCACCCATTTCCAGAAAAGCACATCTGCCCATGCCAGTGCTCTCCCTGCAGTGTAGTCCATCTGGAGCAGGCAGGCTGTCAGGCAAGTCCAGGCATGGCAGACTGCGGGGATCAAACACAGGGGACCTCAGCTACACCTTGCGACCTCCACTAACCAAAAACTTGTTAATTACCTTATTACTGAATTTATTTTAATCAGTTGTAACAAGTCACAATTGCAGTGTTCTGGCAAGGGAGAACAGGCTCAACCATTCACAGCATTTACCTGTGCCATATGTTGCTAATCATGTGATGTGTGTCAGACACCTAATCAGCTAGTTTCATCAAGCCCCCCCTCCCCACCTTGCACTTTGCACAGAAGGGTGGGCAAAACATCCCAATTAAATTATCCATAATTGATGATGTTGTATTGGCACTGAACCTTGCCCTCCCTTGACACCTAACGTTTTTAGTTAGCCAGCTGTTTAATTTTCCCTGATGGCTTGGAACTGTGATCTCAATGGAAGAATGTGTTTAAAGTGAGCTAAAGGATGGAACGACACTTATTTCCCAGAACTGCAGTCGCCGCCTGCCCTGGATTCTAGACAGAGCAACCAGCTGCAGTTATTAACTAGACTCCACCCCCTCAAGTGATAAAATTCATGATGTATAAAATGTTTGACAGGGTCCTAACCTCGAGTCTTAAATCTATGTATTTGTTTGGAGCAATAAGCATGATTGGAGACAACACCATAAGCTTTAACATTTTCACAGTAATTTTTAAAATGTGTTAAAGTCTGAGCACTATGTTATATTTGCGTGTAATGCCAAGTAGCATATCAGGTTTCCAGTTATTTTTTGCTATTTGAGACAAAGTTTTGTTGAGAAGGTGATTGGCAGATATGATTTATATGTTCCATCCTGATTCAAACTGTGAAATATTTGGATTTCATGAATGAATTGACAGAATAGTACTCTGCTTGTTAAATATGCACTCAGAGTTGTGAGCAGTAACATTATGTCATCACGCTGAACAAGTCCCAGCTCGTTCAGATTTTGTTTCTTGAGTTCATACTCATTTCAATCATCCAACTAATACACTGTGGTTAAAAACATGTCCTTGTTCAATTTATAATTTTACCTTGATGTCAACAGTTAGTCACATACAGGCCCAATCTGTAACCAGCCAGTGTATCTTCAGGTTTCTTTCGGGGAATTTTAAGATTTATATACCTTATTTATGTGAATTTTAAAAATTCTGAATTTTGTGCAACAAATTGTTGCAACATGTGCAATGTGTTTTTTCAAATGGTCATGCTTTAAAAATATAGTGGCAAATGAAAATCACTACTTCAAACATAATTTGGAACTAATTTCTCTCAAGTTAGACCTGAATTGTTAAGAATCTTGTGTTATTGCAGCTAATTTATGCATTTTTCCATAAAATCATGTCCATTGCTATTGAGATGGGTAACTGAAAATCCAAATTCATCTTAATTTATCAGAGGTGGGATATTGAATTTTAGTGAGCAAGTTTGCAAACTTTTTCATCAATTTCCATGTGTAAAGCCAAGTTCTTGGAGCAACTCCAATCAATTTAATTTCAAGCTGTGCCACAAGTTTTCAGGCAGACATGCTCTGTGCAATTCTTTATTTGAACAGGACATTGAAGCAACAATAGTTTTAACAGCTGGCCAGAAGCATTTTGTTTTTGATTGCTAGTGACCATATCTGAACATTCTTAGTTTATTGGCCAAAAACATAATTGTGTATTTGCCGTTCAATGTTTAAACATAAAAGAAAACTTATTTTGAGAAATCACCAAACTAGCAAATAGCTGTGTGGAATGGGAGAGTATAAAACCTCATGTAGATATCATGTGAAGGTCTACTCTCAGTCATTCGTCTCTACTCACAAGTTTAGAACCCTGTGTATCATGTCATAGAAACTAGCCAATTCATTTAGGGAGATCAGAAAATAGTTAACCTACAACAATGCTTCACTTTGGATAGAAATGCAGTTTTGATTTAGACACTAGATAAATCAATGATCCATATTATAATCAGTCTTCTGAAGGAAAACATTGATGGTAGGAAGTGAGCAAAGGAATTTTTTTGTTCCCCAGTTTTCTTCTCCTAAATTACTCCCAGCTAAGAAAAACTGTAAAACTTAACTTGTACTTTCTAAGTGGTATCTCTGAACTAAGTCTGAACCAGTGAAGCTGTTATTTCCTGATTTGCATATCGATGTCCAAATATACCAAACATAAATACTAAGTATAAATAATTGAGTACTAAATACAAATAAGTGCAACATTTCTGCACTGTTTTATTCAGTATCAAACTTAATGCATCAGGAATATCTTTGCACCGTTTGCTTTGTTCAATGTTATTTTCATTTCTATATAGTATTCAGCATCTTTCTGTTTCAGGATATAACCAAAATTTGAAAAAATCTAGTTGGAAGCTGGAAGACTAATTTGAAGCCTTCACCTCCCATTTATGAATCTGAAAAAAGTCTGTTTTGGTTAAATCATGGAAAATTATGATACAATCACATACATTGTACAAGGAAATCGAATTTAATCCCAATTATTTAATGAATAATATTTAATATTCATGTCTGTCTTTTCCTGGTGATCCTTTTTGAGTGTGGACCGTTTTTAATTGTAACGTTGGTTCCAAGTAGTTGGAAAATTCTCTTTTTGCAATACTTTTCTGCTGGTACTATTTGACTCCTCGGGTATTTAAAATTTGATGGACTGATTCAGGGGCTGGTTATAGTAAATCTATTGATCAAATGCTACAACATGTGAGAGACTATTATTTGGCATTCGTTGACCGAATGTTATGTAGCTGAAGTGCATTTTTCATGGGACCTCTTCTGTAATTATGCCAGTTCTTATAGCTGAATACACCTCTGCCCTCTCGCTCGCTCTCTCTCTCTCTCGTGCGCGCACGCAGACACTTTTAGGGACAGATTTGGTAACAGCATAACTGCTCCAAAAGCATGAATGCAACTCCAAAACAATTATGCCTGTCCAGTTCCGGTTGAATTTTCTGTTTTATTATTGTGGTTGAGGCCTACCCCATGTCATGAACAATCCATACAGGACACTCCATAGAAGATACTAACATCAAAAATGCACAGAACCAAATATTCAACAAATTCTATCATACCACTTCTTTTGATCCCATTACAAATTAAGGAACTGAGGATAGGTTTATTTCCTCAACACTGAGGACACATTGCTATCTTTGCGTCACTCTTGAATTGTAGAGGTGGCGTAAGATTACCCTTTGACTTCATTGCAAATTATCTCGACTTTATGTGCGCGAATATCATGTTCAGTGTCTTGAGATATTCTGATATTTCTGTCTATATTCTTACAGAATATTTACAGAGATATTCTATATTTCTGTCTCTGTCTATATTCTTACTATGCTTAGTTTTGTATGCGATGCTCTTTCTATGACATTAAACATCCATTTGAAGGCAGTTTTAAAGATCAATTTTAACATGTTTTCTTCTACATGTAGGTTTAAAGTGAAATTATCTTTAATTGCCATCTGAAAAAGTAATAATTAAAAATTCAGTAAGTTATTCAGTTCTTTCTTAAAATATTTCTTTTTGATTTACAGCTTTTTAAAACATCATTTGAACTTCTCGTTGTTTTAATTTTGTATATTAATGAGAATGCAATGGGCCACGAATACACTGAACTGGTTTTTGGATTTTCACAGTTGACTGTCAAGCCAGGTGATTTTCAAGATGGAAAGCAGAGATTGAGTATTAAATGCACGGGGAGTCTGAGATTCACATAGGACTTCATTCAGCAATGAATCACATTGCTAATGGGTTGTTCAGAAAATATGCATTCTAAAGGTTACCATCAGCCACTGTAGAGGAGTATTAGGAATGTATGTGTCTGTAAGTGAAATTGTGCAGGAAGTCAGTTTTTGGCTCTAAATAGCTCTTGTGCTGTTTTTACGGGTGACTACGGAATGTGGTGATCGTGGGTTTTATTTTCCTTGTGGTAGCTGATAGGTTCAAATTTATTAAGTTTAAATGTGCTTGTATTGAAATCTGGTGCTTTAAATTCCTTTTGCTCTCTTGACTACTTAATTACAACTGTAGCAGAGCTGAGGGGGGTATAGTTATGCGACCTGAAGCACCAAATAAGAAAGTAGTTACAAGCACCACTGCCAAATGTATATTACTGGATTTGAAAAATGAAAGCTATTTACTGTTCATACAGTGCATATTCATACTTCATGGATGTTATGAATAGCCTATATTATCTGACTCAAATGGAAGAAAGCAATGCAACTTCTGCAGGAGCTGTGATATGTTATTTTAAAACTCCAAAATGTTCTAAAATGTTTTACTTGGACCCTTCAAAGGATATACTTGAATACATTACTATAACATAAAAGTTTTGAGCTATCAGATTTTTAAAAAATGTCAGGAAAATCTGTAAATAAAATCAATGTTTAAACTTTTCAAAAGCTTCCAGCAGTTAATAACTTCAAAAATTAAAGTTTATTTTAAATATTAAGCTCCAAAGTTGTGAAAACGATTATCTTTCATTCTTAACTTAAAATTAGCACTGATGGATTTTATTTAAAAATGGCGGTCTGAAACATTTATTTAGTTTTCACGATTGTGTCCTAATTAATATGCTTCAGCTTTATTCATCTCTCTTCTGAATTTGACTCAATGTAAACTCTCTTATTGTCAAAAACAAATTCATTATTTAACAGTTGATCTTTACTCTGGAGTAATGTGCAATAAAAGTTCTAATTTATTAATTTCATCCTTTTGCTCTTAGAAGACACTTCATTGTGTTTTACACTGAAGTGATGTGTATAAAGTGTCAAGATAACAAAGTGCCTGTAATCCATGGCATAAAGGGAAGCATTAAATATAACCATTTAATTAAGATTTGATGAAAGAATATTTAACTGGAGAAACTTGTCACACGGTTAGTTGTAATTTGATGTACTGTTGATATTCATTCATGTTTATACTATATTCCATATTAAGGTATTGAATTCATAAATATGTATTTGTAAGTCCTTAACCTCAAAATAATGTTCACATTATTTGTGATGCATTTATCTTACAGCAAAGCCCTAGGAATTCTGTAACATACAGGGCCAAAATTAAGGGCTAATATATCCAACTATTTTCCATTGTCCACGTAGTTGAGGTGGACAATTGTATTGCTACAAAAAAAAATTTTAGTGGAACCGTTTATACTGTACCTATGTCCTTTAGGTACCTTTGTTCCTTTTTAAATATCATCTGAAGCTTTTACCAATGTATTCCTGTTAAATCTGTTGCTGTTAGTTTTGAAAGATAAAACATCCTGTTTCTAAGTGTGTATGGTTGTTCAAATGAGGTACAACCATATTTCCTGTTCAAAAGTAGATTCTTAAAGCCACATCTGCAAACTAGCTTTCCCTAGCTCATCAATGTAGTATAATGTAGACAAATGAATTAATAAGTATTAGTATATACCACATCAGAACCCACATCAGATTCAAAATTGTTCCAGTTGTTATATATTTGCAAAATTATGACTGGTGCTGTTTATGGCAAACACTCAAGTTCCTGGACCTGCAATACATCATGCAATGTTTCTTCTGTTTCTGAAACTGTTTTTGACTACAGGGATTTCGTTATGGAATTTAAAGCATTTAATTTTTTAAGAACATCTAACTTATCAATCAAGATTCAAATTGTTCCAGCAGCATCTTAGGGAATATGTAAAACATTGGTTATTTTTTAAACATCTCCTGCATAATTAACATTCAGCTAATTTATGCCATTTTTAAAAGGAGTTTAGATGATTGAACAGTCAGGTTTACTGCAATGAGGGCACGTTCAGTAACACATTTGGTGTTCTTTTAGAATGATCTAAATCAGTACTACCTTGTGTTTAATTGTTCAGGAGTTAGCCACATTTAGTTAGTTACCCACATTTTTAGGGCAAAGTGCTAACTTGATTCAGGAAGAATAATTATTTCTATTTGGGTTCATTACAATTTATTTGAGTTCTTCAAATTTTAGAAGTTTTTCCCAACTATTGTAAGATTAATTGTCCTATGGGCAAAGGTATATTAAACTGGCCTTTTCTGCAGGCCTCTGTTATTTCTTGTTTAGTTTGACCCTTTCTGATGTGAGGAAACATGTTAAAACTAATGATTTTCTTTTCACGTTCTGAGGAACGTATAGGTACATGTGTTTCTATGAATTAATCATTTTCTACTGATTTCCATTTCCAACAAATAAACTGAAGGAGGTGGTGTGGAGAGAAATATCTTTGCATTGCTAATAGTATAAAATAGGTTTGTTGTTTTCTTTTAACTCTACAGAATTAGCTTTTTGCACAACAAAATGTGGTTGGGTTACTCCCTTGGAGAATGGAATAGATGATTATACAATAATAAACAGCATCAACTTTGTTTGCAGTTTACAAAGGTTGATTTCTTCCCACATCACAGGCCTGGTTACACTACCATGTATGCTGACTGTGAAGAAAGCTTATGTTTCTACAGGTCATTTTCATTGTACTCTAATTCGGTACAGTGTATTCCTTCGAATGCACTATATCTTTAAACCTTTTGTGCGCAAACGTGAACATGCAGTATCTTAAAGAGAACAACTTTTGTGCAGCCTCACTACATACTTGTTTACACACGCACCTCATAATATGATGGCCAGTGTTCCATGATGCCACTAATGTGGAAGTCCACTGAAACTGCTGTGTGTTAATTTCAAATAGTGACAGAAGTAGATCTAGCAGGAAAGGAATATTGTACTGTAATGGTACAATATAATTGGAGTTACTTTGCTGTGAGATCCTTAGTTAGTGTCACAGCTTCCCAGAAGCTTGAGTCTTGTGCAGCTGGCTGGAAGGCAAATGTTACACTGCAGTGACTTGTTAAAACTGGCTGCCAGGAAGACTTACATTTAGGTGCTTTTTAACAATTCCCTGCAGTTTTGTATCAAGCTTTAAGTCCACTGTACAAGGTCCCTGCTTTTAGGAATTAGTATGGGTCTTGGACAATGTAAAAGCAACTTAGACTTGTCTAAAAAATATTAAAGTGCGCCAGGTTTGTGTTTCGTCATCTCATCCCATCAAAGATTCAGGGTCAAAATTATGAAGCTACGTCTATGGTTACAAATCTTCATCTTCACTAGCAGGCCACTCAGCTCTCTCTATGGAGATGATTTTATTTGTCCACTTCCTCCAGATACTGCATTGGGATATTCTTGCTAGCTGTTCGGCTCGGGGTGACATCTGTTTCCAAGGGATATCTGAGCTATCTTGTACTTACAACCAAATGAAAAATGTAGATGGATGATGTTGAGTAAAATGCCAATGTTGTTGCTATTTATTCTAGATTTATTTTCTAATTCTTCTGAGAATCAATTCTTCAATTCCTTTGTTTACCTTCTGTTTAAAAAGGCAGGGCTAAGGATTGGATTTGTTTTAAGCATAGGTTTGATTACCAGATTAGATAAATTAGAAGGTAAATGGGTTGGCACGGTTGGGTGTTTGTTGTAATGTTGTATTATTCTGTTGTGATTGGTCAGGAAGTCAGTCAGTAAGGCTTCCCTCATCAGTGTTTTATTTTTTTCAAGTTGTGCCGGCTGTGGTGCAAGTTTCTAAAGATTTAATTATGGCTGCTGGGGGTTGGAAGAGTTCCAATATGAGATTAACGCTCCCGTTCCCCTGCTCAGTAGGATACTTCCTCACTCTCTGCCCGAACTGTGAGGTTGTTTCACCAGATGTCGCAGAAAATCTCATCAGTAACGTGCCTCTTCCCCTCCCCAGAACCCCCCGTTTGCTTTTACATTTCTTTATTAAATTGATTTTCAGGCCTGTGCAATTTCACACAGTTTACTTTCTAAATTTTAATATCCAGTATTTGTTTTTCTTTAATCAAGCCTAACAAACACTTGCATTTCTTACAGATTTGATAATATAAGTCATTGTTTTAAAAAATATCTAATAAGCTCAACAGCTCAATAATGGAGGTTTTTTAATTTAAAGCTATCTGTGGAAAGTGATAAATCTATTCATTAGACATAATATTGTGTCCAAATTGATACGTTAATAATCCGGTGAGAGTTGTTTATATAACAGCAATGTTTTTGATCTTTGCTTGAGTTTCAACTGATGTCTTAAACTGTAAAGATTCTTTAGTTAACTGTGATTTAGATGCTGTATCTTGTTTTCTCCTCTGTCGCATTCGCTTGTTAAATGGATGCACTGAATTTAGGACAGTTCCCAGATTAGAGCACTTATTCATTCTGTTCTCAGCATCAATCAATAAAATCTCACTGTCCTAAATTTTAATTAACATTAACATTTCACATTTTACAAAGTTAATGATTTAGTTCTTCAGTATTCTTTTTAAATGATCTGGAGTCTTAATCTGCCTGGTAATCATTTTTGAAAATTGTTCAGTGAGATTAGTTTGATATAGTCTTGGATGCATGTTAAAAACCTTCCCTTTTGTCTGAGATTAGTAGCAAGTATCCTGCACTGTGTGACCTATTAAACCAATTGGATATGTATTGCCTAAGGAACATGACTTGTCCATTTTGATTGTTCTACTTGATATATTAAGCACCCCCTTTTCATATCCCATCAAATGCAGTTTAATTGTAGTTCTGTATCAGAAACGTTGTTCCGTTACACTACTGATGTTACAAGCCCATTGTTGATTGCTGGCAAACTTGAGTTATTCATCCTGTTTTCCACCATGAACCTTTTGAAACAGCAAGGAAAGCACTGAGGATAAATGCAAAATAACTTATACATGCATGGGATTATTGGTTTCTGATTTTATGTATAAAGTAACTGCTATTATCAATGTATAAGTTTATTAAATTCTGGACCATGTTATCTGTCTTTTAAGTGGAAAGATGCATATTCTTCCTTCCTTCCAAAAGACTGTGGATGTAAGGCACAAGTTGAGCTCAAGCAAAAGTGACTGTAAAGCCCAAAAGCTACAAACTGGCTCAAATGCTAGTTTGTTAATTTTCATACTGATTGTATTATTTTTAAAGAGATAGTAGGAACTGCCGATGCTGGAGAAATATTATTTTTAAAGCCTAGTTGAGTCCACTAAAGTACAGTGATACGGTGTGACTAGTAACACAACATTCTGTGCCTTCAAACCCCATGTTATGTTAGCAGTACTGCTGTATTACAAAATATAATGCTTATCAATGAATTAAGGAAACCTAATGTATATTTGTCAGACATTGACACATATAAAAGAAAAATTAATGCTTTAATTGTACTCATTTATGCCAAGACAATAATGCAGTTTCACAGTATTCAAGAATTGAGCTTTCTTTTAATTTGGGATTGGAACCAAAAACTATAGAGATGTTAAATGCCCACAGGTAAGAAATGTCATTGGCATTAAAGCCAGCTAAGCATGTTGTATAACAGTAATTGATCTGCCCGATTAACGGTGTAGTTAGTTGCTGTACAAAAGTGTTTTTTTTTTGGTGTTGGCCACCTTTGATTTTATCTGTCAGACAACAAATCATAGTAATTCTCCATTTTATTTTAAATTTGTTTTTAGGAAATTGCTGTCAAGTTCCAATTGTTACTCAGAATGCATGAAATACATACAGAATTTATTTACAGAATTGAAAAGTGCCATTTATCAGAAGAACTGTCAGTTTGTTTTCAGTGGTAATTACCCCCATTATGACTCTAGCCTATTTTATTTTTTTAGACGCCCTACCATGTGAATATGCTTCTAGCTGGCTGTGACGAGCATGAGGGTCCAGCACTCTACTACATGGACTATCTGGCAGCTTTGGCTAAAGCCCCATTTGCTGCTCATGGATATGGAGCATTTCTGACACTCAGTATCTTGGACCGATACTATAAACCAGGTGGGTGTAATTTATGATGAAAAGAGCTTTGGCATTGTGCTGCAGATTTTTATGTACATGCCCTATTTTCCAGCTATTTCACACCGCAGGACTGAAAATGTTTTTCTGACCAGGTGAAAGCCAAGAGTTACACTCGTAATAATGTGCAGTTGTCCTGTTTTTGCCAGCAGCTTTTCAGTCACTTATGTTCCTCTAATTCTGTGTTGGACATTTCATCAATCAATCTACGTGTGCTTTGATTTATTAATTTGTTTCAAGGCTTTTTCTTAAGCTTAATTTTCAACATGCGAGTTGCTCATAGACACAGAGTTAACTTTAAGCAAGTCCAAAGATACTGAAGTAACATTTTTTCCTATGGGGCAGCCAATTTACATTTTGTGATGCCAACTGTAAAGAGCTTGTAGAAATGAATTTTCTGCATACCAAATGATTTTTAAAAAAAATTGTTTTCTAAATTTAGGATTAAAATGATAATTTGGTTAATGTTTTTGTGAATTATTTTGCAGTCAGCAACTTGAATTTAATGTTTACCAAAATGCAGTTCACGGACTCTGACATTGTATTGACATCTCTGCTATTAAAAAATGTAGAAGGTTGCTCTTTAGGGAGGCAAAAAGAAAAAGAAAACATTTTAAATGTACCGTGGTCATTGTTTTATTCTTCTGCAATACCCTGTTCAATGCAATTGTCAATCTGATGAAAATTAGATTTTAATCTTGTTTTGGAATGTGTAACCACTTTAAGATGTTCACGAGCTAGAATCCTACTGAAGCAACTTTAAAATAAAGTATCTTCTAAAATTGAGGATGTACATACCATGTGATCAACACAATTGTATTGAATGTTAAAATGTACAGAAATTATTGTATCCAACAAAAGTGGAATTATAAATCCACAAAAATTGTACTACTACGAGACTTTTAAGTAGCCAAGGCCATGTATTTGCACTCCATTTAAAACAATTACTAGTGCTTCAAGGGTTAAACACAGCCTGTTTTATAGTGTGCAGTTAATATACTTGCTGTCACTGTGTTAAGTGGCATTGACTGTACTGCAAATAATGGCAGAGGAAGCACAGGTCTGTACTCTTAGAAGTAAAAAGCACGTGTCACTTGCATTGATGAATCTAATGCTCAGCAGGAGGCCGGTGAAAGAAGTGCGCTAACTGCAGCCGGCATCTGCAGATGGAGCTCATTTTCACACTGTTTGCAATAAATTGAATCTAAGAGGTGCCTGTCCTTTTCCCAAGTTTGGATCAGGAAAGGGAGGCGGATTCTGATGCGCTTCGATTTCTGAAAACTAATTGATTCGTTCCAGCTTGCGGTTTGAGTGGGACTGACTCTGTTTAAAAACCCTGCTTTACATATGGACTATATTCAGCTGTGAGTCAGATAACTCCTGTTTTAAAGTCTGGACTTTATTTAATTTTGTGGGGTGGGGAGGGGGGATGGTTGCTTTTATTTGAGAAGTCTTCAAAAATTGAAACAATGTGTGTTTCCAGATCTCTCACGCGAAGAGGCATTGGAGCTGTTGAAGAAATGTTTGCAAGAGGTGAGGTCCAAATCTGAATACAGATTGTATTGAAAATTTGTTTGATACAAAGAACAGTATTCAGCTGTGAGAATACTGAAAGTTGCTGCATATGTTTATATTTTCAGACATGACATCAGCAGATGAAAATAAAAGTCTATTCCCCAGATTTCCCTTGTGTTGCTGCATTCCAACCAGGGAGCAGTATTTATGTTCTAAACAGAGCAAAACGTTTTCTTTTGAAGAGTATTGTTTCACAATTATTGGATTTACAAACTATCTGCTGTGAGTTCATCCTGCGTTTTTATACAAGTGTTCTCTGACATCACTTGTGAGTGCATGAGAGTTTCCACCTGACTCAAAATGCTGAACTACTTATATAGGGCAAGTAAGGGACAGTTCCAGCTTCAAAGCAATCATATTTGCAGTATCCTAAATCTTTTTCATAACAGCTGATGTCAAGAGTCCTGTTATTCCATTGTACAAATTTTGTTACTGCTGAAAACCGATTTCATACACGCAGTAGAAAAATATTTTCCCATTGAACGTACATAGGATTAAATGCTTCAGTTGTCTGTTGTTGCTTAGTGAAATGTTAGTTTTGTAAGATCCATTTATTTGTTCTTCTTTTCCAGATCCAAAAGCGATTTATTCTGAATCTTCCCTCGTTTACTGTTCGAATCATTGATAATGACGGTGTTCATGATATGGAACAAATTTCTGTGTCAAAAATATAATTTTACATTCAGCAATAATTTTTGTTTTTACTTTCAGAGATTTATGTATATGAGCTCAGAATAAAGCCTGAGGTTCACACTAAGTTCCGGAATTTATTTGAAAAGGCAGTGTTTCAATTCTTTCTCAGTTCAAATTTATATTGACACAATGTTAATTGGTGATATGAATTTTGAAAATAGAAAATCCTTGAACAATTTACAGAAAATATAAAATGCGAACATTATTGAAATATTATGCGTTGAATTATGTCAGAACTAATAGTGCATCAGTTTATTGTATCTTTTTAATTTGTGCTAAATTATTCGAATTAATAGGGATGGAAGGATGCCTTATTCAACTCATTATGAGCAAATCAATATTTCTTGTATAAAGAAACATTTTGCAGCAACACGAAAAAGGTGAAATGTGTAACTGATTCATGCAATCATTACCTGACACAGGATTCTTGAGATTGTGACACTTAAGAGACTTCACGTGGAGAGAAACAAAGAAATGTTTCATGCTGGATATGGACTTGTATCCTGCTGAACATAGATTTCATCGCAAATATGTTTATAAAATGACTTGCATTTGCAAATCACAGGGTCTGACTGGAAGGGTGCTATCATGCCCGATCTTACTGGTATTGTCCTGGATTGAACCTACTTTTCCTTCAAAGCTCTGAACAGTTGTTTTCTGTTATGGGGAGAAATGCTACTTTATTTTATTCAGCTAATTAATACAAAAGTGCAGCATTCATAAATGTAAAATATACTTCATTATTATTTTCTGAATGAAGTGCTTCATACCAGACAACCCTCATGGTAACAATGGGCCAAATGGCCTCTTCCTGTGCTATAACCATTCTGTAAATTATCATCTTGTCATATATTAATCAGAATCAAGAGATTGTTTTAATCTTTTTAATAGCATCACATCCATTGATAACACTAGATTTAAAACCTTTTTAAACTGCGGCATTATTAGAAAATTTTTGCAACCTCAATTGGACAATATTGCAAATCAGTACTGATTTTTTAAATGAGGCCTGGAGATCAAGCTGCTATATAAAACCTATAAGTAGTACGCTGCAATCATTCCTCGAATGAGCTGTCAAAAATTAAAGTTAAACTTTAATATTACTGTATTATTGCACTGAGAGTTGTCACTTAATGTAACACTACATCCAGTGCTGGAGTAATTCTAACATCCGTTGAGTGGAGAAGAATACATTTTACATGAAGCTCAGGGATTTAGGGCTCTATAATATGGGTGAGCTATCATTTTGAAAGTGGAAAATATGGAATTTTTGAGCACCCACTAATTTTCATCACTTGTGCCTTCCATTTTTTGTAAATAGTTCAAGTTCACTGATGTGACTGCAATATAACTGCAGGTTCATTTACGGTTGAAGTTAGTTTTAATATTTTTACTATTTTTTCAAAACTGAACAAATTACTGTAATTTTGACTGTCCGCTTCAATAGGACACAGTCATTTTTGTTGCTTTCTCCTGCATTTCCTAATTTTTCATTAGCTCCCCGATCCTCAAAATCCTCCCATTTCTGAGAGCGTGGATTTTGCCATAAGTTGTACCAAAGCTGCTTTACTTTAGTTAGTACGAGCTAGGGTATTCACCAAATTGTTCTATACCTTCTGTTTTGCTCCATTATTTCACCTTTTTCATCAGTTGAAAGTTATTGCATTTTTTACTCTGATAAATTGAGTCCTTAGAAGCCAGCCTTGTAGCTTGAATCTGTCATTAAAGGAAAGGTCACTGCCGTTGTGTGGATCTACTGTATCTAATTAACATGGCTAATTAGAGTGGACATGTGCAAAGGTTTGAGTGATTTTAAAATTGTGAAACAAAACTATATTTTTCTCAGTTAAATTCCGATTAGACAATTTGGCAGAATGACATCTCAGCACAATTGCTGATATTGAGAGATGTAACAAAATTCTTTTCTCTGGCTGTTCACCTGTTCCTTTGTTTTTTTTGTGTGCGTGCCTCTGTCTCAATGAGATGATCTTTATTCAGTGGCGCTCATGTGCACAGAGGTGATTAATAGACATTTGATAATTATTGCTCCAAAATAAACTCGTATTAATCAGTTTGAAAGTAACATATGTTTCGCCTGAGGCTGGAGACCCTCCGGCTTCCCCGCTGAGAGAGGCTCCAAGGCAGCAAGGGTATTACTCCACTCTTTGCAGACACACAACCAGCGGCACCTTTCATTGAGAATTTCATGGCATTCAAAATCTGAAATGGAGAAAATATGTTGATTTAAGGCGTTGTATAAACCTTTTCTTAAAAAATAAACATTTGGAATTTGGCTGAAATGAAAGGATTTGATGGGGTAGATAAAGCAACTATTTCCTCAGCTTGAGGCAGATTATTAAAATTAACCAGGTCAATCAGGAGTTAAATGAGAAAGCACTTCTTCTCACAAATGTTTGTGAAAAACTGAAACTCTTCAATAGAAGACTGGATTCTGGGTCAACTAAACTTTCAAACCTGTTTGAAAAATGTTTGTTAGATTATGGTAATCAATAGAAAGTCTGTGGGTTTGAAATACAGTTCAGTCATCTAATTGAATGCTAGAATGTGCTTGATGGGCTGAATGGTCTCCTATTCCTACATCTGTATTAAACTTTTCAAACCAAAGATCGCTATTATACATCAATGTCTAATCATAGAAATGTCATTGATACTCTCTTGTAATGTTTACATGGTAACCAAAGACTTTGCTCAGTTTTTCAAATCTCCATAAAGATCTTCAGGCTTAGCAAATCTAAGAATTTATTAATGGGTTAGTTTGTGCTGCATGAAACAGTATAAACAGAAGTTCTGCAAAGTATAAGATCAGTTCAGAAATGCAAAATACAAGCAGTACTAGAGTTAAAGTGCAGGTTGTGCCTTTGTGTTGTTTGTACCGTACCAAAGCGGCACTTTATATATGCCTGTTTACACCTGCATTGATCTCAGTTCCTCCAATAGATTTTTTTTGGATAAAGCAGTCTTTAAAATACCAAAGTTTATACTATATTTATAACTGACATGAGATTTAAAGCACTGTTGGGAATTTAAAAATGGCTTTGTACCTGAAGTGGAATGAAAATCCTGTTACGAATCACAAGTGCTGCAAGATGAGCTACCAGAAGGAATTGTGTGTTACTTGTATTTAGTGCATTCCAGGGCAGAACTTGACAAAATTGTTATGCTGCTGGATTTGGGACTGGTGCATACTCATTTTTGCATTGTTACTAAAATGGCAATAGTAAATTGTAGCCTGAAAGAATATAAAATGGTCCCCATCTTATTTACACAAGATGCATACTAATAGTAGTAGCTTAATTTTGTATTGAGCACTAATTATTGCATGTCCAACTTTCTTGAGAACCTACACCTCTTTGGATTCTGCCAAGAGAATAATCACAGTGCATCCAACTTTCTCCTAAGACAGAGTCAACAACTCCAACATCCCTCAGAGTTCTGTTTTGCTGAGACTGCCCTTATGTAGTATCAACATTTATCTGTCCAGTTATAGTCCAGAGTAATCACAACAGTGGTCTCATTGCCTTCCCTTTCCCGTTGCCTCAAGTTCTCCAACATTTGTGGTTAACTAGAAATGTTAAAGATAGTATCAGATTTAATGGAAAAGCGCACAAATTTGCAAAAAGGTAGCATATGTGATGATTAGGCAGAATATGTAAAAGCAAAGAATGACCAAAAGATTAATAAAGAGAAAAAAGTAGAGTCTGAGGGAAAGCTAACAAGGAATATAAAAATAGATAGTAAGAGTTTCTCTAAATATTTAAAGAGTTAACAAAGTGAGTATTGGTCCTATGGAAAACCAAGCTGGAAAATGGCTAAAGTGAGCATTTCTTTTGCATCAGTCTTTGTTATATGGGATGCATGTAACATACCAGAAGCAACAGTAAATCAGGAATTGGGAGGTAGGGTCTCAGGAAAATCATAATCACTGGAGAAGTAGCACTGAGTAATTCATTGGAGCTCTAGGCTATCAACTGTTTGGGTCCTGATGGATTTCATTTTGAAGCCTTAGAAAAAAGGTGGCTATTAAGATTCTTGGTGGATTGGTTTTACTTTTCCAAAACTCCGTTAATTTTTACACAATTCCATTAGATTGGAAGATAACGAATGTAACTTCTTTATACAAAAAGAGAGGAGACAAATTAAGAAACTACACACCAGTTAGCCTAACCCCTCTCAAAAGGAAAAGGTTTAGAAGCTATTATTAAATAAGTTATAGTAGATACTTGCATTGTTCAAGGTTATCAGGTAGTGTCAATGGTTTTGCGAAAGGGACATTGTCTTTGAACAATGTAGTGAAATTCTTTGAGGAGGCAACATGCTGTGGATAAAGAAGTGGGGAATGTACTGAGACATCCAGAAGGCATTTCATAGAGTACCACATAAAGAGTTATTATGGAATGTAAAAGTTCATGGTGTGGGAGTAGCATATAGGTGTAGATAGAAGATTGGCTGGCTAACAGGAAACAGTAGGTGTAAATAAGAGACAACAAGGTGCAGGGCTGGATGAACACAGCAGGCCAAGCAGCATCATAGGAGCAGAGAGGCTGACGTTTTGGGCCTAGACCCTTCATCAGAAAAGGGGGAGGGGAAGGGGGTTTTGAAATAAATAGGGAGAGAGTGGGAGGCGGATAGAAGAGGGATAGAGGAGAGGATAGGTGGAGAGGAAACAAACAGGTCAAAGAGGCAGGGATGGAGCCAGTAAAGGTGAGTGTAGGT
>NC_063358.1:24016410-24051613 GCF_021869965.1 Rhincodon typus
ACTGAGATGTACGGGAGTGGAATGCCTCATCCTGGGAGCAGATGCGGCGGAGGCGAAGGAATTGGGAATAGGGGATAGCATTTTTGCAGGAAGGTGGGTGGGAGGAGGAGTATTCTAGGTAGCTGTGGGAGTCGGTGGGCTTGAAATGAATATCGGTTTCTAGGTGGTTGCCCGATATGGAGACAGAGAGGTCCAGGAAGGGGAGAGAGGTGTTAGAGATGGTCCAGGTAAACTTAAGGTTGGGGTGGAAGGTGTTAGTGAAGTGTATGAACTGTTCGAGCTCCTCGTGGGAGCACGAGGCGGCGCCGATACAGTCATCAATGTAACGGAGGAAGAGGTGGGGTTTAGGGCCGGTGTAGGTACGGAAGAGGGATTGTTCCACGTAACCTACAAAGAGGCAGGCGTAGCTTGGACCCCCGGTGTAAATAAGTCTTTTTGAGGTTGGCAAGATGTAATAAGTGATGTGCTTTTATTTACACCAGTGCGAAATAAGATTTGATTATTTCTCTAAAGTAAATGACCATTACAATATGAATGATGAATACAATTGTTTAAGTCAGTAGGTTACAAAATCACATGGGTGTACATCCCCTACGCTTCTCACCTCTTCCCCCCACCCCCACCACCACCAAAAGAAAAATACACAAGGGTCACATTTTTACTGTCAGATTGGGAACTGAACACAAATTATAAACATAGAAAGGAGACGCAGAGGTTAGCAATTCAGCCCCTCAAATCTGCTCTTCCAGTCAATAATGTTATGGCTGATCTGTTTGTATTTCATATTTCCATTTATGCTTGATAACTACGTTTTTGTGAGGTAGGATTTTAAAGCCCCTCAACCCTGTTGAGGGAAAAGAAAATCTCATTTCTGCCTTAAAACAGCAAACCCTAATTTTAAATCTCTGCTGCCATTGTTCTGGACTCACCCATAAGGGGAAATATCATTCCCATGGCCACCTCATCCAGCTCGTTCAGGATCTTACATCCTTCATGAAGTCAGCCTTCACTTATCTAAAGTTTGGTGAATTCAAGCCCAGTGTGTCCAGTCTTCCCCTCATAAGACAACCTACTCATTCCATGTATCAATCTGTGAACCTCCTCGAACACATTTACATAATTAAAGAGAAGACCAGAACACACAGTATTTGAGATGCGCACTCATCAATGCCCTGTATAACTGAAGCATAACATCTTTATTTTTCTGTTCAATTCCTCTTATGATACAGGATAGCATTCCATTGGTTGTCTTAATTGCTGTACTTGCAGGCTATCATTTTGTGACTCCTGCAGTAGAACATCCGGATCCCTGTGTCTCTCAGAATTCTGCAGTCAGTAATTCTTCATTTAAATAATACTTTGACAGGAAGAACAAAATAGCAATTTTCCCACATTGTACTTCACCTGTCCGATTTTGCCCACTCACTAAATCAGTCTGAAACCCCTTTGTGTCCTCTTCCCACTATTGTTTCCTACTTATTTTTGTGTCATTTGCAAATTTAGCTACCATGTCTTTGCAGCTGTCATCTAAGTCATTGAAGTAAGTTATAAAAAGATCACTCTCTTCTTCAGCACAGACCCCTGTAGGACCCCACTGTCACATTCTGCCAATTAGTGGAAAAAACAACCTCTTTAAGCATGTTGTTTTCTGCTAGCTAGTCAAACTTCCATCCATGCTAGTATATTATCCCCATGCTACAACTTTGTGCAAAATCTTTTATTTGGCATCTTGTCAAATACCTTCAGGAAATACAAGTACAGTACATCAATTGGTTCCCCATTATCCACAGTGCATATGGCTCCCTCAAAGAATTCCAATAAATTGCTTCAATGTGATATCCTTTCGCAAAACTTGACTTAACGATTGTCTTGAATTTTTCTAAGTGGCCACCCATTATAATCGCCTCGATTATGAATTTGACCCTTTTTTTCCAATACAGACCTAAAGCTAGGCTGGCCTATAGTTTCCTGTTTCCTGCTTCGGATAGAGGTGTTTGTTACTTTCATTTGTTACTTTCCAATTTGATGGAACCTTTCCAGAAACTAGTGAATCATGGAAAACTAACACCAACGCATTTAGTACCTCATTAGCCACCTCTCTTAAGGCCCTGGAATTAAGCCCATCAAGACCTGGAATCATATCAACCCACAGCTCCATCAATTTGTTGTACTACTTCCCCGACTATCGTATTTTCATCAAGTTGCTCTCTTTCTTCCACCTCCTGGTTTATAGCTATTGGATTTTTTTTTGTATCCTCTATGGTGAAGACAGAAGCAAAACTTTTGCTTCATCTACCATTTCTTTATCTTCCATTAATTGCCCATTTTCACACTCCAGAGGGCCAACATATTTTATTTACTTTTCCTGATTAGATACTTGTAGAAATTCTTGCTATCCATTTTGAATTTCTAGTTAACTTTATCTCTTAATTTCTTTTTTCTGATTAACCCTGTAATCATTCTCTTCTGTTCCTTATATTCTTCAATCTGCTACTCAAAGTTTGCGCAATAATGTGTTTTTCTTTAAGTTTAATGCTTTCCTTAACTTCTTTTGTTAACCACCAATGGTGTTTCACCCCCGCACCCCACCCCCCAGAATTTCTCTTTATAGTAGGAATGTGTTCATTCTGAAATATCACCTTAAATGTCTGCCACTGCTCATTACTGATCTATCTACAAATGTAACATTCCAGTTCACTTCAGTTAGCTCAGCTTTCATGAGATAAAATTGCCTTTATTTAAGTTTAAAATACTAGAGTTAGACTCACTAGTTTAAAACTGCATATACAATTCAATTGTATTCTGATGACGGTTACTTGGCAGTGTCTTTATTTTGAGGTCGTTAAAAATTCCACAATACCAAGTCTAATATACCCTGCTCTCGGGTTCCAGAATGTATTCTCATGACACAAGGGTAGGTAAAGGGACAACTAGTGTTGAGAAAGCGGGAAGGCAGGAGAAGGACTTGGACAGCTTGGGAGAGTGGGCAAAGAAGTGGCAGATGGAATACACAGCTGGAAAGTGTGAGGTTATACACTTTCGTAGGAAGAATAGAAACACAAATTGGGGAAGGGCTTCAGAAATCCGAGGCACAAAGGGCTACTTCAGGATTCTCTTAAGGTTAACATGCAGGTTCAGATAGGCAGTTAGGAAGGCAACTTGAATGTTCGCATTCATTTCAAGAGGATTGGATATGCAAGAGCAGGGATGCACTACTGAGGCTGTAGAAGGCACTGGTCAGATGGCATTTGAAATATTATGAGCAATTTTGGGCCCCAAATCTAAGGAAGAATGTGCTGGCATTAGAAGGGGTCCAGAGGAAGTTTACAAGAATTATCCTGGCGATGAAGGGCTTGTCACATAAGAAGTGGTTGAGGACTCTGGGTCTGTACTCGATGGAGTTTAGAAGGATGAGAGGGGATCTCATTGAAACTTACAGAATACTGAGAGGTCTGGATAGAGTAGACGTGGAGAAGATGTTTCCCCTAGTCGGAGAGACTAGGACCTGAGGGCACAGCCGCAGAGTGAAGGAACAATCTGTTAGGACTGAGATGAGGAGGAATTTCTTCAGCCAGAGGATGGTTAATCAATGGAACAGGGTGCCGCAGAAGGCTATGGAGACCAAGTCATCAAGTGTATTTAAGACAGAGATAGATCTTGATCAGGAAGGGGGTCAAGAGTCACAGGGAGAAGGCAAGAGAATGGGATTGAGAAACATATCAACCATGATCAAATGGTCAAGCAGACTCAATGGGCCAAAGAACCTAATTTTGCTCCAATATCTTTCAGTCTTCTGGTCTAAGAAACTAACTTGAAAGCGTTCTATGACCGCTTCAGTCAGGCTATGTTTCTTTCAAGTTTGTATGTAAATGAAAGTCACCCTTGACTATTGCTAACCCTTTCTCACAATCACCCAATATTTCCTCTTGTATACATTGTCCTATACTGTAGTTGGTGGCAGATCCTGTAGACTACGCCACTTCATTCCCTTACTCTTCCTCATCACCACCCAAACCAATCCTGATCTCCCAAACCAAGGTCATCTCTAACTATTGCATCAACATCATCCTTGATTAAAATGCCATTCCCCACCCCCCACTCTTTCCCCCCCCCACACCCTTACCTAGCTTCCTATTCTTCTTGAATGTTAGTTACCCCTCAACATTCAGAATCCAATCCTTGTCATCCGGCAGGCTTGGCTCTTAGAATATATTTATTTACTTCAGTGTGTACTGTCAATTTGTTTACTTTGTCATGAATGTTATGCACATTCAGAAAATAAAGCTTCAGTTTTGTCTTTTATTGTTATCTTTGTAACATCTAATCTTGACTGTTGGTGTATTTTTAGGTTTTGTCTGTGCATTCTTTCCTTCCCTTCATTTCCAATTTTACTATTTTTCTCTCCTGCCTCAACTCTACACCTTGAATTGCTATATCTATCCAAGCTTATCATTCACCCACCTAGGTTTTACTAAAAATCTTCTGTTCTTTCCTACCTTTGTGACTAACTAGTACACCACTTTCAGTTCAGTTTGAATACACATTTATCATAAATGAATAGTTTTAATCCATTGCAATTAAACTAAAAAGTATCCATGTTTATGAGAACATCTGTACTAACATTTCTGAAACTCTTCGAAGGCAATTTCTAATGACATGTCATCATGGCCTGAAACATTAATTCTGTCCTTCTCTATAGCTGCTATTTGATTGGTATTTTCTGTCTTCATTTCAGATTTCCAGCATGTGCAGTATTTTACTTTTACTAGAAATTTCCTTCCTTTCAAGGTTGTAAAATATTTACACATTACCAACAACGTAACAAGTGTATCTGCAATGATTTCAACAAACCGCCAATGCTTTTAGTAGTATGCAAAGTATGATTTGTCATTTCCATCAATTTTGTGATGGAAACATCTCCACGATGCATAGTTTTCTTGGAAGTTATAACCTTTAAATATATTAATAGCAGTTATGAATGTTGTTCTAATTAGCAGTCAATATATTTTCATCAGGTTGTACACAACAGAGTTGTATCTGTATGGACTTTTCAAATTGTACCTCCAATTTATTATTGTTGCCATTCACATGAATCTAGAAACAGATCCATGATTGATGGGAGTTTCTTTGTTGACTGTTTTGAATTAAAGTAGCAAAATATGAAATTTATTATTTTAATCTATTTGCATGTTGTTGCTGGCTACTTATGAATTTGAAATTATTTTCTAAGAAATCTCAAACAAAATCCCATAACGTCTGACACTAAATGAATCTGATAACTTGTTTTAAACCATGATTTGTCAGCACCCTACAAAACCAATCAGCCTTTTTTGTGGGTTAATTAATACTTAATAGACATGAGATTAGAATTACATGGTGTGATATTCGTGGACTATTGCTTAAAGCATTACCAAATATTTCTGACTTTGCTATTTCAACAAATGTGTTCACCGATTTATGTTTCCATTGCCAATGGCTAAAACATTTTCATTTTTAATATTTAAGAAACATCTTTAACAAAGGAGGTGCCCCCTCATTGCATCACATTGTATAATGTAAGAGGTTAACTTAAAAAGTAGCAAAGTCACAATTATATAGATCAAATATTTCTACTTTTTCATCTCTGTTGACTCAAGAAAGCTCATTTCAGGAGTGATGGTAATTAATTCACCTCTGCATCTGGTGAATGTACACACAAACTGAAAAAAACATGGAATATATGTGGAATGTTTCAACGCTTGTCACTGCGAGGTGTCAAGGTGTACAAATGAACCAGAGGGATATCCTAAATATCTCCAAGAATACATCCATTAAGTTTTAAAAAAGAGGGAAGCATATGTACATATAAGCTGGGAGCAGTTATAATCCATTACGCCCCTCAAGCCTGTGCCACTTTCCCCTGAGATCATAGCTGATCTGGTTGTGGCCTTGATTCCAATTTTATACCCACTACCAGCCATCTCATCTATGTCCTTTGAGTTGCTTGTCAGTCAAGAATTTATTTACTTCTGACTTAAACATATCCAATTTTCTTGTCTCTTCTGCTATCTGAGAGAGAAAGTTCCACAATCTCAAAATTTTTTGAGAGAAAGTAAACTCATCACCTCTGCCTTAAATTGAAGATCTTACTTTTAAACTATCCCTTTAAACCATAAGACTGTAAGAAATAGGAACAGGAAGAGGGCATTGAGCTTCTCAAGCCTGCTCCACATTCAATAGAATCGTGGCTAATTCAATATTCCCCATGTCCACATTCCCATGTTTTCCCCATAACCCTTGATTCCTCTACTGATCAAGAATCTATCTATCTCAGCCTTAAACATACTCAAGGTCTCTGTGGTAAGGAGTTCCAAAGACTCTCAAACTTCTGAGAGACAACATTCCTCCTCATCTCAGCCTTAAATTGGCAACCCTTAGTCTGGGACTATGCCCTCTGGTCCTAGATTGTCCGATGAGGGGAAATGTCCTCTCAACATTTACTCTGTAAAGCCCCTTGCTAATCCTACATATTCCAATGAGAATCCTCTCATTCTTATAAATTCTAAATTAGTAGAGTCCCAACCTGTTTAACCTTTGCTCGTAAGACAAGCCTCCATACTGAGGATCATTCTACTGAACCTCCCAGAATGGCCTCCAATGAAATAATATCTTTCCTTAAATAAGGGGACCAATACTGTTCATAGTATTCCAGACATAGTCTCACCAGCACCTCGTACAGTTACAGTAAGACTTCCTTACTCTTATATATTGCAACTCCCTTGAAATAAGGGCCAACATTCCATTACCCTTCCTGATTACCTGCTGCATTTGTGTGCTAGCTATGTTTTGTGCACAAGTACATCTAAGTCCTGTTGCGTTGATCTTTCTGCAGTTTATTTCCATTTAAATAATAGAGTTCTTTTGTTCTCCTTTCCAAAATGAATAACTTCACATTTTCCTACATTATACTCCATTTGCCAACTTTTTGCCCACTTACTTAACAATATCTCTCTGTGAACTGTATGTATCCTTTTCACAACCTGCCTTTCCAACTATTTTTGTGTTGTCTGCAAATTTGGCGATATTACATTCACTTCCTTCCTTCAAGTCATTAATATGTATTGTGAACAGTTGTAGTCCCAGCACGGATCCCTATGGAGCCCTACTGGTCGTGGGTCACTTACCTGAAAAAGAACCCCTTATTCCCACTCACTGTTTCTTGTCCATTAGTCAAATCTCTATCCATGCCAATATATCACCTCCAGCACCATGGGCTCTTATCTACTGCTTTTTATGAGGTACCTTGTCAAACGCCTTTTGAAAGTTCAAATATAACACATCTACTGGTTTCCCCCATTCACTTTTGTTGTGACTTCCTCAAAAATCTCTAATAAATTAGTCAGATATGATTTCATTTTCATGAAGCCATGCTGACTCTCTGATTAGATTATAATTTTTCAAATGTTCTGCTATTACTTCCTTAATAATTGATTGCAAAACTTTACCAGCAATAAATGTTAGGCTAATTGGCCTATAGTTACCCACTTTTTGCCTCCCTCCCTTTTTGAATAGGGTTATAATATTGACAATTTTCCAACCTTAATTTAGTTCTAGTCTGTCCTACAAATATTCTTTCAGTGTCCACCCTATCAAGTCCACTCAGGATCTTAAATATTTCAATAAATTCATTGTCATTCTAAACTCCAACAGATTCAGGCCCAACCTGTCCACATAAGATAACCTCATGATCCTATCAATTAGTCAACATTCTCTGTACTACTTCCAATGAAATTATCTGCTTTCCTGAATAAAGCGACCAAAATTGTGCACAGTACTCTAGATGTGATCTCATCAATGCCCTGTACAACTGTAGCAAAACTTCTCTGCTTTTATATTCCAGTCCCCTTGCAATAAGTAACAACATTCTATTTTGTAAGTTTGCTGCGTCTCCCGTAAATATTTATCAAAATTAGTACACAAGTTTCTGCTTGGTGAGGGTAGGAAAATCAAACTATTGTAAACAAAGCAGTTCATTCAGCATCATTAATAAAATCACAAAGTGCTTCTACACCAATGCATATTTATATTGCAAATAATCTAAATAAAGTCTTAATATTAGTGTAAATTCACAGCCTTGGCTGGTTGTGGAATGCACCAATTTGCTTAAAAAAATGATTAGTGTCTCCTTGTCATGTTGGTGTCGATCCAAGGACCTTACTTCAAGCTGCTGTAACCTTTACAGAAAAATAAACTTTTTTGATTTTGTTCTATTGTTTTCTGCTTATATTCTGAAGATGCTTATTCCTCTGTGGTACAGTTCTAAGACAGCCGTCAGCATCATCAGGTTGCAATGAGAGGTAAGAACTCAGGCTGACTTTTCAGCTTCCTTGCCCAGTGCCATTGAGGACAGTAGTACTTCAACTGCTGCCTTGGAAGATGCCAATTTACTCAACATAGATTGGAAGAAGTGATATTCACTAGCTGCTGGTGTAGTGATTGGTTTATTATTCCATAATCCAAAACGTCTACTTGGTCTTGTCTACTATGTCATTACATTCGGAGTAATGTAAAAACATAATGGTGTAAACTCATTTCTGAGACATTTTAAAAAGGTTCGGTTCTCAAACAGTTAACAGCTCTGGTTATTTACTTTTTGTAAAGATTTAGCTCTTCTCTACCGGTAATACTTGGCCTTTGCTGCCTAGATTTCTGTTGTAATCAGCACCATATGTTTGATTCACAAACGATGAGGAAATCCGAGGTCAGGTTAATGGAGGCTGGGAGAAGGCACTTAGTTTAAGGGAGTACCAGGCTAAATGATTCAATAGTCAAACTAAACGCTCGTGTGACTGTGTCTCTTAATTCTATTATACACATTAAATTCATTGGGTCTTGAAGCATTAGCCTCTTTTTCTAAACGCTGAAGTTTTTCAGTTAAATAGCATTGTTGATGACAGATTAGAACTCGATAGGACGTGTGTGTGTTTGGAAACAGCTGCAGCCATCAGCTGCCTCTCCCCATTGTGGAGGTCAGAGGTACTCGGTCATCGACAATACCCCTATTATTACCAGTTTAATGAAGCACAGAATGACAGGGTAATCCTGGCCTGTCACAGTTCTCCATTCACTGCACACTCTTGGCGGCCCTATCTCAGGAACACCCCTCCACCACCAAGCCCTAAATATTTATTTCCAAATCAAGGTCTACAAGAGCTCCCGCTTTCATAGAGATTAATTGCCAATAATCTGATGTCATGAAATAAGTGGGGATCTGACTGATAGTCTATGTTTTGGGTTCATGAAACATCATATAGTTCATTTAGTGCAAATAACACTTCAATTGTCCAATAAAACAATACTTGTCGAACAAAACCAAGATTTCATTGTTACGTTCTGAAGATGTTTGATTATAAGTCCTCTAGTTGTGTGAATTTCTTTTACTGTGCTTGACAGCTAATCATTTTATGTTTACAAGGAATGTGCTGGAGGGGAGATTGCATGTGAGTCCTTAGAATCAGAGAATTTTACAGTTCAGAAAAAGGCCATTTGACCCATCGTGTAACTTCCAACTCTTGACATGATCTTGGTTGTAGCCTAATGTCTCTGATATCCTGAATACTTTACAGCACCAAACATTGACAAATCTGGGCAGGAATGGCCAGGACACTCCTTCAGTTGAAAAGAATCACAAACTTCACAAATTAATTTTCTAATGACTATTAGGACTTACAACCATTGGAAAACGGAGAGAGTGTTAGAAGCAAGCGTAGCATTTTGCATTTTGATCCACAAATCTTTATCTATTAGGAATCATCTTGTAGTTGCTAAGTTCTGTAACATTGACAAGTTTCAGACTATATCCAGCACTTAAAGGATGGTCCTTATGAATCCAAGTCTGATTCTCATTCCGACTTAACATTCCAGATTTAAAAGATATTTTTTTACTCTTTTACATTGTGTTACGTGATCACAGCCTTAGCCACTCTCTTTCTCCTTCCTTCCTCCAAATCAATCCCAAAGACCAGCAATTCCCTTTGTTATATGCAAAGGAATCCAGCTTCACAGCATTTGACAGCATTCACAAGACCTGTGAAATTGTGTGTTTCCAATTGCATTGAGTTAGCAACACCTGAACTATTTGTTCAGTGCTCCAGAACGCCACTTGGATTGAATCTGCAAACTCCAAACATCACTCTCTTTTTATATTATATTTATGCATTTTAAATCTCAAAGACAGGAGCCTCCAAACAGTTACGTTAGATTCATGAAATGATAGATCTCAGGCACTATCCAGTAATTTATATTTCTTATCATGAGTATAATTTGTCATTATACATGGAACCTTGTCATTCTACCTAACAGTCTCCTGATCCAGAATACTAAAAAGTCCACAATTTGCGTTTCTATTGCCTGATACAGAAAGCCAGTGTTTAGTTTTTAGTGGTTTTCATCCTAATTTGTTACAGTTATTCTGACCAGAGAACATTGGAGACACTGGCAAAACCAAGACTTAAGATTCCCAAGTCTGCTCAGAGATGCCACTAGAATGTAGCAAATAAAAGACATGCATTTTACCAGTAAACCTTTTGATGCTTGTCCTATTAGACCATTTAACTCATTAGAACATTGCTGTACAGGATGTTTGGAGTCATTGTGGAGAAAGTGAGACCATCTCACTTGTCCCCATTGATGAGTTGACTGGTTGGGTTTATCATTGTAATTCTGCAAACACACTTTGGTCAAATGTTAGACTGCTGATTCTGCTTCAAAGAAGGGACTCAGTTCTGATCTCTCAACTCAAAATATATCATAACATTGAATGACCTTTTGAAAGAAAAGGTACAAGTTATTGTATATTCAGTAAATTGAGTGATTTAGACCACAAACGTGTGTTAGGTGTGCATCTCCAGTAAAAACCTAATAATAGCATTATTTATCAAGCAAGATACAAAACTGGAACTTGATAATAATCTGCACCTCAGGATATAGGCATGAATTAGTTTATCGGAGAATTGTTCATTGCAAGATTTGGCTATGGTTGCATAATTATTAAATGTAAACTTACCCTACCCCCACTCCCCCCACCACCAGTTTGTTTCTCTGAAAGCTTGAACTATTCCATGTGTAATAAAAATGTCAATTTCATTTAAGTATGTAAGTTTTTATTCACAATCAAAATGTGAATTTTCATATATGACAGTAATGTATATCAGGTCAGTTCCACACAAGCTCATTGTTTTCTAACTTAAGATTTGATCTTAACAAGAACTTAACTTCTCACTAGTAAAATTGATCCAATTATCCAACTTTTCATTTGGTTGAAAAATATCCTTAGAAAGGTGCTGCAGATTGAACTGGAATTATTGATAATAGTTTCACTGTCTTTGTAATTCTGCTACTGATAGTTTGGGAATAAATCTGTTAAAATAATTAGTTATTATAAAATATGCCACCAAAACAATGGTTCTTCCAATTTACTAAAACATTTCAATCCAGGTGGACTGTGTAGAATAACACTGAGTTTCACTCAGTTAAAGTGTGCCCGTTTCACAGAGGGTTCAAGATTGCTAACAAGTCCTTTAGTTACCTGATCTAGAAGGAAAGGGATCACCTAATTTGGAGGGGGTTTTTTAAGTTAGTTTTTTTAAGTTTACAGCTCCCATTGCATCTCTTGCCTTGACTGTCATTGATTTGACATGCGACTCGACTGATATCAGTACTTGATGAGTGGAAATTTCCTCTGACTAGATGTTAGGAAGATCAAAGTTTACATGCAACATCTAGTGCAACATCTGCATTGCCCAAGATTTCATCAATATCAATTTCAATTGAAAATTTCAACTATCAAGATTTGCTATTTGGTTACGAGTTCGTGTTCCCTGCCTAAAACTCTGTTTCTTAGGCACTGACACTATCCCTCCCCCTGACACTGTCTGAAGCAGAACAAGACAGTTCACGACATTGGTGTCAAGTTCGTTCCCAAACTGAGCTTCAGAACATATTTCCACATCATTGACACGTTTCCACCTCTATAATGTCATTTGATACCACATTTGCCTCAGCTCATTTATGCTTTTGTTACCTGTAGATTTGATTGTTCCATTCCACACATGGCTGGCTTCCACCACATTTTACTTTGAATAAAATCAAGATGCCACCATCTTGCACCAAATCCCACTCACCCTTTTCTCCTGTGCTTCTACATTGGCTTCCACTTAAGTAAAACTTTGATTTGAAAATTCTCATCTCTCTTTTCAAATCAATCAATTTCTTCCACCTTCCCTAACTCTGTAATCTCATAAATCTTCAAATATACTTGTGCTCCTTTAACTCTTGCCTCTTGAGCATTCCTAGTTTTACACTTTCCACCATAAGTCACTGTGCCTTCAGTTGCCAAAGATCCCTGTTGTATATGAGTTCAAATGGGTCTGAAAGGGTTAATACTGACAAGTGCCATGAGTACTACCCACTCTGGTGATGTCACGTAGACTTGTGGGCAGAACAGATTAGCATCTCAAACTAGTGAGGCTTAACATCTGGTCCTCCTCAAAATCTCTGAAACAATGTCTATCTTATTAATATAACCTGTAACTATTCAGCCAATAGTACCTTAGGAAGGTTGATGGTGCTGTGCAATAGGCTGTAATTTCAAATGAAATGCTTCGCACTAGTTTAGGTAGTTTGTTATATGGTTTCAGCACAGGAAAATAAAAGTTAGCATTGAAGTAAAGTTCAACAGACAGTATCACATGGGACTGAGGGTTGATGTCTCTGTTCAGTACTGGATTAAGATTATTTGGCAGTTGTGGATACAAAATATTTGGGATTCTTCCATACATCCTGGATATCCACTTCACATCTTTTTCTCACAAACTCTCCACTCAAATTCCTTTCAACCACCCTGCCTCACTCCTTTTGCATATTGCTTCCTGGCAGTGCTCTTGTGTACAGTCCCCTTTCTTTTCCCAACAGCCCTCCTATGCAATTCTCCTTACACATATTCCCGTCCCCGCAAAATAATGTCCCCACTTAAAGGCAACGTTAACCTCGTTTCTCTCTCCACAGATGCTGCCAGACCTGAGGAGTTTCTCCAGCACTTTCTGTTTTTATTTCACACCCCTCCTCCAACCACAGCCACAACCCATTAAGTACAGAAAACATGGAAATGTATGAACAGATGGGCCCATAATAAATTTTTAATATTGAATCTAAGTGAATCATGACATACTACACTTTAATGGATCCATTGCTTGTATACAATTTTGTTTGCAGCATGGGAGTGTTTTCAAGGGTTGCGTATTTCTCTGGGGCTTCTGGCATAAGACAGGTCGACACAAACATTCATCCATCCGTCATCAACGTTCTATTTAAAGAAAGAACCAGTATCAAGCAGGAGCTACTTAAACTTGCCTGGAAAACTGATGCTTTTAATATCAATTATAATGGTTAAGCCACTTGTAACAACACTTGGTGTTTTCAGAATAGCTTTAACACAAAACTTGGGCTAACAGATATGAGCAGCAATTGGAAAAGCCAAGAATGATTGCCCTATAGAAAGGGCATCAAAGCTAACATACTAAGCACTGGGGTTGTTCTGCTATGGAAATATCATGGTGTGAATTTCACTTGCGTTTCTGTCCTTGAACTAGGTTTCTCTTTTAACTGAAGAAATGACTGATAAAATTGTGCCATCTTTAGTTTCCCAATTGCCCATCTCTTTTGACACCTGTCAAATGGCGTGCACTGTTGAAACATAAAGAAGGAATTAAAACACACGGCTTCCTTTTACAAAATTCTTAAAGATGCCAACTCTCACTGCACAAAGGTTTAATATGTTTGACATTAGTTTTCCTTCCTCCAGAGTCACTGAAAGGTCTTAACAACTAGAAGCGTTACGCATTTTTCTGTTATCCCTTTGTCACATACTTTAGTCATTGTACATAACATCAAGTTCAGAGTTGGTTACTGGGGCACACATGGAGGAAAGCAGGTCATTGCCCCTCCAGGACTGTTAGGAAATGATTGACAGCTGTGTGCTAAGTTGATTTCTTATAATGAATGTATTTTTCTGGCATGATAACAATAAAATTTATCAGGTCAATATGTGGATTAGCTATGTCCTTAGATGCATCTGGGTCCTAGTGCCCAACTGTGACTGCAAAACAAACCTGGTAGCATGATCATTGTAGAAGTGTAGATAACTGCCACAATTAAACAATTGATGAAGGGTCAACTTAGGAGCTAATTTCTAATATGGTTTAGTTGCTTTCCTGAAACGTTTCTGGGTTTTTTTAATTGTCAATTGTAATGGTCATCTCAAATGAAATAAAATCCAAACATCTTTCCTGGATCAATAATTTCTGAGTCTCCACTATAAATGTTTTAATTGTGATTCTTGACTAAAAAATTTCATGGAACAATCTATAAAAATCGTGGCTGCTGTAACAGAGCAAAGATAGTATAATCTTTGCATTTCTTCACTCCTCAGGCCTATTCCCACATCTACAGGTATAAGTGAGGATTGTAAAGGCATTCTCTCCATTGAGTTAAATGGATGTAACTGCAACAACATTGAAGAAACTCTACAGCATGCAGAATAGAACATTTCATTCAGCAGGGACTCCTGCACTAGACACAACATCCATCTCTAATGCCGTCTGCCTGCAATATTTACAATGTGGAGAAAGCACTACGGCAACTTGTTAAGGATTCTTTGATATAACTACCTCCCTGAGAAGCCTATTATCCAAAAGGACAAAAGCAAACAAGTTACACATCTTCTTGAATTAAACTTTTACCACTGTTCTATCACCATTTCTGGGTTAATGCCCACAAATTTTCTATCTAACAACATCAGGAAATACAATCTCAGTAAAGATGCTACCAACATTATCAATATACAGGGGATTGATGAAAGGTGCCTTATCTCTTGCAGCAAATTCCTTCATTATTTTTCCATTGAAATATGGCCAATTTTATTGGAACGGAAGATTATGTGGATTGTAAACCAGGTTGTCAATTTGCTATTGACCGGTGCCCGCTTCAACCAAAGTTTAATTTCACTCCTGAATGGCCTTAAAATCAGTTCTGAGCAACTAAAGTGTCTATAGTACACAAAGCACAAATAAAATGGCCCAATAAAACAGATCAATACATATTCACACTAACCCCCTCTGCCCTACTACAGATATCCCAACTGAATGTTTAAAGGGAGATTATGGCACAATAGTGACATCACTGAACTAATAATGCAAAGGTCCAGGGCACAAGGGACTATAATCCAATTGATTCAATTCAAGTAATGAATGAATCTAGAATTGAAAGTGCATCTCAGTTGCCCTGAGGCGGCATGGTGGCACAGTGATTAGCACTGCTGCCTCACAAAACCAGGGACCCAGGTTTGATTCCAGCATTTGGGTCTGTCTGGAGTCTGCACATTTTCCCCACGTCTGCATGGATTTCTGCTGGGTACTCCAGTTTTCTCTCGCAGTCCAAAGATGTGCAGATTAGGTGGATTGGCCAGGCTAAATATGGAGTTACAGGGATAGGGTGGGGGGAAGAGTGTGAGTGGGATGCTGTTTGGAGACATGATGGGCCAAATGGCCTCTATCTGCTATGAAGGGATTCTGTGATTCTATATTGCCAGGTAAAAGCCCATCTGTTTCACTATCATGCTTTAGGGAAGAAAATCTGCCATCTTTACTTGGCTACACGAAATTCCTGGTGCACTATTATGTAATTATAACTTTTAATACAATAAATCCTCCCAAGGTACATCACAGGAATAATCCAAAATAAAGTTCAACACTGAGCTCCATGAAGACATATTAGGTTCAGATAGTGTTGTGAAACTTGAAATGATTCAGAAAAGATTTACAAGGATGTTGCCGGGTTTGGAGGGTGTGAGCTATAGGGAGAGGCTGAATTTGCTGGGGCTATTTTCCCTGGAGTGACAGCGGCTGACGGGTGACCATATAGATTTTTATAAAATCATGAAGGGTATGGATAGGGTAAATAGACAAGGTCTTTTCCCTGGAGTGGAGGAGTCCAAAACTAGAGGGCATAGATTTAATGTGAGAGGGAAAAGATTTAAAAGGAACCTCAGGGGCAACTTTTTCATGCAGAGGGTGGTGTGTTATGGAATGAGTTGCCAGACGAAGTGGTGGAGGCTGGTACAATTACAACATTTAAAAGGCATCTGGATGGGTATCGGAAGGGTTTAGAGGGATATGGGCCAAATGCTGGCAAATGGGTCTAGATGTTTTCATCCAGAGGGTGGTTGGATACCTGGTCAGCATGGACAAGTTGGACAGAAGGTTCTGTTTCCATGCTGTATATCTCTATGACTCTATAAAAAGGTAGTCAAATTGAAGGTTTTAAGAAATGTCATAAGAGAAAAACGAGGTAGAGAGAGAAGAGAAATGTAGAAAGGGAATTTCAACATGTTGCTCAGGTATTTGAAGGCATGGACACCAATAATGTTGCAATTATTTTTGGAAGTGTACAAGAAATCAAATTGAGGTGTGCTGATATCTTGGAGGATTGTATGGTTGAATAAGAGTACAGAGATAGGGAGGGATAAGATCAAGGATAGATTTGAAACCATGATGAGAATTTGAAATCAAGCTGTTTGTTGACTGGGAGCTAATGTAGGTCAGCAGATGTAGGAGATGGCAAGGGCAATGGAGTTTTGGAAACTTCAAGTTTATGAAAAGAGAATATGGAAGACCAGCAAGGAGTATAATGGAATGTCAAGCCTAGAGATAACAAAAGCATAGATAAGGGTTTTAGCAGTGGATGAATTGAGACAAGGGTGAAGATGAGTAATTTACAAAGGCACAAATAGGCAATCTTAGACATGAGTGCAAATATGATGTTAGAAGCTTATCTCAGGATCAAATGTCAAATTTAATGGTCAAATTAATCCAGGGGCATTTAGTAGAATGGTTATGCTACTGCCTAATAATCCAAAAACATGACATCAAATCACAAATTCATTTACAAATTGAATTCAAATAATTAAATAAAATCTGAAATAAGAAGCTAACATCAGTAATGGTGGGCTTAAAACTATCCAATTGTAAAAATCACTGCCTTCCTCTGACGTCTGCCATTTTTACTTTGGTCTATGTATAACTCCAGATCCATGGATCTCTAAACTGCCCTTAAAAATGGTTTAGAAAGTCTTACAGTTGTATTTAAGAAGGTGATTCACCACTAGTTTGTGAAGGACAGTTGAGAATGAGCAATAAATTGTCCATACTGGCAACATACAATTCCTGTGAATGAATTAGCAAACTGCAATAATTGAGCCATTTCTGCACTCTATACTCTGGGACCATGTTAATAATCTCTTGCTCCAGTTTCCATATAGATGCTACTAGTTTGTTACTCTTTCTACGTGCTCCCTTCTTCCTTCTCAAAGTTCAACACATACCAGACGCTGAATTTGATGTATGTAGGTTTCCTCAGAGTGCTTTGAACAACAAAATTGTGAATGCGTTGAATTGAACGATTTTCCTGCATAATGTGCTCAGGGGAAAAATTCTTTCACAGGGTGGGAAGTAGAAACTCTGGCTGACTCTCCTCTCCCTGACTCAGGGAGATGAATTGTTATATCCTTATTATAATCCCAATATTACATTGTCAATGACCTGAAAGTGAACCTGAGACTTTGTAGTCTGTATGTCTCCATTACATGCTAGCTTTACCAATTCAATCATTAGTTGATGTCACTGTTTGCATTTGTAATTATAATGTAAAGCAAGGGTGTGCCTAGTCAAATGCAGCTAGTGGAAATATTTCAGTAAATGGAAGCATAAGAAGAATCCAATGTAAATTCTGACACTGCCTCCTGCAAGCTGCCAACAAGAGGCAGATAAGCTATGAACAAAGGAACTTTTACAGTTTTGAAAATGTAAGAAAAAGCTATCTGTAAAACTGCAGTGAGGATTATTATATATTAAAGGACCACTCATCCTGTTGTTATTCCTATGTTGCTCACGTTATACAAAACAAAGACAAACATCAAATGATATATAACATGAGTCTACAGTACTATTTGGAGGAGCACTCAGTTCCAGCCAGTTTCCTTTCCATTCTATTTATGTTTTCTTAAGTTTTGTCCATATTTTTTTCCATTTCTTTGTTCTGTATGTCTGTTAGCATTTTCCATTTTGGCTCTTTGTTTGAATTTCATTCTCAACATGTCTGTACCTGAGGAAAGTTGTTTTCATCCAGAGGGTGGTAGGAGTCTCGAATGCACTGCCTGGGAAGATAGTAGAGTTGGGATACCTTACAATCTTTAAAAGTACGAGCACTCAAAATGCCATAACATTCAAGGCTATGGCCAAATGCTGGAAAATGGGACTAGTATAGAAAAGACGGTGCAGACTCAAAGAGGCTCTTCTGTGCTGTATGACTCTATGGTTCTCTATGACTATATATTTATGTTCTATGTAAGCGACATTCTCTGGATCTCTGTGTGTTTCTTCCTTATGCTATTTTCCTTTGCAGTATAAATAATAGCTAAATGTTTTCTTTAACATAAGGTATCTTTTTTTTCTCCCATTCATTTTCTCATTATGCCTGCCTGTCTACACTTTCACCCACACACTTTTGGATATTATTATCACTTTTGTGGCATCATAACAATAGGAGCTCTACTCCTACATGCTATGAAAATTCTATTTTCCACACAATTGAACTATATTAGAAATGAGTGAATGCCAAAACAAATGTTTTATTTCTGTTGTCTAGAGATAAAGTGCTAGCCAATTTGTTACTTAGTAAGCACTTTATATGAGTTCAGTAGAACGCAAACAGCAAGGTAGGCAGACACTTTGACTGATAAATAGGTACATGTTGGTCCTGTCAGGCTTCACTGTTGTAAAGCCATCTGAAAGATTCTGAAAGGGTTAATACTGATGAAAGCCATAAGCTCCACCCACAATTATGCAGTCACATGTATGTGTGGGCAGGACATCTCAGGGTCTCAAAAGAGTTAGGCTTAATTTGTTGTCCTCTTCAAAGTCCCCTATAACACTGTCTATCTATCAATTTAACCTATAACTACTGACTAACATACAATATATTTTAGTTAGACCAAGAAGTAGGTTTCCTCTATCACACTGGACGAATCAGGCCCTGTAGTTTCCTACACTGTAAGAGAATGGTGGCAGCAACCCTGATCATGAGCAGTAGCTCATAAAGCATAGTGAGCTAGCATGCCCATACAACATTCACTAATAGAAAAAAAGTAAACAGGGAAAGTTAAGCATATAAACATTGAACAAATTGCAGTCTGGGCTGCGGTGATTTGTTTAATTTAACGTATTTCAGCATTAATATTGACATTCCAGCTTGGAATGTTGCTATACCTGCTACACCAAAAGAGATTAAAGGCAGTGACAGTACACCAGGTTTTCATCCAGACAGTGGTTAACTTTTGCTTTTCACATTTTACACGTAAATTGCTTAACTGAGTTATTGTATCAAAACATATTGTATGTTTCACTCAATATTTCCTCCGATTGATACACCAACAAAATCCCATAATTATTCTTAAATTTTGTCAACTCGCCTGAAAGAATCTGAGTTAGCATAGGGCAGAGGCAGTTGGATAAACAGAAACAAGTCAGTTTTTCCTGTGACTTAAGTCCTGTGATATCACAAGCCAACCCAGATGATCTTTCAATGAGTGGGAACAAAGGAAAATGAACAGTTTTGAATGTTATAGAGCTTAATAACAGACTGTGTGATTCATCGTAGCCATGTGGATTCTAGTCAATGATTATCCAGCATGTTGTGATTCTGTCTAATACCATTACAGTTTTATATTACAAGTAAGGACAATGTATTTTTATAAAGTAACTTTTTAGTATTATTAGTCTGATTTTATTTGTTTCAAGCGGTAATAATGAGCTTCCTCTGGCAAATTAATAGTGAGAGGAGAATCAAGGTAATATGGGTCATTAGGAAATGAAGGAAGCAAGCTTTTGGTTAAAAAAAGGCAACAGAAATTAGAATCACAGAATTGTTACAATGCAGAAGGAATAAATAAGTAATTTGTCTCAGTCTTCAGAGGGGTGGAGGATTTTGAAACCCAAACCTTGAGAGGTTTGTAACTAAGTAGTTATTAGAACTTACTGTTCAGGGAGAATTGTACTACAAAGATTAATCTTAACTCACCCAGGAGCTAATGGTCAGTGTCAGATGATCCTGTAGGCATGAGAGATGAAATAGCCCAGGTTTCAAATGCAATTTTCCAATAGTCTGTGGTAGTGACAACTGAGCAAAAAGATTAAAGGGTAGAAAGTGTGTTTCTCTGCAAAAGAGACAGGGATAAATCAGGAAGTCCTATTTTAGTTATTGGTAAACTGTTGCTGTTCATAAATTCCATTAACTTTCGACTGTCACTGGGTCAAAATCCTGGAATTAACTGCTTAGGGCTTTGTGGGTCAACCTACATGATGTGGACTGTAGCGGTTCAAGAAGGTAACTCACCACCACTTTCTCAAGGAAAACTGGGACAGGCAATAAATGCTGGTCAGCCAGCAATGCCCATGTCCAATGAATGAATAAAAAAAAGCCAATGCATTTTCACATACCAATGGTCCCGATGATCAGCATTTCTTTTTCCCTGGCTTACCATTATCCATCCCTTTATCTGCCTAACTGCTGTTCTTCTCTCTCTCCCTGGGCTCCATCTCTACCTATCACAAACTCCTCCCCACACACCCCCTCACCTCTTCCACCTCCACTCCTCTTCTCCTTCCAACAACACCTGTCTTCAGCATACATACCACCTTTACCTAGCTCCTATCAGTTAAGCAATTTTTGTTTTTGTGTCGTTAATCCCTGCACACTTTCCGCTCACCGTCCAACCTAAATCTGTCAAAAAAGGCACATGAACCTCAGCAGTCAGGAGAACTTATTTTGAGTCTGACATAGGACAGAAAATACTAAGCACTTGGAACCAACCAGCACCTATCTTTAACAGGCAGGTCATGCTTGATCGACCTTTGAAAAATAATAGCAAGATATATAAGGGAAATGCAGTAGATGGACTTCATGTGGATTTTATGCAATGTGACTGTTTTAATTATTCAAAATTTTATAGGAATGAAAACTATGCAAAAGAATTGGAGGGTGGCAAATATCTCCTCTTCAACAAAAAAGGATGGCGATAGATGAGTTATTCCAAAATCTTTTCTTTGGTAAACTACCACATCATTAGTTTAATATTGATGACAAAGCTAAATATTAGTACAACTTGGCTACGGAGGTGACTAGGGCAGAAAACGAAGGTAAAAACGAATCATTCAGACTTTGTGGCATTGTACTGTTCCACAGGGGCCTGGGTTTGGATCACTCTTTTTTACTTTATCTGTAAGTGACTTGGACTTAGACATTTAGAGAACAATATTAAAATTTCCTGATTCCACTAAGATTGTGACATATGGAAATCATGAATGAAATGACCAAAGAAGCATAAACAGGCAAGGTGATGGTCAAGTTCAATGATGAAAAAGATACATTGAGGCATTTTTGAAGTGAGAATAGGAAGTGAAAATATATTTTAAAAAGTAAGATTTTAAAAGGACTGGAAAGAAGAATGGCAAATAGGGCAAATGGCAAATGTGCTTCACATATTACACTTACCACTTCAGAGGATACAATAATGTAACTTGCTTCCAATGTGCAATATTTATACCATATGTAAATTTAAAGTTATAATTCATGCCTTTTGTCTTGCTAGGCTCCTTACTATTCCTTATCTCATTGAATCCTAGTAACAGTTTCCATTTTCTGAGCCACAATGAGTGAGATCTGATAGTTCTCAAATTATGGCTTGTTGGTGGCACCCAACCAAGAGAGATAGCTGTAATTAAAGATCTAATTAAAGGACTTTGAAGTGTAAATGAAATTGGCAATGCACAATAATTCTACCTCTTCATATGTGACACAGAGATAGAAAAGCAAAAGCTCCCGGTCGATTCAAATACAGCATCCAGACATTGAATGATACATAGCAACTCAAGTAGGCGATTTTGTGACTCTTTAGGAGAGTCCTGCTATTTGTTCCACTTTCACTTCAGAATGTAGGGAGGCCTTTAGAATCTGAGCATGTGCAGCAAATTAATATAGTTAGCAATTGACTGCAGTAGCTTTTAACAATGAAAAGGTAGGTAACATTTAAGGGTGGCATAGTGGCTCAGTGATTGCCTCACAGTGCCAGGGACCCAGGTTCAATTCCACCCTCGGGCAACCATCTGTGTGGAATTTGCACTCTCTGTGTGGGTTTCCCCCAGGTGCTCTAGTTTCCTCCCATCGTCCAAAGATGTGCAGGTTAGGTGTATTGGCCATGCTAAATTACCCATTGTGACAAGGGGTGTGCAGGTTAGGTGGGATCGTCATGGGAAAAGCAGGGTTACAGGGAAGGGGTGGGTCTGGGTGGGATGCTCTTCAAAGTGTTGGGGTGAACTCAATAGGCCGAATGGCCTGCTTCCACACTGGAGGGTTTCTATGATTCTATCTCAATCAAACAAGCATTGACTCATCAGCCTGGCTGGCAAACTAACAGCCTTAAACTTTGAGCAATGTCAAAACAGGTTAAGTGTTAAAAATTTAGTTATCTTCCACATTCATGTATTGCATGAACTTAAGTAATTCTTAACATCTGATTGAATATGTCACGCTTCCTCTCTGATGCTGGTTATGTATTGCGCATTTTTGGTTTCATTTCAAACCTTCAGGTTGCTTTTTTTCAGCTGTACTATCTTACAGATCTGTTTTTTCTTCAGGAGAATCATGTTAAGTTCTAAATTGTGTTTGTATAGTTTATTAAGCCTTTAAACATATGGGTGTTAATTTGATGAACAATTGTATACTTATGTGTACAATCCCATATGTGTTTTATGAAATTATTGACTTCCTGGTGCCTGTGAGAGAGATATGTGGATACACACAAAGATCATAGCACAGGTGGTGCTTGTACAGGGAGGAAAATTGATCTGGACTGACACAGCCCATTTAGACTTCTGGGAATGGTAGGGGCAGATCTATGTTCTGATGGTCATGTTATTTTCATTTGTATGAAAATACACGTGTCAAAATTTCATGGGGTGATTCGATTTAACTCAGTTAACTACAGCGGCATAAAAGATTTGACACTGCTCAAATTATTTTCTCATGAATCATCCCTGAATTATAATTTGCAATTTTTCAAATCTGAATAGCAAATGAGTGCTATAACTTGCCTTCTAACTACAGTGATCTCCAGCTTAAACATCATTGTAATTTACAAAGAATTGGGACAAATATTTCCTTGTAAACATAATGTTGTCAAGAATGTAAATCCACTTAACATTTAGACCATCAAGTAGATCATTGATCTTATTTAAATGAAGAAACCTGGTAAATTTAGAAAATTATATTTGTAATTCTTGTATTGCAGGATCCTATTCCTGCATATATTGCCAGAGGACGGTTCGTGTATAAAGAGGATATGTGACACTGTCCCATAGGAAAGAGAAGTAAAGTTAATCTTTCCAAAGCTGCTCCTGTATGTCTCCTAGAAAGAGAGAGTGAAAATTGAAAGTTGACTGCCCATCCATTAGTTGGAGAATGACATGCACAACATGGAGAGGTATAAAGATGGTGAAGAAAATTGTGCATAACACTATTAAGAGTCAACATCCCCAAGCCTGAAGTAATTATGGCTGCAGTTCCCACCCAAAAAATAATTAGTCTTAAGCACATCACTATGTGGTGTCAATAACAGAGACTGACCTTTCGCTCAGAGAGGAGGAAGATATGAATGGAAAGCTCACAGTAGCATGATTCCCAAACATCATTTAGAAAGCAGGTGGCATGGTGGCTCAGTGGTTAGCACTACTGCCTCACAGCACCAGGGACCTGGCTCAATTTTCCCTTGGGTGACTGCCTGTGTGGAGTCTGCAAGTTTTCCCTGTCTCTGTGCGGGTTTCCTCTAGGTGCTCTGCAATCCTTCCAAAGTCCAACGATATGCAGGGTAGGTGGATTGGCCATAGTAAATTGTCCATAGTGTCCAGGGAGTTGTAGGCTAGGTGGATTAGCCATAGGAAATGCAGTGTTACGGAGATAAGGTAAGGTGGTGAGTCTGGGTGGGATGTTCTTCAGAAGAGCAGTGTTGACTTGATGGGTTGAATAGTCTGCTTCCACACTGTAGAGACTCAATAAAGCACCCCTGACCGAGGGCCAGACCAGGAGTAAAGGGACCATTCATCTATCTGTTGTCTTGGTTGTGGTAGCTTTATGAAAAAAGGAAGAGATGAAGCTATTTTAATCTTAACTTTTATAATGTATCCATGTATTAAAATGTTTTTCACATGGTTACCTCTACCTGCAAGATTTCCACTATCAATAAGGATAGACTTGGTTGCATGAATTTCCTTCATTCAGCCATATGAAACTGTACTGTCAAAATGAAATACATGCCATGTTTCAGAATTTGTTTTCTTTTTGGAAGTCATACAATTCTGGAAATTATTCCCACATTCTTCAAATCTCACAAGTGAGAAATTTATCTTGAGTGACAGCACAAAATGGACAGCTTCACACAGGCTTTATATATATCATTCTAGATTCACTTCTGTTAAAGTCAATGGAAGTGAGAAAGGGTTTATAACAAGAAACCAGGTTTATGTTGCCATCTCAGATACATTTCTCTCCTGCTGGTTTTTAAAAAAAGTCTAATGTATTGCTTTTTGTTTAATTCACACACAGATTGTGGGTGTTGCTGGCTGTGGCGTGACCCTATAGAGGTTTAAAAAAACCTTGAGGGGAATGGATAGGGTGATTAGCCAGGGTCTTTCCCCGAGGGTAAGGGAGTCCAAAACTAGAGGGCATAGGTTTAAAGTAAGAGGGGAAAGATTTAAAAGGGACCAAAGGGGCATGCTTTTCACGCAGAGGGCAGTGTGTACATGGAATGAGCTGCCAGAGGAGATGGTGGAGGCTGGTACAATTACAACATTTAAAAGGCATCTGAATGGGTATATGGAAGGATTTTTGAGGGATATGGGCCAATGCTGTCAAACGGAACTAGTTTAATTTAGGATATGTGGTTGGCACGGGCAAGTTGGACTGAAGTGTCTGTTTCCATGTTATACATCTCTGTGACTGTATGATTCTATAAGGTGGTCGTGAGCTGCCTTCTTGAACCGCTGTAGTCCATGTGCTGTAGGTATACACACAATGCCCTTCGGTAGTTCCAGAGACACTGAAGGAATAGCAAAACATTTCTAAGTCAGAACAGTGAGAGGCTTGGAATGGAACTTGCAGATGGTGATGTTCACATATAGTTGCCTCTTTGCTTTAGTAGGAAATGTAGTCTTGTAACAACATTCCATTGCTGACACTGAAATGACATATCATTTTGCAATACTCAGAAGTTTAACAATAAGCCACGTCAAATTCATTTTATAAGGTGGGTGACAGGAGTCAAAATTTTGTTTGTTGTAGTATTCAGTCTCACTGAAATCCATCCCTTTAACTTGGCATCTCTGGAAATGCCAACAGTGTTGTGTTCATCATTAAATGCCTGTCATATCACGTCTGGAGTGTTGAATTTTATTTGTGTCACCACAGAAAGGCCTTCTGCTGTCAGCGTAATTATTTTTCAGAATGTGCCAACTTTAAAACTGCCGCAAATTTGTTGGAGCATTTGATATTTAAACCACACTGGAGTTGAAAAATGCTCCATATGTTCTGTAGTGACAGCCCTGCTACTGTTGCATACTAGAGTCTAACAGTACAAGAATCAAAGCTAAAACACCTGCCTGTGATTAAGGAATCTTCCAAAGGGTCCTCATTGGAAAAAGGCAGTTTTAGCAATACAACCTCCCTACATTGTAACCAAGTGAAATTTCCAATGTCAATGCATTGACAATGCATTCATTATGAGTGAAATGGATGGCTAATCTATTTAAGGAATTAAAGATATGTATAACAGCCGCATGAGTTATATACATATTTTTATATTGATTTTTGTTAGCATTTGGCTGTGTTTTTCAGAAGATATCTGCTACCATTCACAGAGCAGTAAAACTAGAGGGAATAGTCTTCTCAATGAATGAATGAGTTAGAAATGTGATATTCAAATAACCACTAAGGTTACAGCCAGTTCTGCAGAATTCACCTAGATTGTCCCATCTGGTGTCTGGATCCCCAGGAGAGCCTGTTCATCTGAACTGAATACTTTATTAGAAGTTTCAAACTTTGATGGGAAAGTTAGTGTGATGAAGTGTTAAACAGGCAGCTGGCTTGCTATCACCAACATACAAGATGAATTATATTTCAAAGGTTTCTGTTCTACCCAACAACATGCTTTAGTCACCTGGGTCTGCAACTCGGTAGGAGACACTGAGCAGCCCTGTACCCTGTAGGGCCAAAAGAGCTAGGAACAGCCATCCAAGTCTTCCAAGCCAACAATGCCAACTATAGGTCAGGCTTGCTTCACCCCAGGTGCAGAAGGCAGGACTGCACTTAGACCTGGTAAGGTGGAAAAGATCAAAGAAACCTTCTGGTGGCTTATTGGTGGTACAGATGAAACATCATTGTAAATAACCTTTCACTTTTGTAAATATATATTCACATGAATTGTTAAAATTGCTGATCTAGTGTCTTCGTAGCTGGACCTGGTTAAGTCACACTCATTGGCGAGATGAGCAGCCTCTACAGACAAAACCATAAAAGTAAAAGAAGGTTGTGTGGCCAAGCACTGCTCATCTCCCATAAGCAACTGACTCCTTGAATGAAACTAGCCTCAGATGCCAAGGATCCTTGCACTGCGACATCGAAGGTTGCAATCAAGATATTGCACTTTAATGTGGAGGACACTGAGGCTGAACACAAAGAACTGCCTCTCACAGATTCAAATAAAAACCAAAAGAACTGTGAATGCTGTAAATCAGGAACAAAAACAAAGTTGCTGGAAAAGCTCGGCAGGTCTAGCAGCATCTGTGAAGGAGAAAACAGAGTTAATGTTTCAGGTACGGTGACCCTTCCTCAGAACGGATTCAATGCTGGACTGCTGGATGTTCAAGCAATTCAGGGTGACACAACAGTCTTACATGTATTCTGAAACATTGAAGGGTTACTGATGATGAAAAGGTCAAAACAGATTTCTCAGGATTCCTCTCAATCCACCGACTATTTTGAGAGTCTTCATGACGTAACAATCCCACTTGATATCCCGGATGCCTTAAGAGCTACAAAACCTTACTACAATGCTCTGTTAGTGCAGTGCCTCACTGAAATTTTTCCCTGTCAATGTAATGTGTTTATACTTAAAGTGGAATCAGCCAACAATATCAAGCAAATAATCGCATCTACAGCTAAAACTGAGCACTGAAGGCCCAATGCGTAATATAAAGTATACAAAGGCTGACTGAGGAAGATTGTGATGATATGGCTCCTTGAATCGCTGCAATTCTTGCAATGTAGATATTCCCACAGTACTGGTAAGAAAGGACTTCCAGAATTTTGACGCAATGACTTTGAAAGAGTGGCAATATAGTTCAAAGTTAGGATGGAGTGTTACCTCAAGGGACACTTGCAGGGGGTTGTTTTCCTACACCCTCGTCCTTCTGTGTGGTAGACTTCACCGGTTAGTGAGGTGTTGTCTAAAGAGGCTTGGTGATTTGTTGTAGTGAAAATTATAAAAGGTACACACTGTTGTTACAATGCAGGAGTGAGTGATCATGGTAGATTTGTTGCCAATCAAGTGGGCTTCTTTTGTAAATTCACAAAAGGATTCTTTTGTAATTTAGTTATTGTTTCAGCAAAGATAATTGGACTTTACCTCTAAATAAACATGATTATTTGAGTCAAAATTGACTTAATCAAATCAATTTTTAAACAACATATATTTGCTGCAGGACACATGACCCAAGTGCAGACTGGGGGAAAGTACAGTCAAGAGAGTTTATATTAACGTTTTGAAATATGTTTGTTGGATCACTGAATGCAAATCTCGGATTCTTCCATGATTTGTAGCTTTGCAATAGAATTTCTTAAACAGTAGCACCTATGTGCAAATACTTGCAGCTGTCTTCATCTGAAGTGCTGGTTGCAGATTGTTCACAGTGTGAACTCATGCAAAGTGCGCTCTTTAACCTAATTTGTGCTATCGAACAACTTCAAAACTCACCCCACAAACAGACACAAACCACAGAGAGATGAGTTGACAGTCCCCAAAGATAATAGAAAATTATAGGGCACTGGATAATTACAGTACTACAGGGGTTCATTTTCTTTGAGATCCCAGTACACATTTTGGTCTCGAATGTCATCCTCTCTGTGTTTGTGCAAGATAGCAAGTTTTACCAGTGGATCTATTTTCAGGTTGTAATTCAGAAACTAAGAAGTGTAGCTGTGAGGAATTGAATTGTTGAGGAGACTTTGAGGAAAGAAAGGTAATGATCTGCACTTTTTCTAAATTATCGCAGTACTGGTAAAATAGAGACAATCACTTTCCAAATTCCAATGCTCTAATTTTAATAGCTGAGACCTTCATGGACTGAAATCATCTTTAAAAGGAAGAAACATGGACTTAAATTGGCTACAGCAATCACATGATCACGGTTTAAGGCAAGTTAAAAAAATGATGTGGAATAAACAAAATTGTCTGAAGTGAAATTACCATTTTCTCCAAAACATTGAAACCAGTCAATGAATTCAGGAGTAGAATAAAACTCATCTCCTGTTTCAATTGCCACTTATCTGATACATTGCATCTATTGGATTGGAACATTACCTGCAAACATCCTGCTTGGAAAGTCAATAGAAACAGACTCGGGAAAACACATATGAACCTTATTTAAAGTCAGCAGAAAGTAAGAAAGAAAATGGATTGGTAATGACAAAAACTGGAAAATATTTTCTCCTTGTTTCTCTCTAATCTTGAAAACCAGAACCAATTATAATACCCACTGATAAAACATCCATTCACTGAGAATTGAAGGATTCTACAAAATTTTGCAACAACACAAGACACCAAGTAAACAGCCATGGTCTCAGGTTGAACTCTCACAACTTGAGGGTAGGTGGTGACCTAATGGTATTATCGCTGGACTATTAATCCAGAAACTTATCTAATGTTCTGGGGTTCTGGGTTTAAATCCTGCCACAGATAGTTGAAACTAAGACTCTACTGATGACAATGAAAGCATCATTGAGTGTTGGAAAATGGCCTAGCAAGCCACTCAGTTGTATCAATTGCTATGAAGTCTCAACAAAGAAATGAAACTGGACAGACCATCTGGCATTGACCAAGGCACCGGAAAAGAAACAGCAGAAACATCTGTGGGTTAGTGCCAAAATTGAGATACCTGTCTCACAGACTAGTCAATCATAATCAGACTCACAGAAGCATACCTTATGCACAATACCCCAGATATACCATCACCAAAAGGACAAACCCACCAGAGCTGGCAGCAGAGTGCAAGAAGTTGCCCTGGGAGTCCTCAACATTGACTCTGAAGTACATGAAGTCTCATGGCTTCAGGTTAAACATGGGCAAGGAAACTTCCTGCTGATTATAACATATCGTCCTCCCTCAGCTGATGAATTTGTACTCCTCCATGTTGGGCAACACTTGGAGGAAGGCACTGAGGATACCAAGGGCACAAAATGTATTGTGGGTAGGGGATTTCAATATCCATAACCAAGAGTGTTTCAGCAGCAGCACTACTGATCAAGCGAGTCGGGTCCTAAAGGATACAGCTGCTAGAATTGGATTGCGGAAGGTGGTGAGGAACCAACAGAGGGAAAAACATATTTGACCTCATCCTTACCAATTTGCTGACTGCAGATGCAACTGTTCATGACAGTATCGGTAAGAATGACCATGCGCAGTCCTTGTGGAGACAAAGTCCCACCTTCACATTGACAATAGCCTCCATCAGGTTATGTGGCACTATCACCATGCTAAATGGGACAGACAGTGAACAGATCTAGCAACTCAAGACTGGGCATTCATGAGGCACTGTGCACCATCAACAGCAGCAGAATTGTATTCCAACACAATTTGCAATATCATGGCCCAGCATATCCCCAACTCAACCATTACCATCAAGACAGGGGATCAACCCTGTTTCAATGGAGAGTGCAGGAGAGCATGCTAGGAGTAGCACCAAAATGAGGTGTCAACTTGGTGAAGCCACCAAACAGGACTACTTACACGCCAAACAGTGAAAGCAGCAAGTGATAGACAGAGCTAAGCAACCCCACAACCAATGGATCAGATCTAAGGTCTGCAGTCCTGCCACATCCAGTTATGAATGGTGGTGGTGGCCAATTAAACAATTCACTAGAGGAGGAGATTCCACATATATCCTCATCCTCAATTATGGAAGAACCCAGCACATCAGTGCAAAAGAAAAGGCTGAAACATTTGCAGTAATATTCAGCCAGAAATGTTGAGTGGGTGATCCATCTCAGCCTCCTCCAGTGGTCCCAGCAGTACAGATACCAGTTTTCAGCCAATTCGATTCACTCCACATGATATCAAGTAACAGTTGGAGGCACTGGATACTGCAAAGGCTATGGGCCCTGACAACATTCTGGCAATAGTCATGAAGACTTGTGCTTGAGAGCTTGCTGCTCCCCTAGCCAAGCCAAGCTGTTCCAGTACAGTTACAACCCCATTCAGACTTCATCTGACGAAGGCACAGCACTCCAAAAGCTGGTGATTTCAAATAAACCTGTTGGACTATAACCTGGCGTTGTGTGACTTCTGACCTTGTCCACCCTAGAACACCAGCACCTCCAAGTCACAGTTACAACACTGGCATCTACCAGAAAATGTGGAGAATTGCCCAGGTATATCCTTCACACAAAAAGCAGAACAAATTCAATATAGCCAATCAATACTGCCCAATCAGTCTGCTCTCGATCATGGGTAAAATGATGGAAGATGTCATTAACAGCGCTATCACGCAGCACCTGCTCAGCAATAACCTGCTCAGTGATGCCCAGTTTTGGTTCTGCCAGGTCCACTCAGCTCCTGACCTCATTACAGCCTTGGTTCAAACATGGACAAAAGAGCTGAATTCCAGAGGTGAGGTGAGAGTGACAGCCCTTGACATCAAGTCTGCATTCAACCAAATCTGGTATCAAGGACCCCTGGCAAAACTGGAATCAATGGGCATCGGGGGAAATTCTCCGCTAGTTGGAGTCATACCTGGTACATAGGAAGATGGTTGTAGTTGTTGGAGGTCAATCATCTCAGTTCCAAGACATCCCTGCAGGAGTTCCTCAGGGTAGTGTCCTAGGTCCAACCATCTTCAGCTGCTTCATCAATGACTTTCCCTCCATCATAAGTCGAGAAGTGGGGATGTTCGCCGATGATTGCACAATGTTCAGTACCATTTGCAACTCCTCAGATACTGAAGCAGTCTATGTTCAAACGCAACAAGATCTGGACAATAGCCAGGCTTGGGCTGACAAATGGCATCAAATGGTATCATTCATGCCACACATATGCCAGATAAGGACCATTTCCAACAAGAAACAATCTAACCACTGCCCCTTGACATTCAATGGTGTTACCATCACTGAATCCCCCACTATCAACATCCTTGGGGTTACCATTGACCAGAAACTCAACTGACTTGCCATATAATACAATACAATGCCATATAAATACAGCACTACAACAACAGATCAGAGGCTAGAAATACTCCGTCAAATCACTCACCTCCTGACTCCCCAAAGCCTGTCCACCATCTACAAGGCACAGGAGTGTGATGGAATGCTCCCATTTGCTTGGGTGGGTGTAGCTTCAACAACACTCAACAAGCTTGACACCATCCAGGCCAAAGCAGCCCACTTGATTGGTGCCACATCTACAAGCATCCATTCCTCCACCACCGACACTCAGTAGCAGCAGTGTGTACCATCTGCAAGTTGCACTGCAGAAACTCACCAAAGATCCTTCAACAGCACCTTCCAAAGCCAAAACCACTTCCATCCAGAAGGGCAAGGGCAGAAGATACATGGGAACACCACCACCTGCAAGATACACGCCAAGCCACTCACCAATCTAGTTTGGAAATATATTGCCATTCCTTCACTGTCACTAGCTCACAATCCTGGAATTCCTTCGAAGGGCATTGTGGGTTGACCTGCAGCTCATTGGCTGCAAAGGTTTAAGAAGGCAGGTTACCACCCCCTTCTCAGGGGCAATAAATGCTGGCCTCGCCAGCAATGCCCACATCCCAAGAGCGAATAAAAAGAAGAAGAAATAAAGAATAATCTAAGAACTTCTAAACTATGCATTGGACCCTTCCCCATTTTTAAACTTGATACCTGTGTTTTTGTGCCTCTTTGATGGCACTTATTTTTCTTAGGGTTATGAATGAGTAAAATTCTTCATTCTTTCATTCAAGAAAATCATGTAATTGGTTCCTTAATTTTGACTGATACTGTGTTTTACTTGATGTGGGAATATATCTACATGCTAAGAAGAATTAAAAATCTTTGTTATGCCAATCTAGGAGCTTAAAAAAGGTGGTGGCCAATTCAGCCCTTCCCACCTAGTTGTAACAAATAAAATAATGAATCAATTATTTTTCAATCTGGTACAGAAACTTTCCAATTACAGCAAGACATTTTTTGGATTAACAGGCAACATGTAACACACTAATCATAGTAGTGCGGGTGGAAGCATGTGTTCCAAATATAGAATGGGATCATATAGATCACTGGGTCCATAAAACAAGTTTAAACAAATGACTTGAGGGAGGGGAGATCTATTCCACTGGAACACATTCCTGGTCACATTTTAATAAAAATATTATTGGAAAGGTCTTATGGATTCAATAGCAACTAGATTAGAGGGAATAAGTTATTATGTGGTACCACAGATTATGTATGTAGAATCTTCTGTAAGAAAGTTTTTGATGGGGTTCCCTATTGCTAAACACCTTTCCATTGATTTTCACTTTCTCAATGAGCTATTTCTTCAAAATTATTGATCATTTGCAAATAAGATATGACATGGAATCATTTCAGAGTGGCAAATAAGATTTTTCCTTTCTATAATTTATGCCAGGAAAATGGACGTCAAGCTTTTTTTTCAAACTCAGTTTACTATTCACAGTATACCATTGTACATTTGAGATACAAATATAATTAGGATCACAATGGAATCTTGCTCAATATCTACTAACTTTGGTTTAAACTCTACCCTATCTGATTATATGAAGAGTAAACTTGGAATTCACCAGCAAATTATCCACAGGGCATTTTCAGGAACATGCCCATGTGATGACTCCACTCTGTGCTGGATCCTGTAGAGCAGCTCTTTAAGACTACTCTTAATGTTCGCCCTCACTAATGTCATTGATTGTTCAATACGTGTTCATCATGAGACTCCTGGACTGTCTCTGTGAATTAACCCAACGAGACAGAGTTCTTTCTGTGTCACCTACTACAGCTGCAGTTCAAGACTCTTCAGAAAATGAGTCGACCTCCTCGAAGCATTCCATATGTTTGCTATTGTTCTTTTTCATCTTTTTTTAAGGCTGCAATTTAACCTTAACTCATTCATTCCTATATTTGGGTTTGAACAAAACGTTCCCCAAACAGCATTCGCTCAAATCCTGGGGCAATTACTTTGGGCAATAAGATCTTAGAAATTCTGTCTTGAATGCATCAAATTCCTCCATCAACTATTATGACTAAGATGATAATCTGTTTAAAATAAGTGGAATAGGGTAACAATGCCATTATCTAGCAGTGAAAACTGTTACAAAAGACTATTGCACAACAAGATGTCAAAGCATAATTTTTAGCTAAATAGTTGATAATATCTAAGAGACATTTTGTTAAAGCTCTGAATAACCTTTTTCTCCTCCCAACACTGACCACTGTGCTCTATATTTCAGCACTGTCTCTCTTTTAGATTTATATTCAAGTCTTTCTTTTTAGCCCAACATGAACTTATACACTCAGCTGCACCATGTGCTTTTTATAATGTTTTTCTTCAGGTCACATACTATGAATAAATTGGTGAAAATGTGCATTTAGGAGTACAAAGCAGACTGTGAGTTATTTCCTTCCCTACCCACCCCCAGCTCATCCCATCACACAAACTCTGCTTCAGATTCCAATCTGACTGTTTTTATTACTTTTGCAATTCCAAACGCATATTTCTCTAGTCCCTGACAAATCAGGATCTGATTAAATTTTCTGTTGAATATTTCAATCAAAAAAGTAAATACTGTTTTATTTCATGGCTTTAAAATGTTATTAGTTATTCTTGAAGTTATGTTTATTTGGTTTTACTTCACACTTAACATGTATTGTCTGACCTAAAATGTCACCTCTTCTTTACACTGATAAAACCTTTAGTTCTCTCAGGGCAGTGACTTGAAAGGAATTTGGGGATTTACATATACATATTAATCAAATTAAAACCTTCTAGCTGATTAAAGATTTAACAGTATCTCAGGTTTATTTAATACATCCTCATCGGTTGTGTTACCCTTTGATCTTTTACTTATAAATTCTGTGTCTGATGCCACCTCTTTCACTAACAGCTGAACGAGGAGCTAGGGTCCAAAAGCTTGTGTTTTCAAATAAACCCATTGGACTGGTGTCGTGTGATTTCTGTCATTATTGGAGGTGCTGTCTTTTAGGTGAAATGTTAGTTGAGCCTTGTCTGTCTGTTCTTGTGAATATAGAAGATCCAATGGTGATATTCAATGAAATGCTTCTTTATGAATTATTCACGCTCAATCTCCACCACTGCAGCAATTCACCTGATTTCTATGGTAAGACCTTCCAAACTGTCTACCTCCATTACAAGAAAAATAAGGGCATCAGTTCCATGGGAACACCACACCAATATCATGACTTGCAAATACATTGTCATTTCTTCATTGTCACTCTGTCAAAACCCTGGAACTCGCTATCTTACAGCACTGTGGATGTACCCATAATCACATGGACAGCAGTGATTCAAGGTGGGAATTCACCACCACCTCCTCAAAGGCAATTAGAGATGGGCAATAAATGTTGGTCTTGCCAGCAATGCTCACATCCCATGAATAAACAAAAAAAAAACTGGTCATTTGCTACTAGTAGATTCATTCTGCAAAACAATTGATAACTTAATTTGCTTACAAAATGCAACATTTCAAAAATAATTAATTTACTATGTAGCACCTTGTAATAT
>NC_063358.1:24052013-24191436 GCF_021869965.1 Rhincodon typus
AGTTGTTGGAAAAGCTCAGCAGGTCTGGCAGCATCTGTGGGGAGAAAACAGAAACGTTAACTATGTTTTCTCCCCACAGATGCTGCCAGACTTGCTGAGCTTTTCCAGCAACTTTGTTTTTGTTCCTGATTTACAGCATCCACAGTTCTTTCGGTTTTTATTTAGAGCTATCCACAAGATTTTTTCCCTTTTCAATGAACTTGTGAAATTCATAATTTGCACAAATTACTTTGCTTTTACATGAATGTTCATTGTTATTTTAAGATGTTAGACTATCTATTGACCTCCCTTTAGACATTTTTTCTTAAAATATGAAGTTATTTATTATTTTCAAACAGGCCTAATAATTGAGAGAGGTCAAATAACCAGGGTTCAGTGCTGTAATCAAAGTTTCTTCCACTAGGGGATCTCTAAGTTAATAATGTAGTTTATTTCTGTAACATGTCACCATACTGTTGGACTTCCTTCAAATGCAGTGGGTTATGCTTTCTATTGAATGCTAATTTTTCAATCCAGTTTTCATAAGTCAGCTATTTGTTGACCACAGTAGTCTTCAAGTCGAACTGTGTTTCCAATTAGTGCTGCTAGATTATTACCTGTGGAGTCAGAATGGGATAATAGGATGAGGAGAGAGGTACAATCAAATTGATGACTGAAAACACCCACATTTTATTTCCAACACTGGTGTGTAATAAGCCCCAAGATTTAGGAGAGATTCTTACAAAAAAATGAACTGTTTTGTCTTGCAACTAACAAAATTCTTATCCTTGTAAGGTCCTCATACTCCAATCATGTGCTTTGGTTGAACGTGGGGGTATAAAGCCCCTGTGGTAATTTTTTCTCATTGCCATTGGTGCAAGCTTGCTTTGTGGAAATTGACTGCTGCATTTCCCTACACTGCCACCAATGTTCCCTCTAACTTTTCCTGCCACTGCTTTGAGGTCAGAGCATGACAGCAGCTTCCAAGAAGAAGCTATGCATTTGCATGCAATTGGCTTCCACAGAGCTCCCCAGTAGCTGCGCAATCCGATGTGCAGCTTCAAGGGAACATTGACTACAACAGTGAGTGCACTTCTAAACTACCTAATAGCCTTGAAGTGCTGGAAATTATTATATAAATTCAAGCTGCTTCCTTCTTTCCTTCCTCACTCACTTCTCGCTCAACTTTAAACCAATTCCACCTATGCCTTTCCCAAGATAGTAAGCAATTTTTGGCACTTAGAGGAGGGCATTAGTATCCAGTTGTTTAACTGTTCACACCTAATATCTAGAATCATATGTGAAAAATTCCCTTGTCTCTTTTTAGTAAAATTACAGGCTTTCTTTATTTTAGTCATAATGTCATAATGTATCAGTGCATAAATGATTAATTACCATCACTCCCATTTTGGCAAAGGCAATAAGCCCATTCATTCCCATTGCTCTATATCAGGCTCCAATCTGCAGGAAGGCAGAAGGGACTGATACTGGAAGCCATGACTTTAAATGTGCAGCAGCCCACAACTAATTATTTACAATTTCAAATTTCCTAAATAAAACATACTAAAAATGACACATATTTGTAAATTTGGGAGGCCCAGGTTAATGAATAACTATCAGCTTTACTGGTATCCATCTATGGGAATCCCTGACAAGGCCAACATTTGGTACCAATCTCTAATTTTGTATCACCTGAATTTAAATTCCACTTGTTGTCATGCCAGAATTTGAACGCACTTTCCCAGAGAATTAGCCTGAGCCTCCAGATAACCAGTTCAGTGACATTACCACTATGCCACCATCTCAGTTTATGAAACACATCCCTCTAGCGTTCAATCACAAAGCCAGAGATATGGACATCAAGCTTTTAAAAATAATGCATGTCAAGGCAGAATTATCTTGTCACTCAGTTACTTTTTTCACTTTTTGTAATACAAAGATATCTTTCACTTCATATCAATGCAAAATTTACAACGAAATTCAGGTGTTAAGTCATCTGAAGTGAACTTAGTTGATGCTACATTTGTTTAAAGCACATCCTTAATACTTTCATCGTTAAAATGGAGCTGATGGTCAAATGAATCTTTCCTCTTGTTTTCCTTGTTTATCTTGATTATCTGCCAGCTCCATGTTATGTTGAGTGGGTATCTGCGACAGACATGCCTTTTTATGCAAATCAGCAGTCTTGTTTCTATCAGGAATACATTAGCAATCATCAAGCGAAACTAGTCAAGACTTTTTGAACAGCAAATATTTTCTGATGCTGATAATGGCTTTAATCGGTTTCTCAATCAAACTGGGGCAGGAAAAGTCATTCATATTTAGCTTGTTAATTTTCACTCCTACAACAAACTTCTACTGATTCAACTAATGCCACCAATTCTATTATGGATTCTAAATGGACAAATGGACCAAAGCATCTGAGCTGGATTCTCATGATATCCTTCAATGTCATTGCTTCTTAAATGTAGAGAGAGTTTCGATGAGAGCTAATATTTAACAAGACTGCACAGGGCTAATTCAACGATCTGGATTCAATAGCAGAAGAACATGAAACAATATAAATTCTTCCTGAGAATTTTTTTTTGCTTTGCATCGCAGTACTGTGCTTCTTTTTTAGGGTACTTTCTGAAAGGCACAGTTTTTTATTATACATAGAATGTGCTTATATCTTGAGGGAACTCTTGATTAATTGTTCCTCAAGCCTAATGGAATCAATGGAATGTTAAAATGCACCCTTTTACATAGAACCTAGGGCTATACGTTCCTACAGAGGGCAGTGAGGCCTTATAGTTCATTGTAAAGGGGAAATATTCCATCTCAATTGTTTTGCAGTAATTATCGGTTTTGAATGTTTAATTAATCAGCTGGCAATATTCTGTTGTTTTAATACTAGGTATTCCTCTTCATAATTACAAGAATGGAATAGGGGTATGGAGACAATCTCTACCCAGAAAGACAATGCAGATTGCAAGAGAAAAGTCACAACAGCTCTTCTGCCTATGGGATGTTTCCAGTTGTGTCTGATAAGTTGCCCAATTGTTCCGCTATTGATTTGATGATACGACCCACCCTATTTACTGTTTTCACGATTGCTCTTTAAATAGTGAAATAGGGTAGGTAATTAAGCCACCTCATGCTGGTAACTCCATTTTGATCACACTAACAGTAAAGAATTTCCCTTAGTATGGGTGTCAAACAGAATCATGTTTAATTCAGATCGTTATTGGAACCGCCAGATTAAAAATAAATGATTGTGTAAATTGCATCAGATTGTACTTTTTAGGAAAAATAAATCAACCAAAGTGAACATTTAAAGTTTAGCACCGTTTAAATCATTTTCTTTTATTAACAAGACAGAGTGCCTCATGGGTTTAAAACTCAAACATTGGTTCAGCTTAAACCTTTTTTTGCGAAGTCCTGACAACCGTGCTTTCATTACATGAAAGAAATATATAATAGAATTGTTCTGTATAGCAGCACAATTTATTCAACAATTTATGAAACACTCTAGACAAACAAATTAAGAGATTTATAACCTCATACCTCATACGCCACCATTTCAAAATATGGTTCAGGAACACGTTCACAAATATTCCTCTGTGCATCACTTCCACAAGAAAATACAATAACCTATACACAGATACTGCCAATCTGTCCTTATCCTGTGCCTGAACCCTCAAGTTAAAAAACAAATCTAAAACCAAAGTCTTCATCTCCTTTAACTCACAGCAGAAAACCAGGTCAGCAGATAAATAGCTTGCATGGGTCTATTCAAAGTTCCCACTTAATTACACATAAATAAATATATACATATGGAACACTATTTGCTCGTTCTGCTGAGGCTGATGCTCCAAGCTTGTGCTTTATCAATGTCTTGCCACATTATGTTCCCAAATTATGGATCAATTGTTCCAAAGTAATTCAATGTGCATGTCATTGACTGAGATTAGCCCAGGCCGAGGCCTTATTTGGTCCTGATAAAACCAGGCTAACTCTTTTCTCCTGGTCTTCCTTGTTTTCTCACCTCAATTAGAAAGTTGTCACTGCGCAGTCACCTCCACACAATCCTCCTGATGATTTTTTTTGTCCTTTTTTTTAATTGCACGTTGAATGACTGTTTAATCTCTTTAATAATTAGAACAGTTTGGTCCATGCCATCTGTCCCTGGTTATTTCCGATGTTTGGCCTCTTTGTCTGTGCTTTTAGTCCCAGATTCCCCTGGGGGATGGCTGTTGGATGAGCTCAGAAACATCTTATCCAGCCCCTTTAGAGCCTCCACCAGGTAATTCTGGAAGGCAGTTAATGCAGCGATGATGGCAGGACTCCCAAAGCCGTGTGTAATCAGACTGAAGTGAGTCAGGCAGCTCTGGACTCCTTCTTCCAGGATTGCTGAGGGGCGGCTGTTTCCCAAAGGAGAGCGGTCCTGAGCCAATAAATCTGTGAACTCTTTACAGATCTGCCTAAAAAAGAAAAAAAATGTGAATAATAAATATTGGCAATTAAGAAATATTTGGGTTGAAATAATTTTGTGCTATAGTAAGGAGAGTTTTGAAGCTTCTTTATTAATCCGATACTATTTCAAATGAGGATGTTTAAATTTTATTTTAAACATATTAACACCTTTGTCCAAATGGCAACACCAAAAAATTTTACATTATAATATCTGTTACTATGGTCACAATTTTGGATTTCAATCCCATTAGGTCATCGGTCTCTTCAACCTTTTAGCTTTTCTCCTCTCATGGGAAAAGGTTCAACTTTAACGTTGTTTTAAAACATTATGAATGAATTTGGTGTCCTTTCTTAAGTTTGGTTAAATAGTGAATACAGATGGCACTAAAGCCAGAAGTTATTGTCAGATTAACCCGTTAGTCTAAGAGAACTGAATTATGAACTGAAAAATGTTCGTAAATCAATTGAAGAAGTCATGTCATATGCTTCTAGTGTAATTTTCCAGAAATTCCATTGAATGGACACCTACTCATAGGACTTCACAGGGGCTATGCTTTGGAGTTACTGATAAGAGTCAGCCAGGAAACTCTTCAGCTTCTCATTAATGTCTATGATGTAGCAGGACTGCACTGAAGGATTGGAATCCAGTGCTGTTCCTGTTAAATGGCAACAGATCAAAAAAAAATACTCAAATTTACAGTGGCTTTAAAACTTGCAGCAGCTAATCACATATTTTGCCTGTGGTCCCAATTTCTTCCACTCACGGGGCATTTAATTGAGCTGATTTCAGAAATACAGCCAGGCCCAGCCAACATGGACCGAGACACTTTGTGAGTTGTTGGAGTGTTTCCTCTCTAAGGATCAGATGAGAATGGGGAAGTAGTGGATTCATGTATATCTCAGCCCAAGCCCGAAAAAGCTTCCCCCAGCCAGGGGAGGTAGTGTGTGTGCCTTGGAAAAATTATAAAAGCTTGTGTGGGGATAAAAAGCCTAAAAAACAGTAAAAAATAAAATGCCAGAAAAAATATAAATAGGGTAACGATGAATTCGGAGAATGCTGCAGAGTGTCAAGTACAAGGACAATGTGTACAACCTGTCTATGATTCTGTGATTTATAATACCCATAGGATATGGAAACAAAATGTAAAATAATTATAGGCCACATATTATAAGGGATTCAAATGTCTGGCAGTAGGTTGCCAAGCAGTTTTTCAATTAAGGATTCTGATGTCACCATAAACCACGAGAGCAAAGTGGCTTACGAACCTCAGCTGAACCACAAGATTGAACTACTGTGTGAAATTTACTACCAGACATTTGTTACCCTTTATAATATAGAGTCTATAATTATTTCACATTTGACTTTTTAAAATTCTGTGGTGGCCTTACTAAGCACAGTAAAGGTGGTGTAATGTAGATGGGAAAGTGATGAAGATGGAGAAGCATTCAACTCCGGACGACATATGGTGATATGTGACACTGCAAGTTAAGTTCTACTTCATAATGCTTTGTTTTGTACAGCAGCAGATTGTAGGAAACACATAACACACTATAATACAAATGATGATATATAAAGCCAGGATTTACAATACATTGGATAATTCACATGTTGGTCTCATATTGTTGCTTAAGTGCAATCTCAAATCTAGTGTTAAATTATGATACGAATTTTCGTTAAACTAGCCCCATTTCTCTAAGGCCACTGTTCAGATAACAAAGGGAGAAAGTCGATCTGTGACATTCTGAAATCATCTGGAATCCAAATATTGGGAGATCTTCTCTAGATTGACAGCTACTTATAAATTCTTGGCTCCTGCTTGATTATCAATTGATTCTTGATTATCGGTATCAGCAGGAAATTGACTTTATTTTCAGAATTCATACACTTTTATGAGTAATAGAAACATACTGTTTTTAAATATACCTTAATGGATCTTCCATAAAATTCAGTTGATATATTTTTCATAAAGACACAAGCATTTGTTTCAATCTGCTAATCCACTTGTAAAACGGACTTTAAGAATACAAAATCTAATTGCTAAAGCCTCAGGTTTAATTACTACTTGGTTAGAAAATTTAGCACATCAGAATACATAGCTGGAAAATAATGGTTGCTTTGTCAGGAAATGTTTCATATTGCAATAAAAAGCCTCTTATGAGTAATTGTTTTTGCAATTCTAAGTATAAACAAAATATAGCACAGGTTCGAATAATCATCTTTCTTGATCTCTTGGAGCTGAACCCTTTTAAGTAAAAGCAAGGAACTTTGATGTGTAGCTCGTATTAAATTCATCTTCCAGTTTGTCTTGAAATCATTTGGGAAAACTAGCTGTTATAGCCTGAGTCAAGATATAACTTGACATTGATATTAATGAAAATGAGTAAATTTTCTGTGAACGACATTGGTTTAGGATTACTCACCAGGAGCTAAATAAGGTACAGGTGGTGTGTACACTACCTTCCACACTACCTCTGAATTAAAAATATTCAGCTTTTAAAATTCGTTCTCCAGCTTTCATTCCCATCATTCATAAACTCAGAGAAACTCATAAAATCCCATTATAGCATGAGGAAAAGCATACTTCCACTTGCTCTGAGAAAACCATCTTAATGTTGGGAAATTCTTCACACTGCGTGCTCAGATTGTAGCATCATGGGAATCACAGGCACAGGTGTAGTTGATTAACTCTCTTCGGCTGACAGAGTGAGAGCTCTGGGAAAAATATCAACAGCAAAGCTCAGGCTTTTGAGAGAGGCTGATGTCCCTGAGTAAAAATCTTAATCATGGTACATAAAAAGACATTTGTTTAATATATAGCTGAGCTTAATTTTATTAAGGAAAATGTAACTTTTGGAATGTTTTTATTATAGTAGAATGTATACTTTGAGCCCATGGTCAGGAAACCTAAGGGGACAAATGGTGGGCCATTGAGTTTTCAGTAAGTATGCTGAGATTTGATTTTCTTTAGACCATTTCTGGTAGGGTCTTCTGACTAACCCTTCTAGCCTTTTGTTTTCATAGTCTTTTAAAATTTTCCAGCTACTTTCCTTCTTTTTGATTCATGCAATTTCTGATTCCTCAGATGAGATTTGTCACTTTTTATTTGATTGAATCAGCAAACTACAAAACTGGAATGTGCTGATGTGTGGTCAATGAAGATGGATGCTGATTTTACAATTAGATAGATGGATATATTATAAAATATTACTTTGCATGATAATTACACGAAATATGAATTTTTTAATGTGCAATATACTTTAGTTTATTCATTGGGATGTATTTGTTTTGATTATTTCATGTACTGTAGTGATGGGAAGAGGGTTTCCATCATGATTCTCAATTATGTAAATGTCAGCAGCACTAAAAACCATTCAGGCTCTTCCTTACAAGGAAGATTCCTCTGCTGTCAGCTCTAAAGCAACACTCAACAGTTTGGGAACTGACTTAAGTCCAAGGAGTGCACAGTGCAGGAAAAGTCAAAGGAAATAATACAAGAAAAATATATTTATTACAATGGACCACATTTATTTTGTGATATATAATATATCAGGCAATACATGTATATGTAAATTAGATTAGCTACCATTCTGACTTATTTATTGTTATTTTTCTTTCTGTGGTCTTTATTCTTTTGAATAGATTCATCAATCACTTATCTGGAAATGTCACCAAGATTTATTCCCAATTCCTATTTATGGTCAGTCTTCCTAAATGCAATATTATCAAATGTACAGACACCAGTCAGAATTTCTAAATGTAATTGATTCCATCGAAGCAAATAATGGAACTATGGGCATGATAGCAATACCCACTGCTGCCTGGAATGTTGGTCTCATTTGAAATAGGTTGTGCTAAATAACATTTCAACTAGAAAGCTTCACAGGGGAGAACATTGCACTCAAGTAAAGCCCTAATACTGTTCACTTCTTGCCTGGTGTCACTTACCAGCAGAGCTGACAAATTAATGGTGACAGTAACAGGGATACAATACAACACCAATTGTATGAAATGTTGTGAAGGTTATTCGTCCAAGAAAATTTAATGATATCACAGTGTTAAGCCCTGTGGGTCTAAGGTTGTTGGCAGGTGTACAAATTCCAGTTCAAACAAAATACACCCTGACGGCAATGCTTGAAAAACATTACATCATGACCTATTAATTAATACCAGACAGGGAAATTTGCCAGTTATTCCCCCACAGACACACACATCAGATACTGCACTGATATAGCAACAGGCCAAAACCTCACTAAGCTCGAGCCCAGCCTGTGGGTTTACAAAACACCTTTCTTTGATTGGATGTGATCCTGTCTTCTGCCTAAATTTCAACCAATTTCACTGGCCAAATGACAATAATAAAGCTGCCCAATAAATTCCAAAATAACATGCCATGGATTGCAGCCAAGAGAAGAAAAAGAGCTTTTCCAACCACTGGGTGACGTATTTCACCCACAATCTCAATTCTAATCAGAACTTTGAATGGTTCTCTGTGTCAAGATTATGCCTTGTTTACCCTGAACAATAAAGAACAAATGCTTTCCTGTTCATCAGTATTCACTTTTAGGAAAATCTTTGTATCAAGCATGACATGTTAATGAGCCTGATTTTCTTTGCATTTCTCCCTTCTTCATTTCTAAAGGTGTTTGTAATCATCCAATCCCATGCAATGGCTATTGTTAATGTGTGATCTGAAATAGTGAATATTGGCCCTTGTACATGTTATCACAGTCAAGCTAGATCCTCCACACACACAATTTCTCAGTGGGCACTATTCTTGAACTCTATCTATAAGAACAGTCATTGTCAGCTTTCTGTGTCACGAGAAGATGTTTTGCACCTTTAGTAGTCCATTTTGCATGAAACATCACCTTGTAGGGCTCAGGAACTCCATAGTAGTAAGACAGTCTGCCTTATCTGCTGTAGATGAAGTCAATGGGCTGAGAAGGTGCAGGACTTTGACTTCTGTTTTCTCAGGGCTCTCTGACCTTTCTGGCTTGTTCTCATCTTTTCCAATACCATCAGTCAGCCTTGACAATGTGATGTTGATAATTTCACATATCAAGGCTCCACTGTCACCAGCTATCTGTCACATGATGCTGAAATCAGCACATGCATTCCAAAAGCTGTAGTTTATATCTCCAAGCTGAGTTTAAAAAAAGTGGGAACTTGCAGCAACTTGACTGAATGCACCGAATTATGAGTCTACCACTCCTCTGTGCACTCGTATGCACTAGCGAAACTTGGACAATAGTTACTAGGCAGGAAAAAACGCTGAACAGATTCTACGTCCATTGTCCCAGTTGTATCCTCAACATCTCTTGGCAGGACAACCTCACCAACTCAGAGCTCCTGGAATATGCTAACTCTAACATCACCTGCACATCTGCACTAGCTTGGCCACATTCACCAGATGGATGACAACTGTATACCCAAACACCTATACACTGAACTGGTCTCTGGGTCAAGTATTGCCCAGAGAAGCTAAAGTTCAAGCAGTTAAGGACTTTCCTGTTTATAAAATCAAATGATAGACACTGCAGTTCCTCGGAAGATGTGATTTTACAGAATGTTTGTACAAATTTCAGCTGCTTCATTAACATTATTGAAGAAGCAGGACAGTATGATTGGACAGAATTTTGTTAGACTGCCTTTGAGAAATTAAAGAATATCTTAATAAATGAGACTATGCTGCTTGCTTTGAATTTCAACAAGCTATAAAATTGATGCCAGTGGTATGGGCACGGGAGACATATCGTTACAAGATGGTGATAATAGATTAAAGCATCCAGTTAGTTTTTTTTTTGAGGAAACTTAATCCTTGTCAATGAATGTACTCCCCAGTTGAAAAAAAATTAGCCTTGCTTTGGTTTTTCAACAGTTTTCAACAAACCAAAGAAATTGTGATCAACACGGACCAAAATCTGTCTACAATTTTGGAGAAACTCTGGACCAAGCGTCTCCATTTGTTTTGCTAGAGTCTGATGTGGCAATCATTTACTTTAAAAACTGTCCATGTTGCAGGAACAAACAGCATAACAGCAAAGATTTTATCCAAAATATGACTACTAATCTAAATGACTCATAACCTCATAAAGGAGACTTATGACTGTTATTTCTACAAAAAATGTTTTGAACCAAAACTCTCCATCTACTTAAATAATATTATCTTTGAATTAAGGATCTGGGATTACAAGATGATATTCGAATTTTGATTGAACTACAGCAGGGGGCTTATTGCGTATGTTGTATGTAATAAGGTGGGCAAATGCTGGCAAATGGGACTAGATTAATTTAGGATATCTGGTCAGTATGGACAAGTTGGACCAAAGAGTCTGTTTCCATGCTGTACAGCTCTGACTCTAAGACAGTTACTAAGTTGTTCATCATATTAATGTGTAGTATTTTAAAGAGCTAGTACTTTTTTTATATTTTAAGAAGGAAATGTGATTGCCTAGGTGCTTCTGGGGGTATTATCTTGTATTTTAAGTTGCAGTGATGGTGTCTTAAGAACTAGGTTTTTCTGGGAGATGACGTCTCTGAAAGCACCTTGCTTACAGTAGCAGATATGTAGCCAGGTTGTCTGGGAGATAAACAATAGAATAGCAAAGGGTCAATTGAGAAGTATGAAGGAGACAGTAAGGACTGCAGATGCTGGAAGCCAGAGTCTATAGGTATGAAGCTGGAAAAGCACAGCAGGTCAGACAGCATCAGAGGAGCAGGAAAGTCAACGTTTTGGGCCAAAACCCTTCATCAGGACTCAAAGTATGAACATTTCTTTCAAGTAAGATTCAGTGATATTCTGCATGATGGCTAAAGAGTGCTTAAAACTCTGAAGTACCGCTAATAGTGACTTCAATCTCTGGGATAACCAGGGGGAGAAGAGAGGAGCTTTAGGTGCAAAAGCCAGAGTAAAAAGCTAATACAACTGAGGATGGTGAACCTAACTCAAGTTATTTCCACTTAAGATACAAGTGACACTCATGTTGATCAGGGAACCATAGAAAGCTTAGAGAAAGTTTACACAAAACCCTTTGCCAGAAATAAGCAGACGGCCCAAGAAATATCAATCTTTAGTCAAATCTCTGAGATAGTCCTCAGACAAAGTCATTAATCTTCTAATTTCCAAGAACTATCTGACATGAGTTAGTGTAAGTCAACTGGGTGTAGAAGGAAATTTCACTTGAGAAACTTAGTTCAGATTATAATTAACTGTATACATTTTTAACGTCTTAAACATCTCAACACTCTATCTTAAATATTTGGTGATTAGTATTCACATTATTTAGCATTGGCGAGTTTTCCTTTGTTTTAAACTAAGAACATTGTGGCTTCATTCTTTTAGTAAACATTTAGATTTTTGGCTTCTAAAAAGAAGCCAAATGCATTACTGGACTCTATAACAATTAAGGGAAAAATATTTGATGCATCTGGACAGCAGACCATCTCATTTCCATGGAGTCAGGCAATAGTGGGCCATTCTTCAATTATATCAATGAACAGTCCTGTGCATATGGTGGTGCTACACAAATATTCCCCTTTTTTATCTTTTATTTGCCTAAGAACAAAATCAATTTTAGTGCAACCATTGCTTTTGTTGCTTAGATCAGGCAATTCCAAGTCAAAAAGAGAATGCTCCTGGTCAGTTTCATGTTGAAAGGGCAATTACTATTATGAAGATCTCCTACCATTTAAGTTTCTTTATTTTAATCATGCAAAAAACTTCAAAGCACAATAATCACCATTTCATGGTTGCTAGTGCAATTGGTTAATAGTTAATTCCTCTCTACCCAGAAAAGTCACTTTTGAGTGATGATTTTCCTTTGCCCTGCTCCCAAATAGCACCTAAAAATACTTGCAATGCAGGTTGAAATAGGTGCTAATCCATTCTATTCCTGAAAAGCGCCGCACAATAATTTCCTGTATGGTTAATTTGATGACTGCTTTTGACTGCGCTTGAAAAGGTTACAACAATGTTAATTTGATACAGATGAATGGCAGAGACCTCTGCACTCAGGTTTCCTCTAACAGTTCTAGGTCCAGTTCAGGGGCAGCCAGTCCCAAACAAACCTGTTGCTACTGATTTCAGAGCTGCTGCTCCAGTGCTAACTGTCTCAAGGAACAAGTTTTGATTGTCAAGTAAGGACTCTTTTTCTGCTTTTTCAGTAGAAGCAGGGATATTGCATTCAGGTGTGTTGAAGAATGCTGTTGTGACTTTATACATAGCAAAGAAGGTCATTATTAATGATATGATTAACTACCCGCACTCTTTCTGTAAATGTGTTATTTTGATGTAGATAAGGGAAACAATCACAAGCTCTGCTGCTGATTCATTCATGCCAATCTCTTCTGAGCCCCTGACAATTGTCTCCCTTCCACATTCGTTCTCCCAAAACCATATAATCACTCCATGTCACCTGGAGTTAAAAAGAAGCTTCTCAAGCCATCAACCTTAATTCTTGTAATTGTTCTTTATGTCTCTCTGCTTATTGCCTGCTACTGCTGTGTACCCCTCTCATCAACTCCTCTCAAGTATGCTGCATTCGTGCCTACTCTGCTTCTTGTTGTGCTGCTGCTTTCCCATGCAGCAACACAAGTATATTCACAAGGAAGTGTACCTTTAAATAAGCATGTAAACCATCAACTTGCAATCTTACAGCTATTTTGGCCAGCTAGGGATGCTAAACCAATTAGTTTGAAACCGAAAAATGTACATTTAATGGCAACATTGTTCTCTACTTTAATACAAATTTGAGATCTCAAGAGATTGCAGTAATGTGTTCCTTGACGATGGGACATTGTTAATATTGATGAGAAAATAACAGCAATCGAACTGCACCAAGGAGTTAAGGAATCATTACATGCATGGAGAACAGTGTGCTGCTGTAGTGATGCAAGGATTCAATGTCAAGTTTAAACAAGGCTTACTGAAAAACTGCAGCTTGCCTGCACATGTTGGAAAATACTGTTTTGTCATAAAGTCAAATTGTAGCAATTTTGGAAGGCAACATTTTAATCTAAATACTATTGGTACCGATATTTAATTGGCAATCAGAAAACTCCCACTCATTCTTTTTTAATCCTCTTTTAAATTTTCAACGTATTCGAAGAAGAACTTCTTTAAACAGTGAGTGGCAATGACTTGGAGTTTGCTACTTTAGGTGAGTGTTAAGGCAGAGATGTCAATTGCTTCAAAAGGAAATTGGATGAGCACTTGAAGGAAATGAACTTACAGGGCTATGGGGAATAGTCTAGGGGAAATGGATAGAATTGCTCCATTGGAGAACATGCAAAGACTCAACTGGGCCAAATGGCTTTCTTCTGTGCCATAAACAACTATGACTTTTAAACGGTTATGTACAAGATTGCCTAATTCTTTAAAGCTGTGTCTTGTGTCTCCATGTAATTCCCTTTATCTTCAGTTTGGATGCATTTCTTCTAGACCTCAGAAGGCAGGCTTTGCACATCTGACATTTTTTTGGATCATTATAAATTATTGTATTCCAGTTAAACAGCCGAGTGACCTTTTATCAGCATTGCAGTTGCCCTGCATCCTCCAGTTAATTATGTACTGGAAAAAGAGGCTGAGAGAGCTGGTAACTAAGTGCTTCAATCAACTCGAAGTACAGTATTCCATTGTGGAAACATCTGCAGGCTGCACAAGATTATTGCTATTATGTGTACAGTGTATTGATTAGAACAATAAGATCCTGTAAGGACTGGGAGATTCAATTCCAAGTAAACAGCCTGGATACAATTCTAACTCTAATAGTGTTTCACAAAGCCTGAGATGAAACTCAAACTCAGCAGGGTCTTTGAGATTAACTCTTTGAAGTCTGCCAATTAGTTTCTATACTATAGTTAAGAGTAAAAGTCATGATTTCTCAGTTAATCTGGAGGCCACTAGTCTAAAGAAATACATTGGAAATCCTTCTGATCTGCCTTAGAGCTATTGGCTATCAACACTTACACACCTCATGCCTCAAAGGTGGGAATTAACGGATAAGGAGGTAAGGTGGGAAAGTGAATCTGAGGAGAAGATCAACCATGATCTTAGTGAATGGTGGAGGTTTAAGAAGCTGCATGGCCTATTTCTGCCCCCACTTCTTATTTTCTTACATTCTTGATGAATTTTGACAACTCCAAATATTCAAAAGGTTCTTGTTTGAACAACCAGAGCCCAAGCTATGTGTATGTTAAGTTCTTTTTGAGTGGTTGAAGATATGATTGAAAATCTGGTACTCACTTGGTGGCAAGCAGCATATTTTTTCGAGCATGGAGCTCAGCTGGGTCTGAATGTTGTCGAGTCAGGAACTCTGCTGCTGCCTTTGCAGGGAACTCAGTCTCACAAACATACCCAAAATCCCGGGCCAAGTGCACAGCCTCTCCTGCAGGAAATAAATTGGAAAAAAGAGTGAGTTAAGTCATTTGGCGTCTGTGGATGTGAACAAAATTTGTTCAGTATGAAATCAGAAATGTAATAGTTAATTTCTCCCACTGGTGAATTGCTATGGTTGACTTCATATTGAGCTAAGTTTCAAACCTTAAAGCCTGTACAATCTGAAGGCAAACTTACCACATCACCATACCTGCTAAAACTCTAATTCAAGCCCTTGACATCTTTTAACAACTTTTCTGACCTTTTCTTAGCCAGTGTATGGATCAGCATCCCATACACCAATTATTTCAGATCTTTGCAACTCCCTTCTTTTCATGTGTTATGCCCCATACACCTATCATCTTGCCTCAGTTAACTTTTACTGGCTCCCCACCTCCCATTACTTAGGTTTCAAAATCCTCTTACCTGTCTATAAATTCCTCAATGGCCTTACTTCACCCTTCTTTTGCATTCTATGCCACCCCACTGTTGCTACTTTTCTGATCCTGTTGAACTTGCTTCAATTCTATATGGATAGCATTCAAACAAGCTATCACTCTCCTGAGCTATGTAATTCTCTTCATAAACCTTGGTTTTTCTCTCTCCAACTTCAAAAGCCACACTTTAATAATCTTCTCTAACTCACCACCCAACACCTGTTTCATGTCCATTTCCCCTGCCCATTTCTTCCTCTTGAAACATCTTGCTTTACTATTTTCATTATAAACAAGAAAATTCAGCACAGTCTTTTAGTTACAGAGCCAGTTTGTTGGATTCTCAGATGGGAGCACTGGTGAATGAATCCCAGACGTGGGTTTGGCCTTGCATATGTATTTGACAGTAATCACCAGATTGTCTTAGGTAAGTAGTAGTCAGTCATTGCATTGTTCAAAACCATTCGCATGCAATTGACCAAGGGCAACCCTGGGACCACATCAAGAATGCAGGAATTTAATTCACATGTGGATATTTAAAGAAAAAGCAATTAAGTTCAAAGAAACAATGACATCCCAGCTAGAACTCCACATACGAGCTCTCATTTTACACAGTCTGAGATGCATCAGGCTAATAGTATTTCCTTTAATCAATTCAGCAACAAATATCACTTAAGATATTTTGGAAGTTGGGTAAAAAGTATCTTGTATTCAAACAGATAACAGGTAAGTGCCTTTCAGTAAATATTCCTGTTAGAGATTAAGGAAAGCAAAATGTTACGCTTTCAACTAGTGACATCAATTACAAATTTTCAAAATAGAAAGGCCTCACTAAAATGTGTTCCTGAATGGTTCCCTACTTTGTCCACATCCCTACTGCCACAATATTTAAAAAGTAGTTTAGAAATACTAAAATAATCTAGATTTATATTATTAATATATTTTTTTCAGGCAGGATCTTTGGTGGTGCTACCATGCTCCAATTTTAAACAACTTCTTAAAAAATTAGTGTTAGTGTTGTAACTCTGTAAATTTTTGTTGACTACTTAAACATTTTACATTGTGGATGTGACATCTCAATGTTTAAAGAAGCATTCCCTTTATGAAAAAATGCCATGATGTCAAGAACAATTCAAAAGATGCCACTATTCCATTATACACTCTCACATGTCATAGTTCATACATCCTTCAAATACTGAGATGTTCAACCTCTGCTAATTTTGGGTGTATAGCTTCTGAATTGGAATCCAAGTTCAAGGAAGAGATGGTGAGCTTTCATTGGCTTAAACCACTTGCAGTAGTGTAAATCATTCTGGTCATTGTACGAGACAATGAAAGTGACCATAAGACCAGAACACATCGGAGCAAAAATAGGCCACTTGGTCCGTTGAGTCTGCTCCAGCTAATCTGATGATCCTCATCTCCATTTTCCTGCCTTTTTTCCATGATCATTGATTCCTTGAATGATTAAAAATCTGTCTCTCACAACCTTGAACATTCTTAATGACCCAGCCTCAACAGCCATTTGTGGTAACGAATGTCAATGATTCAGTACCGTCTGTGAGAGGAAGTTCCTCCTCATCTTTGTCCTAACTGGACAATCCCTTCCTCTGAGATTATGTCTGCTGGTCCTAGACTCTTCCATAAGGGAAAACAATCTCTCAGCATTTACCCCTGTCAAGCCCTGTAAGACCTTTTATGTTTCAATAAGGTTGCCTCTCACTTTTCTAAACTTCAGTGAGTACAGGCCTAACCTACTCAATCTTTCTTCCGTATTCGGGATCAACCTAGTGAACCTTCTCTGGACTGCCTCCAATGCCAGTATATCTTACCTGAGAAAAGGGAAACTAACAGTTAGGAAACTGGGAATTTTCAAAGCAAAAAAATTGAACATTACAAGATTCTGTATTGAAGCTTCTGGATCTCAAGGGTTAAAAATTGAACCTTCATAAATTGTTTGACATAACTACAAACTCTGTAATTAGAGTACAGTTTAAAAGAGCAAGGATGTATAAATTGTTTAGATTAACAATTTCACAGCAAAGACAATGAAATCACAATATAGCACCCACAGAGAAAATGAAGGTAGATAATGCTGGCAAATTCACAAAGGAGCAGATACCTAATATGTTCAAGCAACTACGGGCCCAAACTGATCATGTTAAATTGAGCCATGGCGGGAAAAATCAGGCCTGATAGAAAATTGGCCGAATTAAATTAAGACGCAGCCAGCAGTTATCGGTGACAGAGAACAGTGAAAACCAAGATGAAAGAGGTTACAATGGTTCAAGAAGAACCAATTACAACCAGCCCAAAGTTCTTGTATTGGAGAAGTGTTGATCAGATGTTCTGGCATCTTGACTGCCTGGGTATATGCACTATACACTTCCCTGCATGACAACAGTGAAGGGTGTTGATGCAACCCTATTGGATGATTTGAACGCAGTTTACAAACCCATTGGCCAACAGCCACAGAATATTCTGGAAATTCAGGAGTGAGGGTGTGTGGGGCTGAAGAACTCACCACTGGATGCCACCCCTCAGTGAAGACGGAGTGAAGATTTGCAGAACATTTGTGGCAGAGATCCATGCAGTGACCTAAGGAGACCCAGAAGAAGATCCACCCTGACCTGCAAGACCCAACTTTGTGGAAGAGAGTCAGCCCTATGTCAGAGAGGAAGGAGATTCCTACGGCCCAGTTCAAAGACTTGGATCATTGCAGTTTATATCCTTTCTCAAACGGATAGAGCTAGAAAGGGAGCAAGTATTGTGGGAATTTGGGAAAGCTCACTTTTTTTTTAATAAGGAATATCTTGTTAACAAAATTGTGTTGAACCATGAACCAAATTCTGTGTTCCTTCATCTGCCTCACTGACAAGGGCACTTGAGTAAAGTGCTTTTAATATGTAAACTGGTCCAAGTGTCCAAAGTACAAACAACACTAAGCAAGCCATCCAAGTGAAACACCAACATTTTGGGAATTTATTCAAATATGTGTTTGATTTGTAACCATTAAAAAAACTTTGTAAGTGCTTAATGATGGCTACAAAAAATCTCGTATTACTAGTGTGTTGTTTTTTGTTTTACTGCTTAATACATTTGTTTGACATTTATCAGCTTTCAAAGTTTGACATCTTCTGTTCTTCTGATGAAAAGAAGATCATGTGTGAACAAAATGGAGCCTGTAACATACATAAACTGAAGGAGGTCTTCTGTTTATCATCTGGGCAGCTGACTAAAAGTAGTTTCATCTCTGAAGAGGTGAAACTATTGGAAACTGGAGTTCACTTAGGCTAAACTATAGAAGTCATAGAGCCATACAGCGTGGAAACAGACCCTATGGTGCAAATCGTCCACATCGACCAGACATCCAATCTGACCTAGTCCCGTTTGCTAGCATTTGGCCCATATCCCTAGAAGTTCTTCCTATTCATGTACCCATCCAAATGTCTTTTAAATGTTGTAATTGTACCCACCTCCACCAGTTCCTCTGGCAGCTCATTCCATAAATGCAACACCCTCTGCGTGAGAAAGTTACCTCTCAGGTCCTTTTTAAATCTTTCCTGTCTCACCTTAAAGTTATGCCCTCTAGTTTTGGACTCGCCCACCCTGGGAAAAAGACCTTGGCTATTCACCCTCATGATTTTATAAACCTCTATAATGTCACCCCTCAGCCTCCGACATTCCTGGCAAAAAGCCGCAGCCAACTTAGCTTCTCGCTATAACTCAAATTTTCCAGTCCTGGCAACATCCTTGTAAATCTTTCTGCACCCTCTCAAGTTTAATGACATCCTTCCAAAAATATGTATAGGATTGACCCAGATATTTGTAGTTAACATGCCAACACTTCCGCATTATCTGGGAGTTTATGGAATAGAATATTGATCTCCTGGGAGTTACTGCAAGATTTCACAGTTTCAATTTCCCACTGCAGCAACAACTTTTGGTCTCCCCATTATGTTTCATTAACTGTACTCTGCAGAATATTCAGTAAACAGTTGGGGAAAGGGAGTCAAAAGAGTTGAAGAAGGGGAATTGGGAGCATTGGGGCTTGGGAGTTTGTTGGAAAGAATGACTGGGAAAGAGATTAGGGGACTGGGGCTGATGTGAGCAAGGGAGCAAACTGGGATCAAAAATATCTAAAGAAAAAAATTTAAAATGTCAATCATCTCAAGTTTTATCTGGGAGTTTATGGAATAGAACATTGATCTCCTGGGAGTTACTGCAAGATTTCACAGTTTCAATTTCCCATTGCAGCAAATTGTGGTTACATTGCCCATTTTACTTACTCCTTTGTACAATGACCAACAATATAATTTAGCAGAGGAAATCTGTTATATTGAAAAATGAAAAACTAGATCTTAAAGCACTTAATATGATCAATGAAAAATGAAAAACCAGGAGATGGCAGGAACTATTGAAAACCCACCATTTCTCAGCTATTGCTTCATAAAATGAACAAAATTAACAAATGTATTTGCATTTATATAGTGGCTTTCACAAACACAGGATATTCCAATGTACTTTCAGCCAATTAAGTTTAAAAGACCTTTTTAAAGTGTAGTCACGATTGTAATGTAGGAAATGCAGCAGTCAATTTGCACACAGCTAGCTCACAGAAACAGGAACAGGATCATCACCAGATAATCTATTCTTGTGGTATTGATTGAGTAATAAATATTAGGTAAAATACTAAGAGTAACTATGATGCTATTCTTTGAAGTGATGCTATAGGATCTTTTGAATCAAACTGAGAGGGTAGATGGGTCTTCAGTCTAACATCTCATCTGAAAGATAACACATCTGTAAATGCAACCTTTACTCAGTGCTGCATTGGAATATTACCCTGGATTTATTTTCTGGAAGTCCCACAACCCTGTGACTCAAAGGCAAGAGTGCTATCAAATAGGCTACAGTGACACTCAATTACACTGACATTAAGAATATGTTCACGCAGAAAGTGCCAAAAAGTGACGATTGACAATAATGGTTTATGGAGAGACTTATTTGAGATGAACGAAAACAAGACAGGAGGTACAGAATGATTACGGTACTCGTAGAAATGGCAGACAGTCAGTTATAAATAAGACTTTTTTTTAAAAAATTGAATAAGTTTAAACAAATAAACAACTTGCCAAGGTCTCTCCAACAGTATCGTTCAAACTTGTTATCTCTGCTACTTAGATAAACAAGGACAGTAGATGCCTGAAAATACCATTGTCTGAAAGAATCCTCCTGGCTTAGAAATAATGCTTGATCAAAATTCTGGGAACTCAAATTTTAAAAGCATTTTGTATGTATCAATACCATGTGGACTACAGCAGTTCAGTTGGTGGCTCACCACTGCCTTATCAAGGAAAATTATGAATGGGCTGTAAATGCTGGCCTTCCCAATGATGTTCACATCGCATGAATGAGTCCTGTCAAAACAAGAAGCGAGGCTCTGTTCAAATATTTAAGAATATGATTAAGGAATACGGTAAAACAAAGAGACAAAAAGGATAGAATAGATAAACAAGGAAGGGCATCAAGAAGAAGGTTACAATAAGAGAAAATGATAATGGAGTAAAAATAATGGAAGACGGATGTTTATTAAAGAGAGTAATGATAAAGAAATTAAGTCAAGAAAACTGAGGAGGAAGACAAGAAAAATGACATCTTGCAAATATACCTTTAAAGCAGTAAATAAATGCAAGGTGCTTAATTGAGAAGAAATGATAAGAACAAACAACAGAACATTTACTGATTTAGTGAAGGTGACAGTTGAAGTTAGCTTTGAAGACAATTTTGAAAGTGAGACAAAAGTGGTCTCAAGTATAAGATTCATGATGACAGTGAATTTGAGGACGGTGGGGATGCACACAATTTGAGATTGGAAAAGCAACAAGCACGTTGGCAGGACCAATGAGACAAGGTTGCACAATGGAACACTGGAGTGCACACAATGTTGGGAAAGTGGTACATTGCAAATAAAAATGAAGGATTCATACTCATTATTCTGGATAGGTGTTAAAGAATGAAACAAAATAGGGTCAAGAAAGTGCCAATATTACAAAATGAGACAGAAAGTGGGAGAAAACATGTTTGTGGCAGCAGAGGGATAATTTTTCTACAAATCTTATTGTTTTGTCTATGTGTTAGTGTGTGTATGCATGCTGTGAGCTCAAAGGTGGAGGGTGTTTCCCTCAGTCTTTAGAATCACAGTTAAGAAACTTCAGTACAACTAAAAATACCAAATAGATTAGCTTTCTTCAAAGCCAATCATTGAGAAAACAAACAGATCATCTATAAAGCAAGTGTTTATTATTTGTCAAGTGTTAGCAATTTCCTTTTAGAAACAGTTTTTCATTTCCTTGAACAAACTCTGGCTAATCAGGCAGATAATTAGATTTGCCTACGCAAATGACCGGCCTTCTCCAACCAGACTGTAGAGTCTGCAATACTTTCATATTACACCAGTGTAAACACCCTTTTTCTTAATAAGACTGTGAAAATGATAGCAGGAGCAGAAATTTCAAATGAAGTTCTCGAACCATAGCAAGGACAGGATTCAGTAGCCTGATAATTGCTAAAAACAAAATTTTACTTATGACAGGAGAAATTCAAATTATCTTTCATCATTCAACTTCCAGGTTTTGGATCTAGATTTCACCAGGATGATGCACAGGATGCCTCATTGGCTCAGTTAACTTTTAATAGTTTAAAGTGGTCTGCAGAAACAGAAATTATGGTCCTTTTGAAAAAACTTTGGAATCCTTTATAGATTGTAAGACTCTAAAGATGAAATTCAGATGCAAAAATGCAGAGCCTGTGCCGTCCACCTAATCGTGACTAAATTTGGGTCACTCAGCAGGTCAGCACAGACCAATGAGCAAAACAATTGCCCAGTCAAATTTATACCCAGTTTGGTCTCAAGAGAACTCAAATTTAAACCCAAATTTTGAACAGTACCCTCCGTCTGAGTATTGGACTTTTGTGTATAAGATGCATAATTAGTAACACAGCCCATTAATAACAAGTGTATATTTAGAGAAAGGAATTTCAAAAAATTTCAGTAATAGATGAAGCTAGCTGTCTCACACTACTACTTGCAGTATACTCACGGACTGGATTCAGCTGTCAAGCTACAAGGATGTTTTGCTAACCACACAAATGGGTAATGTGGTGTGAGTTTCAGAGACAGTGCCAGACTGTAGTCCCATTGACTGGCTGACCATATCAAAGAACAAAACCCTTTGATCATCCACAGCAGGCAGCATGTTGGCCATGTTTGCAAAGCTCAAAATACCTGTCCAACATTGGATTTGATTTTGCCATTGGATAACATTTACCAAATAATCCTGACTGTGCTGAGAATTGCAACCTATTTTAGAGTGTCAGTTCCACTCACTGCATGATGCATTTGCAAGCCCTGGAAGCTGCATGTATTCACACCCAGAGCCCTTTTCTTTGTAGGGAAAAGGAATTTGTCCATATATTGCATCCTTTTCCATTGAGGAGAGGATTGTGGAGACCATCAATCCTTGTTGCTTTCCCATGGCAATGCCCTGTCCAATCATAGTCCATCTGGTTGGTCTGAGTTTAATCAGCTGACTCTGATTGATAGCTGACGGTTCAGGTGACATCTCCCATGTCAACAATGGTCCCAAGAATGAGCACCCTCTTCCTGTGCTGCATAAATTGTTGTTCCTTTTCTAAATTTGGCTTCTTGCATGTTAGTCTTGATGAGTGAAGCTTTGTGTCTTTTTTTAAGCAAAGTTTAGGTGTACATTTGTTTTTATAATTTTTACAGGACACTGGAGTCATTTCAATGAAAGTCACTAAGCAGGAAACACACAGCTTCAAGTTTACTGTCCATTCAAACTACTGATCCAATTTTACTCACCCTTGACTCCAATATAGAGAGCTAACTCATACCAGCCCACTTCCAGTCCAGTGCGTACATTAAAATTAGCCCAAGTTTAGCAGATAAAATCTTTCCACAGACTCTTGGTAATTGATATTTAAGGCCTGTTGTGGCAGGACTAGCGTTGGGTGAGAGTGAGCGCTAAAATAGCATTTCTGGCTAGTAACCAGTATCCCAACCCCATCCAATTCTTGGACAATTTTTCCAGATTTTCCAATAACCTCCTGGAATGGGCTTAGTTTAAGAACTTGAAGGTAGCCTCCTGGCAGCAGACTGAGGCATCCAGCACTCTTGGCAGCTTTAGAGACCTCCAAGGCACTGAAGGTATGGTTCCTAAATTTGTCGATGACACAAAGATAGATAGAAAAGAAAAACCGAAAGAACAGCGGACGTTGTAAATCGGGAACAAAAACAAAGTTGCTGGAAAAGCTCAGCAGGTCTGGCAGCATCTGTGAAGGAAAAAACAGAGTTAACGTTTCGGGTGTGGTGACGCTTCCTCAGAACTCAGTTCTGGGGAAGGGTCACCGGACCCGAAACGTTAACTCTGTTTTTAACTTCACAGATGCTGCCAGACCTGCTGAGCTTTTTCAGCAACTTTGTTTTTGTTGTAGATAGAAAAGTAAGTTGTTAAGATGACATAAGGAGGCTACAAAGCAATATTAATAGGTAAGACAATGGGCAAGGATCTAGCAATTGAATATAATGTCAGGAAATATGAACTTGCCTAATTCAGCAGGAGTAATAATATTATCTAATTGGTGAGAGGATACAAGATGCTGAGGCATCTGGGTGTACTCGTTCATGGACAGCAAAAGGTTAGTATGCAAGAGCACCAACTACTTAGAAAAGCTATATCATGTTATTGCTTCTTGCAAGGGAAATTAAATACAAAAGTTAGGAGGTTATGCTTCAGTTATATAGGCCTTTGGTGATACCCCACCTAGTGTCTGAAAATTTGTTAAGAGGTTAAGAACCAGTGTTTTACATTTCCTGGTTTGCTGCCTACAAGAATTCTTCAAATTTAATGATTGCTCTGCCTGTTTAATGACACCACAGGTTATCATAAATGCAGACTTAGATCAATTGATAAACAGAATATCATGGTGGCTCTAAATTAACAAATAACAGCAGGACTGTGATTGATATCAGTCTAACTCATTGATACTGCTGGGTTTTCCAGTTCTTACAAGGCAGTTTGTCTTAAAGTGTTAATGTCACCATTTACCGTTTATAAAGTCTGACAAATCAATAAGACTGAACCAGTCAGAACAAAAGAACGTTATGGTCAGTCTTTGTAATAGTTTGATTTTTCAAAGGACACAGTAAGGGCAAAGTTCACTCTTTAAGCATTCAGACAAAAAGTCAGTAAAGTATTTGTTTACCGAGATGAGAGACAGGCAGCATGAATAATCTTTCTGGCACTGTATCAAACTGTAATGATTATAATGATGCTGCACTTCACAATAGGAGAAAATTGTCAGTTTATTTTTAGCCTACAGACCTAAAGTTTCTATGTCTTTTACTTAAATTTATTAATGGAGTTTACAAGAGACAAAACAGGCAGCCAGAAATTCTTGTGTGTTGTTTTCACTTGCAATCAAATAGCATTTTGGAATGTCTTAACATATTAATGATCTCCATGATTTTGCCATCTCTTTGTAACTTCCTAAGCACTAAAATCTCTCCCTGAATTGTCTTGGCCTCTGACAGTCTCTTCTTTACCCCACATCTGGCAACTGAGCTTCTAGCTACCAACCTCTCAAACTCTAGAATTTTCATTTTAAACCTCCGTCAATCAAAACCTTCCTTGCAAAATGTCTCTTCAAGTAATATGATAATTTATTCTCAACCTTCCTTTCTTTGGTCAATTTTGGTATTGCTTATGTCTCTGTGAATCATCTTGCCACATTTATCTACATCAAAAATGTTATCTATATAGATATGCAAGTTCTTGTAGCTAACTTGTTCTTCATTGAATTTTCTACCACTTGTACAGATTTCTCCCTTTCATCAGCACTTTGCAAAAGAGAATCTTAATTATATAAAAGATGCTATCAATAAACTTATGCCACCTAATTCTAATTCAAAGTTGCTAATATTGAGTTGACTGATAGGTCTGTTTGTAGCACTACATTCCAAATTTGCTGTTTTATATTCTCAATTTGAACAATTAATTCATTTGAATTTTTTTAACCAAAAGAAAGTCATTTTTAATTATAAGGGAATAGACTAAATTTATGGAAGTAGTTACTAAGTTAGGGCAAAAGTGAAGTTATGCTCCTTACCTCATTTACTTGTGCAATGAGTTCAATAGACAGGTGGATCTTCGTATGCTTGTGTGTTGTCATCCAGTATTAATATGAAGTAGTTTGGAATACATAGAATACATATTTGTTGAGTGCCTGAGAAATTGCTGTAGGATTCTGCAGAACCAAGCTCCTGAGATTAAGTCTCAAAACTAATTATTGACTTTTTATGTGTATTTATGAATTCACAGAGCCATAAATACTTTTTTATGCCCTATGTACATTTATCGGCATGCAGAACCAAAGGGTTTAAACATGACCTTCTAATACTGATGCCTTTGAGTATTTGTTGAAAAATTCCTTACCTTCGACAAGTGAGGTGAGTAAGGTAACGTTGGCTGCTTTGCGCCTTCCTGCAGGCAAATTTAATCCAATCTTTTCCAATTTTTCTCTCAAAGATCTTCCTCCATTTTTTGACTTTGCTCTAAGGAAGACAGACACATTTCAATTTTGTGCACAGCGAAAAAGTAACAATTTTATGCAATTCTCTGTTTATTCAGTGAATTTAGCTATATTTCTTGAAAATATTAATGATATTATACATGCTAATTCTGACTTGGAATAGATTTAATTTCTATGTATTTTGCTTATTTTCTTCTATTCTCCTTCCATTTGCATTTTATTATTTCTTGTTAGATTCCATTCTTCCTAATTTTCTTTCTTTAGTCATTTCTTTTTTTCCAGTTCATATTGCCTTTCATCCTCAATACTGCTCATGTTTACTTTTATCTTGCTGTTCAATCCCAATGTCTTAATTAATCTTTACTTTTCTGCTCGATTCCAAGTCTTGTATTTTCTCAGCAGTTCCTCTCTGCTGTATAGCTCAACTTCGGCAAGATGACGGCACGATAAGTTACCCCATTCAAAGCTCCACTCTGCTCACCAGTACCCTTTCCTTTTCCTTTCTCTTCTTCTTCTGTCTCCCCTCTGCAGTAATTCTATGCCCCGAACCCAGGCTCTTTTAACTACCTACGTGAGGAGTCAGGAAGGAGTCGGATCGGAACCAGGAACCATGTGTCAGGAGCTGAATGTGCGGGCCATGTCCCACAGCGATGGAGGATCAAGAATGGGCTGGTTCAGCGGCAAGAGCAGGCTGGTGTGGCAGCGGCTGCGACAGCAGGCCAGTGGGGCATGGGGTGGCAGGAGTCATTGGCGAGAGTGGGCTGGTGGGGCATGGGGTGGCAGGAGTCGGTGGTGAGAGCGGGTTGGTGAGGCGGGAGCAGTCGATGGCGACAGCAGGTCGGTGAGGCGGGGTCAGGCGGTGGTGAGAGCGGGTCGGTGAGGCAGCAAGAGCAGATCGGTGAGGTGGGAGCAGTCGGTGGTGAGAGAGGGTCAGTGAGGCAGTGACAGCAGGCCTTTCGTGTAGTAACGGCAGCGACCTCCTGGGTGTCCTAGCGATTGGAGCGGCGCCAGCACGATTGTGGAGATGGCACTTGGACTCTGAAATCTGAAGTTTTCTTTTTCTCTTGTTTACCTTTCGGCTCTGTTAAATCTTTTAATTCTGATTTTTGTAACCATGTGGGCGCTAGCGAATGGCGAATTTGTGCACTTTTTGCTGTACTTATGTATTCCGGTACTTAGTACATGTGACAAATAAATAAATAATTCTAAATCTAAATATAGGTCATTCTTTACTTAACTCACCTCCTAAGCACACCTCCAAGTAATGATGCGTTCAGACACTCTGGTGGTGACAGGCGTCTCTGAACCTCTCCCACGGTCACTTTGTACTTGGATGTAGAACTGAGTAGTGACAGGCGGCCTGGGACAGAGCAGAACACTTCATTTGGGTTCGTCACTCCTCCAATCAAGCTATCCTTCTGTATGCTTGAAGAAAGTGAACTACCATTTGCTTTAATCGGCATTGGAACTGAAATAGAGCAAGGAGAAAGAAAGTTACTGTACAATATAGAGCATCAAATTTTGAATGTATTCTGTACAGAACCAACAGGGATCACAGAGCAGGTGAGATATGCTGCGATGGGAAGAGCATCTGTCAAATATCAGGTAGTAAAATAATATGTGTCATTTGCATTTAGATTATGATCATGTACTGAAAGTGCCAATGGAACATTGATGGTGACAGAAGTACCTGAAAACGTCCATTAGTCTAGGTCTGTGCATCAGTGGCAAAACCACAAACTCATATGATAAATCCAAAACTACTGTCGTAGCCCAAAGCATCTCAGTTATTAATGCCAGCCATCCGTTAATTTGTATACTAACAAGCACATTGCTGATCAAAATCTATAAATAGAATGCTTTAAAGCAGACAAAGGACCATAAATGCCCCAGCCTGCAACATTTCTGCTCCAGAGATCACATTTGAAAACCAATTTTTACTGGGTCCTGAACGCCGTTCAGAGGTGCAAAGTATTTATCTTTTGAAAAAATTAAAACTTCTCAGAAATGGATATTGACTTCAATGGAGCAGGACATCAGCCATCTGTCTTCCCTAAAATCAGGAATATTTTTCTAACCTAACGGAGGGAAAAGAACACACCAAACCACATATTTACTATGCCTGGGTTTACCTTCAAAGGCAAATGAACGATTGTTCTAGGGGAAAAATGCCTCATTCCTGCTGGTAGTGAATTTGAATATTTAAATAACTGGCCAACCGGTGAGAAAAAGCCAGGCTAAAACTATTCAGAGATAGTAGGAACTGCAGATGCTGGAGAATCTGAGATAACAAGATGTAGAGCTGGATGAACACAGCAGACCAAGCAGCATCAGAGGAGCAGGAAGGCTGATGTTTCGGGCCTAGACCCTTCTTCAGAAATGGGGGAGGGGAAGGGGGTTCTGAAATAAATAGGGAGAGGGGGGAGGCGGATAGAAGATGGATAGAGGAGAAGATAGGTGGAGAGGAGACACACAGGTCAAAGAGGCGGGGATGGAGCCAGTAAAGGTGAGTGTAGGTGGGGAGGTAGGGAGGAGATAGGTCAGTCCAGGGAGGACGGACAGGTCAAGGGGGAGGGATGAGGTTAGTAGGCAGGAAATGGGGGTGGGGCTTGAGGTGGGAGGAGGGGATAGATGGGAGGAAGGACAGGTTAGGGAGGCGGGGACGAGCTGGGCTGGTTTTGGGATGTGGTAGGGGGAGCGGACATTCAGTCTCCCCACTCCAACCTCCCACACCACTCACTCTCTGTGGCCTCTGCACTGGTTTCTCATTCCCTTGGAAAACCAGCACTAACAACCATACCACCCACTTTCATCTGAGTTAATCCCTCCCTTTCTCTCATCACAGGAGAATACAATCTATAATAGGACTCAGTGTCATTCACTTAAGACAGAAATGAGGATGGTAGTGAATCTGTGGAATTTTTTGTCACAGAGGGCTATCAAGACTGGTTATTAAGTATTTTCAAGGTTGAGATAGGTAGATTTCTAATCAATAAGGAAGTCAACTTTATGAAAATCAGGTAGGAAATTGGAGTTGAGGTTTATCAGATCAGTAATGATCTCATTGAATGGCAGAATGGATGGTCATATGATTGGTTGTGCGTGTTGTGCATGCGTGTGTTAGGATGGATGCAGGGGGCGTGGGTATCATTAATTGTATATGTAGGACATGACAATCTTTCTCACTGCAAAACTGTTTCTTCAGTTAAGCAATTATAGTCACTGACCAAAAGAACGTCCCAATACTCAACCAAATTATTTTGCTATAGTTCATTTGGAAGTTGACCTTCCACTGTTTCCATTGGGCAGAGAATGTTGATTAAATATATTGAGGCCACTTTACATTGATTTCAAAAGGAAAAAGATTACAATACTGTTCTATGGTTGCTGAAAATTAAAATTATTTGAGCTTGGGCATTTTGTTCAAGTTAATTCGATTTGAGCTTATTGTTTGCTTGGTCTCGTTGACTGAATATAAGCCTTCTCTCTCAGACTGTTTTGGTAGCAAATTACCGTTACATGCAAGCACATTCTAATTTTAAGCACAAATATTCAATTTCTACATTAGATGCAAACTCTCTCCCCGCCCACCGTACAAACAAGGTAACACTCAGCATTAGTATAGCCAGTCTTACTGCATACAAATGTGATTAGAAGTACTGTCTTGCTTCCCCTGATCTATTAAAAGGATTTAACTGCATGTCTAAATGTCAATGTGATAGTTGCAAATATCAAGCCAAGGAACGAAAAAATTTGTATTGACAATAAAGCAGAAGTGGTGGATGTGGGTACAATTACAAGATTTAAAAGCATTTGGATAGATACATGAATAGGAAAGGTTTGGAGGGATATGGGTTAGGAGCAGGGAGATGGGACTAGTTTAGTTTGGGATTATGTTCAGAATGGACTGATTGGACCAAAGGTCTGTTTTCGTGCTATATCATACTATGACTCTATGATGGGATTTCTGTCCATCCAGTGCTGAATCACTGCGGTGTTGTTGTAAGTGGCAAAATAAGGGTCAAACACAACAACAGGGAGAATGACTGGCTGGTGTTATTAACGGTATTTCTTGAATAACTCATGATGTTAGCTTGAGAACCACTGCAGCTCTAAATGTTGCACATGCAAGGTGACTTATGGCCCATGAACACCAGAATGGGGAAAATGGGGGATTTAGGTAAAAGAATATGGAAGTGAAATACATTAGGTGTATCAATTACTAAAATATCCTGAGATCTCGATTTAAAATAATTTCCTTTGGTAGATATGAAGGAAGGTGTATGTTTCACACAAAATCTATAGACAAGCTGCCCATTTCAACCACTAATTTCTAAATGAAGATATATCTTGTAAACATTTATTACATGGAATTTCACAGCACAGAAATAGGCCAATCAGCCCAGTAGAACTATATTAGTTCTTATGCTCCATGTGAGCCTCCTCACAGCTTACTTTCTGTCACCCTTTTTCCATATCCTTTTATTCACTTTACTCTAATATACTTATCAAACTTCGGCTTAAATGCTGCTTGCAGTAACAGGTTCCAATTCTAACCAATAACTGAGTGAACAAGTTTTGCCTGAAGTTCTGGAATGTTTTATACAGCATCTTTCACAACCCTTGGATGCCTCAAGGTACTTAACAGCCAATAAAGTAGTTTTTGAATTATTGTCAATGCTGTGGTTCAGGAAACCCAGCAGCCAATTGTTACACAGCAAGATCTGACAAACAACAATGAGATCATGATTAGATAGTCTCTTTTTTAGTCATGTTAATTCAGTGTAAAAATGCTTCTAGTGTTAAATACATGCATTTAAAGATACTTATTGAAATAAAATAGTAACAGATGAGGTAGATATCAGTTTACTAAGTACTTCTGCTAATTATCTAAATATTAAGTGTTCAAAAAATATAACAATCAATATTCATCAATGTTTCCTTAAGCAGTACTTTTTAATAAAATTGTATTCCACTGATTCAACAAAGTTACAGATAAATACCACATGATTAAAATACAACATAATTAATAGAATCAATGTATGCCTAATGCTCTAGAAAGTGTAATCTTTAGTTCCACATCCCCCAACCCCCACCCCCACATACACACATTTTAGGGATTTAAACAAATAATAAACCACTTCTCACAGCTGGAGAAATACCCAATTCCTCACATAGAGGACTAATACACAAAGCTGGCAGGGGGGCTGTTCTTCACGAAGTTGGACATGAGCCATGCGTACTTGCAATTGCAGTTAGATAAGGATTTCCAGAAGTATGCTACAATTAATATCCATAAGTGTTTGTACCTATGTATGAGACTGCCATCTGGGGTATCATCAGCCTGTGCTATCTTTCAGAAGAAGATGGAAAACATTTTACAAGGTCTACCACAGGTCACAATATTTCTGGATGAGGAGCTAATAACATGGAAGACCAATAAAGAGCACTTAGAAAACTTGGACACAGTCCTTAGACATTTCCCCCAGGCAGACATCTGCCTCAGAAGGTAAAAATGTTTGTTACAGGAGCCCCAAGTGACCTAGTTGCTACAGAGTTGACAAGACCAGGTTACCCCAGTTGGAAGATAAAGTGAGGGTGATCAAAAGTGCCCCAGTTCCCATGTCTGTACTGGAACTTAGATCTTTTCATGGATCGGTGAATTATTATGAAAGGTTCATACGTAACCTGGCCTCCATCCTGGCACCCTTACATCTGCTATTGAAAGAGGTCAGCCTTGGAAATGTTCTCGTAGACAAGGCATAGTCTTTAGGGAAGTGAAGATGCAGCTATCATTGTCTGACGTGTTGGCACACTATGATCTCAAGTTAAATCTAGTGCTGACATGTGATGCCTCCCCATATGGTATTAGGGTAGTGTTGACTCCACAGATGGTCCAATGGAGAGGAACACCCAATAGGATATGCTTCCGGGACTTTCTCTGATGCAGAGCGCAGATATGCTCAGGTAGAGAAGGAAGATTTGGCGGTCATCTTTGGTGTGAGAATATTTCACAAGTACCTTTACAACATAAATTTAAATAATAACAAACCACAAACCCCTGCCAGGGCTACTCAGATAGGACAAGGCTGTGCTGCCCATAGCTTCAGATCAAACTCAGCGGTGGGTTCTCATTCTAAGTGCTTACAATTACAAGTTGGAACACTGTCCAGGAGGCCTAGTAGCAAATGCGATGCCTTGAGCCACCTCCCTCTGGCAGATACATCATCAGAGGTGCCACCGCTGGAAGAGTCCATTCTGGTTTTAAACTTTCTGAAAAGCCTTCCTGTCACTGCTGATAATATCAGACTGTGGACACAAAAAGATCCGGCCCTGCCAAAACTAAAACAGCTTGTGATGGTTAACAACGTGAGACCACACAGAATACAGGGAGAGCTAGCCATTTGGATATAGAGCTGGCTCAAAGGTAGAAGACAGAGGGTGGTGGTGGAGCGTTGCTTTTCAGACTGGAGGCCTGTGACCAAGGGTGTGCCACAAGGATCGGTGCTGGGTCCACTGCTTTTCATCATTTATGTAAATGATTTGGATGTTAACATAGGAAGTATGGTTAGTAAGTTTGTAGATGACACCAAAATTGGAGGTGTAGTGGACAGCAAAGAAGGCTACCTCAGAGTACAATGGGATCTTGATCAGATGGGCCAAGGAGTGGCAGATGGAGTTTAATTTAGATAAATGTGAGGTGCTGTAGTTTTGGAAAGCAAATCAGGGCAGGACTTATACACTTAATGGTAAGGTCCTGGGGAGTGTTGCTGAACAAAGAGACCTTGGAGTGCAGGTTCATTGCTCCTTGAAAGTGGAGTCACAGGTAGAAAGAATAGTGATGAAGGCATTTGGTATGCTTGCCTTTATTGGTCAATGCATTGAGTATAGGAGTTGGGAGATCATGTTGTGGCTGTACAGGACATTGTTTAGGCCACTACTGGAATACTGCGTGCAATTCTGGTCTCCCTGCTATAGGGTTTGTTTCTATGCTGTATCTCTCTATGACTCGATGACTCTAATTCTGGTATCCCTGCTATAGAAAGGATATTGTGAAACTTGAAAGGATTCAGAAAAGATGTACAAGGATGTTGCCAGGATTGGAGAGTTTGAGCTACAGGGAGAGGCTGAATAAGCTGGGGCTATTTTCCATGGAGCATCAGAGGCTGAGGGGTGGCCTTATAGAGATTTATAAAATCATGAGGGGCATGAATAGGTTAAACAGACAAGTTCTTTTCTCCAGGGTTAGGGAGTCCAAAACTAGAGGGCATAGGTTAAAGGTGAGAGGGGAAAGATTTAAAAGGGACTTACAGGGCAACTTTTTCACACAGAGGGTTGTGCATGTATGGAATGAGATGCCAGAGGAAGTAGTGGAGGCTGGTACAATAGCAACTTTTAAAAGGCATCTGGATGAATAAGAATGATTTAGTGGGATATGGGCCAAATGCTGGCAAATAGGACTAGATTCATTTAGGATATCTGGTTGGCATGAATGAGTTGGATCGAAGGATCTGTTTCCAAGCTGTATATCTCCATGACTATATGATTGTCCTGAGCAAAAGTCACCACCATGTTCTGAACTCCACCAGGTTCATCCAGGGATGTCCAAAATGAAGATGTTAGTGAGACGGTGTGTCTAGTGGCCAGAATTGGATGCAGACATAATCGCATTGGTGGTACAGTGCCCAGATTGGCAACAAGGACAAAATTTACCACCAGCAGCTCCCCCATATTCATGAGAATGCAGGCTAAACCCTGGACTCGCCGCCACACATTGACTATGCCAGCCCTTCAATAGGCTCAACATTCTTAGTCATTGTGGATGCCCACTCAAAGTGGTTGGACGTGAGTAGAGTTCATTTGTCAAACGCAGGTGCAAAGTTTGGTGCTGAAACCAAGGAAATAGCCCTGCATGGGTAAGAAGCATGGTTAACGTAAGGTCAGGTCCCATGACGTACAAAGTTTGGGTAGGTGAAGCAGTCCTGAACAAGCACGTAGACCACATGAAAGGTTCCAACTCAAAAATGGGGCAGCAGCAAAACATACCTGGCCCTTCAGAACAGCCAAAAAAGCTATCGGAACCCATGGGTTCTCCCCCTCCATCAACTTTGAAGAAACTGCAGAATCTGAGATGGACATGGCAGATGTCGCAGCCTTAACGCCTTTACTGGCTGAAGAAGAGGTTGAATTTCTTCTGAGATGATCCAGGTGCAAGAGGCTGGCTACGGTCCAGTGCATGCTGGTACAAAAACATACGGCCCTGGTACAAAAACACCCCAGGAGAAGCTACAAGGTAAAGAACAGGCCTATGTCCCCTGACTCAGAGGGAAAGAGATGTAGTAATTGTAATGGGGTCAGCCAGGTGGACCTCATAGAATATGAGTTCCTGGATTGGGATTGTTAACCCGGTCCAATCAGGGACCCCTGGCTGACAGATATAAACAGGAGTGTCAGATGTGCTGCTCACTCTGAAAGCTGGCTGTGAGGAAGCCAGACCAGTGCAAGTGCTAGCCACCTGTAAATAAAGAATGACTTGGTGATAGTCACTGTGGGGTTATTTTCATCCACCAAATAATGATGTGTTGTGGCTTTACTTTACAGAGTTTGAATGGTATTTACACAAAAGAGTTAAACATCTAAGATGTGGCACACAAGATAATTGTTACAGGAGAGTCACAAGATGCAACTGATCGGTTTATGTGCACCACCTGAGCCCCAATGTTGGCCATAGTCATTATTCCATCAGCATTATTTCTCACTTCACGTAATATCCACTGCCTATCAAGCATGACATTACAGATTTTTAAATATCCCATCTATTGTGTAACACTTTAACAGAAAAACCCTGAGGATTTAGCACTTCGGTTATTTTACAGATTGCCAGTTAAAACTAATCTTGAATTATCCAATATTTTTGCATTCAAACTCTTCTAGAACTGGGTTATACTGCCACCTGTGTATTGGAAAGCCAGCATGGACACATCATCTTACTTGACTGTGATAAAAGAGTTAGACAGTTTCACCAAGTGTCATTGTAAAGCAAATGCCTGATTGCATCAAAGCAGAAGTAGCAATAAAATTGAAGCCTTGCAAAACAGATGTCCACATTTAATCATCACCTTTGGCAAATTACTTTACATGCATCTGCTTGTTTTTCACCGAGAAATTTCCTTTGAAATCACAAACATTTCAAATTGGAGTTTTATGAACAAATTCAATGAACAAGTGTGGAAATTTAATCCTAAATATTGACTTTGTACAGTCTGACACATAGACCCTTTGATGTCAGTCTGGTTAAAATTTCTACCTTAAAATTATTTCAATATTAATGGTATGTGCAGAGTTGATTATTTTAGAAAAAGAAACATTGAAACAAATTATATCTTAACAGGAAAGATTTTTAACAAAAAGACCATGGGATGCAATTACATAGTTGGTAGTGCAAATAGAGAAAGCCATTTTGGGTTTTATATTCAGCATATTGAACGTAAACTTTGTGAATTTGAACAATGCATTTATACATTCACAGTTGGGGTATTGCATTTGGTTCTGGGTACCCTATTATAGGTAAGATGTAAACAACTTTAGAATTTTTTTGTAAAAGGTTATAAAATATTATACAATCAAAGTCTTTAGATGAAAATAGAAACAAATCAGAGGGTGGTAGTAGAAGGTTGTTGTTCAGACTGGAGGCCTGTGACCAGTGGTGTGCTGCAAGGATCAGTGCTGGGTCCTCTGTTGTTCATCATTTATATAAACAATTTGGGTGAGAATACAGGAGGCAAGGTTAGTAAGTTTGCAGATGATACCAAAACTGGTGGTATAGTGGACAGTGAAAAAGGATATCTAAGAGTACAACAGGATCTTGATCAACTGAGCCAGTGGGCCGAAGAATGGCAGATGGAGCTAATTCAGATAAATGCAAGGTGTTGCATTTCGGTAAGACAAACCAGGGCAGGACTTACTCAGTTAATCGTACAACACTGGGGAGTGTTGTCGAACAGAGAGACTTTGGGGTGCAAGTACATAGTTCCTTGACAGTGGCGTCACAGATTGACTGGGCGATGAAGAAGGTTTTTGACATGCTTGCCTTCATTAGTCAGAGCATTGTGTATAGGAGTTGGCACATCGTGTTACGGCTGTACAAGACATTGGGAAGGTCATATTTGGAGTACCGCATACAGTTATGGTCACCTGGAAAGGGTGCAATAAAAATTTACAAGCATGTTACTGAGATTGGAAGGTTTGAGGTGTGTAGAGAGGCTGGATAGACTGGGACTTATTTTCCTGGAGCACAGAAGGCTGAAGAGTGACCTTATAAAGCTTTATAAAATCATAAGGGGCATAGATAAGATCTTTTCCCCAAGGTAGGGGAGTCCAAAATGATTTAAAAGGGATTTGAGGGGCAACATTTCACACAGAGGGTGGTGCGAATGTAGAATGAGCTGCCAGAGGAAATGGTAGAGGCAGGTACAATTACAACATTTATAAGATATTTGGACAGATACGTGGATAGGAAAGGTTTAGAGGTACATGGGTCAAATACAGACAAATGGGACTTGTTTAGTTTAGGAAACCTGGTCAGTATGCATGAGTTGGGCCAAAGGGCCTGTTCCATGTTGTATGACCCTATGACTCTAATTGAATGACACAATATTCAGCACTGCAGGGCTGAATAGTGTCCTCCTGTTGCTAAGTTCCTTGAGGCTAAAGCAAAGTTTCACATGGATGATGTCACAGATGAGAAGTTATACGGGAGTTATAGAAGACATATATTCCCGTAGACCTGGTTTAAAAAGTCTTTGGATGCTTATGAAGTACTAATTCATGTTGGATGATGGCACAGTGCAGTGGTCAACCATTAACAATAATAATAATATTAATAACAAACCAGGTAATAATTAGTTTTATAGGTTTCAATAGAGCTGAATATTGGAAGGGGCATAGATTGGATGTCTGGGGCAATGCAAATAAGTAATGCCTGCCTATTTGTGTTCCCACTTAAAATGCATTTCTATCCCTCACTATCGCCGTTCACATATGAAGGAAAAAGCCCTGGTTGAGGTGTTGGAGAGTTGCTGATATTTTTCAATTATACCCTAAGTGAATCACTGACTTCAAGCAAAATGGGGAATGAATAAATCAAATAGACATGAAAGGTTTTGGTGATCATTCTTTAATCCTTAATATTTCATTTTATTTTCCCCAAATGCTGTGACATTCAATAATAGCAATTTCTTCAATTGTGCTACTTTTTATTTATATACAGCTGTAACAAGCTAAGTCAACTGTCAGATTAAAGCACTCCCACCACAGTTCATCATCTTAATTTGCTCTACTCAATTCTTACGCTAGTCAGCTTCTTATTTTATTACAATTTTACTGATTCAGAAATACAAGCATCTATTCAACAGCATTATTTCCAAATGGCTACGGCTTAACACACCCTGAGTTGTATTGGGAAAAAAACAGCTGGTGCTCAGTCTAATAGAACACACCTGAAAAACCAGCACTGGTGGTTACCAGAACAGAGTGCGCATACTATGCTGATCTACTGCAGTAATTAATGATTTCTGCTCATTTGCACATTGTAGCAGAATGAGTCCTCCGGCCTGAAAATGACTTACTGCAGGCAATTCCTACTCTCTTTATGTCACCGGAAGACCAACATCTTTGTGTCCAAGATCACATGTGGCTCAGCAGCACAAACTTAAGATGTGTTCAAACCTTGATGATTCATATATTTACTCACTGACAGATTCAGTTCAGAACTTGTGCATTTACTTAGTTGTTATTCCTCATGTAATTGAAATGACTTGAGCATGCAATCTCAGCTAACATTGAAATGCAATACCTTTTAAATGCCTTGTTGCCAGGAAACTGTATGCCTTTACAGATAAACAAAAAAGCATTACATGACTTCATTTTACTTCATAAAACAGAGCACTCTTGTCATTATCCAAAAAAATACTTTTCCCTCAACATATGAACTGGAGATCGACTGCATTGTTATTTGTGGGCGCTGATTGTGACTGGCAAGCTAGCAAAGCAACAGCTTACAGGTACATTGGAACTTCATGAGAATGTATAAATGCAAGTTATTTCTTAATTTCCTCATTTTTTTCTAATATAAACTGATTCCAACACAGTCAATCCATTTTAAAATAAATATGATCAAGTACTGTAACATATTTAGAAAAATCTAACATTCACATAATAAACATTTAATTTTAAAGGCTTTTTCCTCAATTCTCCCTTTTCTCCCCTCCTATCTTGATGATGCTGACTCTTTCTCAAGATATGGTTCTATATATGAAAGTACACAAAAATTTCAACTAACATTTCATTCATGTGGCCAGTGGCATCAAGTCTTCCATTGCCAACTTCAACTGAGATTAGCCAACTCCATGTAAATTAGGGGATCAAACCTATGACTTTGTCAATCTATAGAGTTTAATACCATACTAGATGACCTATTTAGCCGTTGAGACGTATAAAGGAGATCCACTACTGTTCTTGAAGGCCATGAGACTGAGCACTCTACTCAGGAGACAGTTACTGCTGTTGATCGGTGGGTCTCCCTCATTAATATTTGGCAAGATTTCTCTTGCTGAAAAACTCAAATATTCTATTTTTTGCCAGTTGATATCCAACTGCTGTTTAGAATGCAAATAATGTTACTTGAAAGATTCCAGAGAAGGCGGGACTCAGCACTGAAAACCTGTTTGATAAGCGACTTCCCTCAATGATTTGCTGTTATCAGGAATATAGCTAAGCTGTAAACAGGATTTCAGCTTTTTTCAGTAAGGAGGAGAACTTTTCTTGCTTCAGAGATAGTGGGTTCCAGAACAACAATTTCTTGCTTGTTGTTCTGGAACTGAAGGCTATTACCTGTATATCCACTGACTATTGAAAAACAGAAAAATGAGCAGAGAAGCAATAAAATCTCTACCTTGCTGCTAATTCGTTACAGCCAGCATGATTGACAGTGGGAATTAATTTTCAAATCTGTTGATAGTTCATAATACCAAATAAACTCTCTCAATAATATAGTATCTAACTTTGAGCCAGCAGGAAACACATGATTTTAGTTCCTTGTCTTTGCAACAAAGTATCATTTATTACATTATTTTATTTCACCTCATTAGGATTGTGAAATTACAGCAGTGAATTACACTAGTGTATGAAAACAAATCTAAAGAAGAAGAAAAAGCCAAGAATAGATCACTGAGAATGCCTGAAGTGGCTATGCAGTGATGAGAGGAAAGCCATTTCTCGTGATGTACTGATTGCACTGAAGTATAGGGTGGAACTTCAAAAATGCAATGGTCTGGAGCTGAACCACGAGGGAAAGATGGTGGAGCAAAGTGGCACAGTCAACCATAACAAGGGCCATTGAGATTTGGGGGGATCAAGGAGGTATAATGCACCACAGTTGCTGTTACAGAGTATAACATTTCTGACTCTGATCAGGCATGTGTTTGGTGTTGTAAACAAGGTAGAACAAAAGTAAAAGAGTTCTAACAGGGGTTTGTTGACTAGGTGGACTTAAAATTGGAATGCAACAGCATGATAAGGAACTTAGATGAGGGGCAATAGGATAATGATCTGGCATTAATTGAAAAAAGCAAAAGTGTAAAAGGTTGACTTTCTGCATGAAAAAACTGTGCCAACAGTTTGGAAATGAGAGGAACAATACAATGGCCAACATGTGGGACATGGAGAACTCACATGGAGAGGGAGCACAAGGCAAATTCAACGGAAAGGATCAGCTTGAAAAAAATGATTCACGTAGGCAGATGCAGACTGGCAGAGGATCGAATTATTGGATAATCGGTCGTGGGAAGAGGAGAGATAAATGACTGAATAGACAAGTCTCAAATTAAAAAAAATGTTTATAAACCACTATGCTTGGTGTAGGAGAGATGGGTAAAAATATTATTGTTAAATATTTTCATAAAAGCAGTTTATTGTAAACAGAAAACATCATGGCTGCCCTTATCATCCAAGACGGACTTGGGATAATCATAGCACTTGAAGCAAAGATCAAGCCAGACCAGCTAGCACTGTGCCAAAACTACTTATGTCCTTTAGACTTCAGGTCTGAAAGAAATTGTACCTAAAGAACAGCAGGGCTGTCAACAGTGAGTGGCATTTGGAGATGAGGACATCAAAGTCAGAACAAAAGAATCTGTTTAGTAGATCAACATCATCTGTAGTATCATGGCAAGTTGATGGCTAGAGTAGAGGAGGTTGGAAGTTTGAAATCAAGTTGACAGAGAACTGGATTGAGTTTCTTTCCCTGGACATGGATTGAAAGAATACAATGAGATGTGGATGTTAAGACAGATACAAGAAGGGTGGGAAATAGCATGATTGATGACTCTGACCATAAAGGTGGCATAGTCAGGAAATGCGACCGTCAGTGGAACAGAGGAGCATGGTTGTGATTGCGGTTGAGGGAGTTTCAGTGAGGAATGTAGTTAAACAATTGAAAGGAAACGTACGAAAAAATTATGCAATGAATGATTAGGATCTGGAATGCACTCCCTAAGAAGTTGATGGAGGTAGATTAAATTGGGTCTTTCAAAAGAGAACTGGATAATTATCAAAAGAAAAAGAAAAATCAGGGCTAGGGTCAAAAGACAGGAAAGTGGGACTAGCTGAGTTGCTCTAGCAGACAGCAGCTCACACACAATTACCTTCTTTTGTACTCTAACCATACTATGAATATACAAAGTGAGATACAAAGGCATGTTAGTGCAATGAAATAGATGGAGATTGAAGTTATCAACGATGAAAGGGTAATCAGTGGAGAGGGTTTGGCAGAAGAGGAGGGCTTAGATAATGAATTTTGTCAAATCAAGCAAGTTGCAAATGATGAGGGCTTTGAAGAAATGGTGGAAAGGTTTGAAGAGTAAGAGAAATCGGGACAGGAGGCAGGACAAACCTTGTCCAAGGGTTGATTAAAAACATTTTTCCATGCATCTGACCCTAAATTGTCTTTTATTAATTTTAGCTTCTGTGTCCCTATACTAACATCTCAGTTTAACATGAAATAATCTTCCAAACTTGTCTTATCTTTCCTATTTCATGTGTGCTTTGATAAATCCTTTTTCAAAAAAAGCTTAAAGTTTCTCCTATCTCCTTGGGATTTTGGTGGAATTATTGATTGACCTCTGAACTGGCTACTTGGTTTCATTTTATCCCCATTCCATCATTAGCTGTTTCTTCAAGGTTCATGGTGTATGAGTGTAACTTTTCCTTATGCAGTACCTCATGCTATTTACAATTTCCATATTTTATGTTCTTCCTGTGCAAGCTATTCTCAATTCTTCGCATTTTACCACCCTTCCTAGTCCTGACCCCATCCCACAGAGTCCAATTTAATATCATCTTTCAATTTGGCCATTTTCCAGTGCATTAACATACACATAGATTTTTTTTTTCAGAAGTGTTTTGCTGCAGCTTTATAAGTTTAGAAAAGCAGACAAACCTTAGTGGCATCAATTACAATTGGTAGTGGTTTAACACGCCCTGTGTTGTATTGGAAAAAAAAACAGCTGGTGCTCACGCTGACAGCATAGACACTAATGTTGTTTCCAGATCAGAGTGCACACACTGTTATGAGTTTGTGCACTAATTAACAAACTAGCGGAATGAGTCCCCAGGACTAAAAAATGACTTACTGCAGGCAATTCCTACTCTCTTTATGTAACCGGAAGAATAACATCTCTGTATTTAATCAGATCACAGCAACGCAAACAAACTAAGGATTCAGCTTAGTACTGCATTCAGTTCAGTAGACAAATTTGAATAATGACTGGTAAATTTGCTTTGTGAGGCAATATAATATTTTAATTTTGCATTAATTTCTCAATTTACATGTGACAACTTTTGTTACTCAATGTAAGTCTTTTCCTTTGTAAAGCTGTAACATTGTAAAATGGACCCCTGACAACAGAAATCAGTTCTAAGCAGCTAGGAGCTTAAGAATAGAAGTAGGCCATTTCAGCACACCCTCCCTGAAACTAGCCCACTGTTCATTGAGCATGTGGCTGCTCTGTAAGCAAACTGCATATGTCCAACTTTGTCCTATGTCAATTAACAAGAGATCATGAGATGTAGTGGTAGCACCCCTATCCCTGAGTCAAAATTCTTGATTCAAGTCCCACCTGAGGACTTGATGACCACAGATGATATGCTTCAATATTACCAAACAGGTAGATTGTCATTCTGTAAATTTCTGTAAATGCTTCTGATATGCCTATGGCAGATGGTAACAGTGGGAGAATTTCTTGATCAGCCACAACAGAGTGTTATCTACAGTGCAACTGCTTCCCCATGTTAAAAGACTCTTATGAGCAGGTTATTGCCATGTGCAAGCATAATCCTTCTTCCAAGTGATTACTACACATGCATCCATTAATAACTTCGATTAACAAAAGCCTAGCACTTTCAGGTTTGAAATTAATGAATAATCTAGCATTAATTACTATTGCAGAAGGGAGGTCCAAAATTGTGAACTCTCTGTGTACAAGTGTTCTCTAGTTTCACTCTCAAAATTACCTGTTCTTAGTTTTAAAATATACCTCTTTGTTCCAATCTCCTCAACAAATGAAATAGTTTCTTTCTTACTATCCTATCAGTTTTCCTTAATGCCTTCTCACTTGTTAACTTCCTAAATGCTACGGAGTACAACCATAGTTTGTGTAATTTCCCCTCAGAACTTAGCTCTCAAAGGGGATTTCAACTCTGGTAAAATCTGGGCTGCATTAATACACCTTCCATAAAGCATGGAGCCCAGTACTGCTCACAGAAATACAAGTGTGGCCGAACCATTCCATTAACCTTACAGATTTTTATCTATTCATGATATTTCAATGAGTGAAGTATCTGGACCCTCAAGCTGCTTTTGACCTCCATTATTTATAACTTATCACCATTTCGACAAGACCCTGTCCTGTCCATTTTAGGAAAAAAGTGGATAACGTCACATTTGTATACTTTGAAATTCAATTTGCCAGAGTTTGGCCAACTCACATTCTATACCACTAATTCTTCAAAATGTTATGCTTCCATCTACAATTCTTGCAGTATTGTCTATCTTTGACCCGTCAGCAAATTTAAATATATGACTTTCTATCCATATAATTCATTTCCTGTTTTCAAATCTGGGTGAATTTGGACAATGGCAGTAAACTAAATTGACTGTACACATGACATTCATAAAAAATTATTCCCCACCTTGTGATTCTGGTATAGAGCTTCCTAATATCAGGAGAGTCAACCAGGCCCATAGTATATTACTGTTATCTCACCCAGACCACCTATGATTGGAACAAATGGTAACACAATGGCAGGTAGGGCAAGTGGCAAACATTTATGGCTGTCACTGAAAGTTTTTTACTCCAGATGGCATAGTGTAATATAAATGGAGGGTGAAAGGATGGTCAAGCAACCTTTCTATTTTGTTATAATTGGCTTTTAAGCAGGAACTTCAAGAAGGAACATTGCTGCACAATTCATTCAGCTGTATAAGGTAATGGTCTAAAGGGGTTAATGTTCATGTTACAATGGCTCCACCCATTCTACTGATGTCACACACAGTCAATGAGTGGAGACTCTCATTTTCAGATGTACCAGAGGCATCTGTATCAGCTCTGTAAGGTCCTAGTAATTATACCTTACCAAAGGTAGTTGTCTTATCATTATCACATGACAAACCTTCTTATTATCCAAGAACAGTTCCTCTTCTGAATCCTCCACCACAAATCAGTGGATAGACCCAAGACAAAGCAAGACAAAGGAGGATTATTGGCAGCGAACTACTTCAAACAACCCTTACCCTGTGTCATGTACTTATAGAGTGGCTACCATAAGGTACCAGGGGAGGTTATGTGGGAAAATGCCACATCTTCTGCAAATCACTCTCTCCCAGCTCCGTTTACAAAATGCTGCAGCCTACCTGATTGCATGAATTCACGTCATGAGGGTCCAAGAGAAAGGACCCTGTCTCCTATCATGTGGTAGTGCTGGAGGTGATGCATCACAAAGACCATTAGTCAGAATCTAACAAATATTTGGCAAAATTTGAAAATTCAAATTACAGTAAATTTGCTTAATGGAATTTCCAAATAGCAGAAACATCGGATATACAAGCTTTTGTTGCAATTTAAATAGTAAAATTTCATCAATAAAAACCAAGTGTCATAGCAAATGTGGTCATTAAGCTTTGAAACAGCCATTAAAAGTGAACTAAAATTCTCAATTTCTCTATATGTGAACCAGAGAAAATCCATAAAGCAGAACTGTATTTATTAATATTTACAATCCAGTCCATTGCAAATGTTGACATTTATTTCTATTGTCTTCTAAGGATGTTTTAAACATATTTATTTTGTTCTGTATACATTTCAACAGCCTGTCTGCAAACCCAGGACTTTATATTGAGTTATGCTGTGCTACTGATTGATGGGAGACTCATTTGTACTTATCCTGTAAAAATGGTTTTAGCAAAAATAAGTACAATACCTAATACTTTAGACATATGTGATCTGAGGCAATTTGAAATCTAATGCTATTGTTTTAAAGCTTGGTATCTTTTTAATGCCCTAGGCATTTGTAATTTTTTTCAAAATATTTCATAACCAAAGAGAAAAAGCAAATCTAATTTTCAGGCTGCTTGTGTGCCTGCCAATGAAAGACATTAACGTATTGGTTGGCCAACAGCCATAAGTATGTCGCTCAAACATATAGCCTACACTGTGGAAGTTGTTTCATGATAATCTAGTGCTAAAACAACATGCAACACCATACATCAATGCCAGTCATGAGATGTGATATACTTTCCAGATCTGTGCCATTATCACTATCATTGCATTTTTTTATTTCTTCATCATTATCTACTGCATACAACCTTTTCACCACGAAATGTTTAAAAATGCCAAAATTTGTGAATATACGATTATAGGTTTCACATTTTAAAGAATAACAAGCAGCTGGCAGCGAGTTTTAGGCAGTAATTTAAGCTTGGCGTTCTGTTGACGTTCACAAGTCTGCTTGAGCTTCAGTCTTGCCATCAATGGCGTCATCAGAACCACTTTATTGAATTACTGTTTTTGTAACTGACTGCCAGCCATCTGTTATCCTATATGTATGTGTTATGATGTAACATTAGACATAGATAAGAAAACCCTTGCTGTCATTCAAAAGAAAAGAAAATCCAAGGTAACTGGAAATAGCAGCTCCTGCACAAATAATAAAAAAAATTATTGTTGTATCTCGCTGCGATACCTGCATACTAACATTGATCAAGGAGCATCTGTGAAGAGATCAGTTTTAAATAAGTCACCTTTATTCACCTGACCATCTCAATTAAGCATTGAATCCTAAATTAAGCACTTAATTTATCAGAAGCAAAGCTGTAAAAAAACTATGAGGGAAAATGAAGAAACTTGTGTCTGCAAACAAGAACTCTTAAAAGTTTCATTCCTGAACATGCTAACTTGTTAGTACTTTAAAATCCTTTGACAATACTATTTTTCTGTCTTTAAAAATAGAAAAGTAGTACTTATGACTATAACACTTAGCGATTATTTAATTTTATTATGAGGTGAGAGATTTCCACTAATTAATCACACTCAGGACTTTATCAAAAACTAAATTACATGAGAAGTTGAATGTCTATAACAGAAAATTGCTAGCATGATTTAGTAATAATGAAACGAGCTCAATTGTTGGAGTTCAAATCTCTATCTCAACCATTATTTAAACAATATGATCTCAAAGAATAATTAAATTTTGCTGTCTTAAATAGGACAAGTAGTTAAAATTACTCTTATACCCTGACAGGAATAATTTAGTTATACTGAAGAAAAAGCTTGTCCTTAAAGGACAGTGATCTGATGGAGGATGACACCTTTATGCTGTCCTACGTGAAATGTCAATCTAATTTATATGGTAGCCACCTCCTGTGTCCAAAACCTTGAATATCTCCAATAAAATGTTATTAACAGAAAAGAAAATGTCTAAGCAATTTGCTTTCAGATTAAACATGATCTTCCTTCTTTAACATTACATAAAAGTTGATAGTATGAGACATCAATTCAAGCTGAACTTAAAGAACAGAGAGGTAGTCAGAGTTGAAGCCATATTAAAAATAATAAGTCGGGACATCCTTTGAAATTTGACCCAATATGAAGACATTCTTTAATGGGTTCAGCTGTATTGTTCTGACAATTTTTGTGATTTGTCTGCTTTCTTCATTTGGAGACAGAGAATGTACTGTGATATATAAAATGGAGTAGCAATAATCATTAACTTAACATTGCATTTGAACAATATTGTGCATACTTATTCCATATATTAACTTATATGTTGTTGAATGAAAATCTAGGCAAATATGAAGTTGAAAAAGTTTTTCTTATCATGATTGTCTCAGATAAGGACATGAACAATGCACACAACATAATCTAACATGTTTTCTTCTCTGAAGCGCAGTCCTTCCTTGCTGCTTATTCCCTGGTTGCAGTTATAACATGATAGCAAGTGATAATTAAACAGGTTTGGAAGTGAATTGCATTGAAGTTTACTGGAGTGCTGGGGTATGTAATGTTCACAGGTAGCAGGAGGCCACCTCAAACAGCTACAATTACAAATCCTTGCCAAAAAGAGAAATGCCTCCCACAAAGATTTAGAAACCAATGCTGCTTCCTTAATGTCTCAAGTTGGAAGAAATGTTTCACTGTCAAACGAGGAAACCAAACAGAATTTGCACAATACTTTATTCACAATTATTTTAAAAATCATATATTTTGCACAGTCGGTAAGAATGAATGTATAACATTTATGCATGTATTATTTTCACAGCAAAGCAAGTGCTAGAATAACTTTCAACAGAAATGTCGCTTGTTATCTTAATGAAAATAAAAGCCATCTGGTGCTGTTTGTTATTAATCAGTAATTATTACAAACTGTACAGATCCACAATGTTCTACAAAATCTCCACTTAGCACTGCAGACATTGCACTGATTCGAATTGATTTACAGCCACTAGTGACTTCATAGGCTAAATATACATTTCTTACATCAAGTGAAATATAAATGTTTAGGAAAATGAAATATTATTAAATTGGGAGAGAAACAGGTTTTGTTCTTTAAAAAAATCATTATGAACAGTCTATTAATAAGCCGACATTTCTGTTCATTGAATAGAAATTGAATGCCAAAATCCAAAGACATACCTCCTGTTCCTTCCAGTTCACTGTCTTTAGCTACATATTGCCACTAAGTAAATAAGGATTCAAACTAAATCTTAAGATTTATTATGGAATAAACATTTCCATATTGCAATGTAAATTCCCTGATGACTATTGTTAACATCTGTATGATATTTATGATATTTGTGGCAAACAACTTCTGCACTGAACAGAAACCAACTGTATAATGATTGCCATCATTTTTCTGTTCGGCAGATTCCGTGGAAGACATTCAGATCGAAGGATACTTGGCTATCTCAACTTTTTTAATGCTTGTTTTTTTTTTCAGTTTAATTTTGACTATGCTTCAATATCAGAAGTTTGTATTCCAAACCATACTAAATGATTTACTCACATCAAAATGTAAATAATTACACATAGTTCGGTCTTTCTCTTGTATTTAGATAAATTCTGGCAAGTATGTTAAAATTGAAGACTTTGAAAGCACTTAAAAAATTCAATCATTCACCATTTATTTCTGCTTATACTTATATCCACAAAATTATTTTCTTTGTGTTTTTCAAGTATTCTCTCTAACACACAACATCATCCAACATGGAGGCTATTCAATCAATCCGATCCCAGAGCTATGGTAATACTGCTTTGCAACCTTCTGTTGGATGAAGCACTGCGTATTTTTCAAAGGACTTGGGGGACTTGCTCCTTGTCTTCATTTCTCTTTCTATCACTAGAAAAGCAACAAACCTCAATGTCTTTACAGTCCACCTGAGGCTGACAAACCATGGTGTAAAGAATCACAGAGTTGGCCTACAATTTATCATTCTATGGAACACAACACATAATTTCTTTCAAAAATACCTAACTCATTGGTTTGTTCCACTAATTTAGCTAGCAACAAAATCTTACCTCTCCATAGTCTTTAGCTTAATACACAAAGGGATATTTGGAATTATTTCAATCCACAAAACTTAAACAGTTGTTTCTTGTAGACCTTAGTTTAATGCAACAGTAACCAGCTGTTTAAAATAGTTAAAAGTGAAATTTATGTACCACTTCTCTTTGTTAAAATGAATGGAATTTATTTTGTTTAGAGAATTATTTGTATCTTATATGATTGAAATGTTGATTATTTCCCTGACACCTTCACACATTTACAGATCACCAAATCACAATAAATTAATCCCATTCTTAGAATCCCTAAAGTGTGGAAGCAGGCCATTCAGCCCATTGAGTCCACACCGACTCTCCCAAGAGAATCCCACCCAGACCCTACCCTATCCTATAACCCTGCATTTCCCATGGTTAATCTACCTAGCCTGCACATTCCTGGACACTATTCACAATTTAGCATGGCCAATCCAATAACCTGCACATCTTTGGACTGTGGGAGGAAACCAGAGCACCCAAAGGAAACCCACAAAAACACAGGGAGAATGTGCAAACTCCATACAGACAGCCAACTAAAGCTGGAAGTGAACCTGTGTCCCTGGCACTGTGAGGCAGCAAATGCTAACTACTGAGCCACCCATCCTGCATGCAGAGTTGGTTCCTTTAATGTTATTTTTAATACAGTTGTGTTACTATTATGTAATATTTAAAATTAATACCTCTATAAGCCAATATCAAAAATTCTTGGAAGAGCTTTCCAAATATTATAGGTTCCTCCTCACTAGATTTTACTGAGAAGAGATATTTATATTTTGTGAGTTAAAAGAGTGCTCATTGGTAGACAACTTGCCAAACAATCAGCACTCTCCACACATAAAGTATGTGTTGTTTTCCCTTAACTTTAGTATTTCATGTGAATTGTCCTAATAAGTGCAAGATGAAAAGCTTCAAAAAAATATGTATTTTTTCAGCAATAATTAAGTTCTGTACCACGAATGACAATAAATTTTACTGTTTTCTTAATTGCTGTTACAGAAGTTATTAACCTAAGCACCGCTCATTAACTTTGTCAGCCCTGTATGGCATGGTATCTTTGAGTTTTCTTAACAATGATAATTTTTTTTGAAAAGTTAATTAAGTAATACAATTCATAGTTTAACTAAGAGTTCAAGGGAATTAGCACAAATTACAGCTCTTCAATTAAACATATGTGCACAGATTAATAGTTATACAGGATCATGAATGTTTAATAAAGGTACAATCCTGTGAGATGAATTGAGGTTGTGAATATCTCTTTAAAGTGGTTAACACCATAATTAATACTTATCAACTGGTGAAAAATGCCAGATAATATTTGTCAAACCAGTTCTTATACATGGCTATGACATCCTAATAAAACACATAATATACTATAGCAAATATATATAGAACAAAGAAGGTAGAATATCATTTTGGGCACAATTGCAATCCCAGTCCAAATTCTGCCCAAAATTGATCAATTTTGAAAGATTTTTATTCCACCGAGTGTCCGCACCAATGTATTCGCATATTGCTAAATGCAAAGTCTGCCACGAGCCAGCACAACTGGGCTTTATTTAAAAGCAATCCTTTTCAAAGTTTTGTTGATATATTTAAAATTGTCATTTTATAAAGTTGTATTAACATAGCTAAATGTCATTTATGGAACAATGTAAACGTAAAATGCATGTTAAATCAGTGTCTCTCCATCACCTACGCATGATCCATTTTAAAATAACTGAAAATGGCACTAGAAAGATATGCAATACTGTTTTAGTTAGTTTGGCGTGTAGATTCAGTTCCTTTTTTTTAAACAAAATACATTCAAATCCTAATAAAACATATCTATTAGTGACTTTGCACATAAAGGATCCAGCTTAATATGTGAGCCTTCTCAAAAACCTGAAAATGAGTGCCATTAGCCCCAAATATCCAGTGCTGATTAATTCACCCAGTCCAGTGATTGTTTTTTGCTGGTTATTCAAACCTCAAGCAGTTTGTGCCAATAAAAAATGTGCAATTGAGCAGAACTCAGGAGATTAATGTTGCATTGGTATTATAGGGGAAACCAAACTGGACAAGATATGTTAAAATAAATGAGTTATATTTGAAGAACAAATGGCATTAAGTAAAGACAGGTATTTTCCTTGCTGATCAGTGTTTTTAGCATAAACATTCACTTTGCATAGTTTGTTTTTAAATACTAGTTTATGCACTTTGTACAAATATCTCTAATATATTTTTATATGCTTAGCATTTTTTTAGAAGTAAACTACACAGAGGTGGGGATTCCTGGTTGTGGGGAGGGTGTGGGTTCAGCATAAGACTTGGCACCAGCATTGGCGAAGTGGGCCCAGTGGCAAAGAGATGGCACTTAAAGAGTGGCAACTCCTATGATGGTGGGTCCGGTGCATACGGCAGCGAGGCAGTGAAGGTGAGGTGGTGGTGCAGGTGTAATGTCGCTGATGAGCTAACTCAAGACTCATGGTGGAGGCAGCGAAATGAAGGTAGATTCCCTTTCAGTTATTTTTTTTTATTCTTAAACTATTCAAAATGGCATCGGATTGTGGCGGCAGTTGAAGCTTTTCATCGTATTTTACTGTATTATTCACTGTAAAATGCAAGTGATAACAAATCATTCAAATTCAAATGTGTATAATTTGAATTTGGATTGATTATGTATAAGTGGGAGTGCAGTATTCACCTGGGAAGTTGCTTCAAAGATGATTGTGTCAGTTGAAATGTAAACTTAACTAAAAATGTGATATTTAGTTTTAGTAAATATAAACTTTCAGCTAATGTTGCTAGGAATCAATGCAATGATTGTAGATTTGCACAAAAAGGTTTTTTGTTCCCAATCCTTTAACACAGTATTGAATAGTCCCCTAAGTGTAGAGCTGCAGTACATTGAGAGAATAACAGATGAACAATGCTTCAGAAATTGTTATGCCAAGCAGTTAGAGGTCGATTATTTATATGTACAAGAAATTTACCTCAAAAGATTTGATCCTTCTGGTTGTTACAGAGACTAGAATAATATTTTAGAGTTCACGGCAGCTTTTTCAGACCTCAGGTCTCTCTCTCCTACATTGATGGAGTGCCTGCAATAATGACAGTTGCTCAGTAAGCACTTTATCACCTGGGAAGAGACCACTGGGATCAGCCAAGCTCACCAGGGTCCTGTGGAATAGGTAATCTAATCAAAGTTGCCATTATTCCTGTGGACCAGACCTCTGTGACTGATGTAGAGACAAGTTGCTGATGGCATGACACTAATTTTATCTTACAGCTCTAGCTTGAGTCAAGTTTATTTAAACAATAAAAAAGGAAACAGGACAGAATGAAAGTTACCATTGCATCTGACAGCTGCAACACACAAATATATAGTTTAGTGCATGTGAAATCAGACTCAGCGATATGATTTCCCAAAATTAATTTGACACCTAAATAATACTTCATAGCAATAAATATGAGCAGATAGATTTCCTGTGTATATATTGACATGTTCATAAGTGATTGGAAACAAGAGTTGATTTTTTTTACTACTGCCTTGTTTGGTGTAGTGACATAAGTACAAAACCTAATTGCAAAAGATGGGTAGGTGTTCTACTCCATCAGAAATATACCAGTTTTCTTGGGTTATGAATTATCAATGCAGGAAGCACCTATCTAAAACTGATGGGTGGTTCATTGAAATACTCAGATGGAAATGGAGTTGTGAGGCACATTTTCCAAAATTCATGTGTACAGAAAATTTATTCCAAAAGATATCCAAGGGAAAAAAGTGTCCCACTGTTTTTCCAGAATCAGTTACATTAATATGTCATTTAAAGTCTACAAATTAGTTGAAGCTAAAACGTTTCAGTCATTTTGTTTCCTACTTTTGAAATGTGCTTTTATTTCTGGACTTTTGCAGCAATTGTTCAATTTGATTTTACCCCAGTAGTTCCCTACAGGAATCTAACTGTCAAATGTATTTGAAAAAAAAGAGTGACTTCAGAGGAATGCAAGGGCATGTCAACTTCATGAGGGTTGCTCCATACCCACTCGCTGCTATATATCTATTCGTATCTGCAAGCAGAAGTTAGCAGATCTCAGTTTAGCAGATGGTTAGTATATGGAGAAGCTCCTCTTCCAAAAGAATGCTATAGTCCTAAGAAGATATTTGAATGCATGACTAGCTGTCAGGTTCATACTAGCTGATAGGTACCCAAATTACAACATATCATGCTTTCAGCAAGATTGCTTGAAATAAGCCTGTTGTATGAATCAACAGGATGCAATATCTGATTGGCTACATCCATGAAAATGCTACCAATATACTTGGTCCTGTTGCAACTATCTGGCAATAATGGCTGTAAACCTGCTTCCAAATGGTCTGAGTCAACAAATCGCCAGCTGGAGTGCTGAAATATTTACTACAAGAGCACCTTCAGTGATGGTCTACCTCTTAATAGGTCTGCTGTAATGCTGATCATTTTTGGTCCTTGAATGATGCAGAGGACCACCTCAGCATTTTAGAGTCAAGGGATCAGCTATCTTGTCAACAGCCTGTAAACATGTCCTACACTTTGGATTGAAATTTCTCTCCATTTTACCTGTCACTTTTCAGTCTTTTGCCCCTTCAGCTTTGCCATTGTGTTCAAGTTGCCTCTTGAGTTTCTCCCAAGGCAGCTGGTATTTCTGTGACCTTAGGCTGGATATTATGTTCACCCGCCAGGTGTGTTTCCAGTTGGCAAAGGGGTCTGTAAAATAGATTGAGCGCCCCTGCCCAACCTGTTACCTTGCTGCCCACACCCTGAACTCACAACTGCATGAGGAGGCTGGATGGGCACCAGAATTGGAAGTGTCCCAACCATATTTAGATAATGAATTAAGGATTAATTAAGTCTGATAAAATATGGCAGGCATGGTCAGTCAGACAGGAGTGGATAGTCCTTTTTAAAAGCCTACATGAAGAAAGGTGAGAAGGAAGGAGAGCACCTTATCCAAGATGTCACCTCACCTATCCTTCTGCACCAACTGCCAGAGAGGACCTGCCCCCCATTTCTCCCTCCCTGGGCTCTGGATCAATCTCCACCATAAAATCCCAAGAGGCAGCCATGATCCTTTTCAGGCTGTTTTCTGCACTACTGACAGCACCCATCTCAGAGCTCCAGCACTGCCAAGAGGATTGAGTTGCTGACCAAACAGAATGGCCATCAGCCCCTGAGGGCAGGAATTCTTCCCAAGGGATGGAGAAAAGTCCTGAAATTAGTCAATTTAGCCCCACCTGCTGTGCATTCTGCCTGCAGGAGGACTTCTATTCAACGTGTTGTCTTTTTTACAACTTATCTGCCAGGGCTGGAGGGGTGGGGGTTGAATCAACTACCCTACCCTGCCATAAATATCTGCCCCTTAACTCAATACCCTTCTTAGTTTCCTTCTCTTTAGATTTTAAATGCAACTTTACATTCCCACCAATTGTGTTCACTGCTTCTGTCAAAATCTACTGCTGAAACAATAGCTGACGCTTAGTAAACTTCAGAAGATTCAGTGAATACTTTTATTTTAGCCTTTCTAAACCTGCATGTATGTCTAGGCTATATTTACAATAGAAAATCTTGACTAACGTATTGCCTCTAACATAACCGCAACCATCTCTCTCTACCTCCAGCCTATTTTCCTTTGCTTTGACAATATTTTACACAAAAATGCACTACGCAATTTAATTTTTACTCAATATACAGGTATTTGCCCTACTTTTAATTGTTTTTATTTCCTCTCTCCTCAATAAGTTACTATTGTCCTGCCCTCTCCTCAGAGATTTGACTCATTACTGAAGTACTTGCTGGTCATGCATTCTCTATTAGGATACTATGAACCTCAGTATTGAGTTTTGGAGACTGTTGCAGACATGTCACATTCAAACCTTTTCTCTCACCTCAGCCAACATCTAATATAATACTTTCAGCAAGGATGACTCATTTGGGAATCAGTAGCAGGATCCTATGACCAACTTTCTTCGTTTGAAGTTCACTACAGCCAACTACATCTCCCTATCATTGTCTTAACTGAGGTTAGCAATACCAAGCACTACAGATGATTCTTTGTTGACTGAGAAGTATATGACAATGTACGTACGTAGGCATATTGATTTTAGAAGTGGGTTATTTAATGCCCCGCAATAATGAACAGCAGCATTTATTTGTTAATATTTTATTATAGAACTGGAAATCAAAGAGGAAATGCAATTTTTCTACATTTAACTTTTCAAAAATAGGGGGTTATTTTTCCAAATACAATGCACACTTTTTCCCAAAAGAAATTGAAAAGCGAGCACTGTGCATTGTAGTCAGATATTAAAATGCTGCTAAAATTCTAAATCCCTCCTAAACATCATGATCTGAATTGCAGAAGGCAGATTCACATTACATTCAGAATTGTTGTCAATCTTTGTGGATGTTTTGCTAATTTTCTCAGACTATCTGGGATGATGTCCTACGAAAATTATTTTCTGTCTTTGCATTCATGTTTGTATGTTTCCCTGTGTGTGTTTTGTCCAAACAAGACATAGATATTTCCAAAATGTTCCATTGTTGCATGTCTAGCTATAGGCCTGTAATATATTAGAAAATACCATGAGTCCAGCTCTTTTCTTGATAATGTGTGTAAGTAGTGTTTGTAGCATTTCAAAAAATAGAATTCACTTCGAACATCACAAAACATTCTCGAGTCTTGAGAGTTACAATTTAAGGTTGTGCAAAACATGCAGCTCCAGTAGATCAGCATTGGAACTGGCAACAAGCCACAGGCAAGAGAATGTCATGAATCATAGATCTCAAAGGTAGATGAGTCAAAAATCCTATTTCTGAAGGTTCCACACTAGCAGTGTCGCTTTACCTTCAGTTCACTACTTTGACTCGATTACTAATTTTCAGAGACCAATGCATTAAATTAGACAGTACATTTGACAATGTAGTACTATCAGTTCAGCCAGATTTCTGACTGAAAAGCAAATGGATTTGATCAGAGTTATGGATGTTGATATTGCTTTATGTTATAAATGTTTATGTTATAAGAGGAGTGAAAGACTTTCTGTACATTTGAGATTAACCTTGAGTCTACTGATTTCAGTATGCAGCAAGCAAAGTTCATTTTTTTTCTCAATAAAAAAAACCCTATTGGACAGAGATAACATTTTAATGCAGTTTCATACCATTTTCTGTTAAGTGGTTAAGTACAGTTACCAGGTAATTTTCATTTGATCAAAGACTTTGACCACCAATATGAATAAGAATAGTGCAAAGAATGAATTCCATTTTCTTGGTCCAGGTTCAGCTTTATCACTGGATTTGATTTTGATGCTTGAAATTTCCCCACGGGACGATCAAAAAAAAATTAATGCTAACAGTATGTAAAATTGCAGATAAAGATGAATTGCTTTCAACTGAATTTTGCTTCACTTAAATCATATTATTTTGCTATACCACAGTTGCTACTTTTTGTTACACAAATATGTGTGATAAATGAATGATATAATGTGCCAATTTTTTCTCTGAATATTTGATTGGTATTACTAAGTCCAGGATAAAATTGCTAAGGATTTATCTTACAGTGTTACTAATTTTTTCTGACATTTGTTTTCATCCAAAAGTGAATGAAAGGAAAATAGCAATTTTAAAAGCTCCTTCCCAAATACTGGTAACAGCTTGTTAAGAGTCTTACCAGAAAAAAAATCTCTACAGAGAGGAGATATATTTGAGAACTGAATCCTGGCCTCACATCAAGGATTGATGTTAGTTAAAGGAAATTTAAGATTTCAAATACTTTTTATTAAATCATTATTTAAATGACAGGGTGCATCTCAGGAAAAATATAAAATGCTGCAGCATATTCAAGTGCATTTTATGAAAATGATATTCTATAATCAAATAAAATTAATAATAGTATTTCAGTAAGCATACAAGACTTTTTATAGTGTCTGCTGTATTGTAAAAGAGCAATTATAGTTGCCTAAATTTCTCACACAGGCTCTGAAGAGCTGCTGTCACGTGAAATAAAATAGATTTTGAAGTTTTGTGAGAGAAGTATGAATTCAAATCAAATGTTAATAATTGGCACAAAAAGTAAAGTTTTGTCTTGTGGTGTTCATGTTGTAGATTGTTTATACGCAAGAAGTAAAGAGAGTCTGAAATCATTTTAATAAATTAACCAATGTTAACTGCCATTATAAATTGAACATTTGGCTTTCACCCCTTCCTTATATTAGTATTTCTAGTAGTATTTCATTCTTTCTCTATATTCTTCATTCAGGTATTTTATATTTTCCATTACATTCCAGACAAATCACTGGTTATGAAGTCAGTTCCAATATCTGAAATGCATTGGATAAATGTATTAATTATTTGGTCTGCATTGATGATTTGTAAATTTTATTATAACGAATATCACAACATCTACATCTTAAAAATTACTTATTTCTTTTCAGTTATACACTTCCAATTTATGAATTCATATTCTTAACTTGAAAATAATCGTGTATAGTAAAGCCCCATACAAAGGCTACCTGAGACTACCCACATAGGAGCTGGTACATATCTACAACTCTCCGGTGTATTCGAGTTCACCTATTGGTTCAATGAGGAAAAGAAGTAAGAGCAGAAACTGATACAAATTTGTATTTGACTAGGACTGTCAATGAGGTACACGCTGCCCTACGTTTTCTCTTTGTGCTTTCTTAGGTTTAAGTAATCACGATCAATGATGTTTTTGCCTATTGTTTTCTTTTTATTTTCTAGTATCCTTTCTGGATGTATCTTTATAATCTAAACATGACTTAAAGATTTGCCTTCTCAAATCAAAATTACTGTTCTTTGATTTCATGTCTGCAATGTGTAATATACATACTGGTGCCAGCCATTCAATGTTGCCATCTTTCAGCAACAAGTGTTTTGGGAGCTGTTATTAGCTATTCAGTCACAGCCAGATGTCAGTTCTCATTTGCTAACCTGATATTAATTTGCTAGTACCTTGGGGAAGGAGCAAAAATGCTCATGAGGACAATACTCTCTACCCTTTCCTGAGCGACACATTCGTACCAATTCTGATACAAGTTCCGGTTATGCGTGTGTGAGATCTATTTCCTCCTTAATAGTAAGATAATTTGTTAAATTAGATCTGCAATTGTTCATTTCTGCTATAAGTCCACACTGAACTGTACTCTGCCATCAAACATTAAATTACAGCGATATAAAAACTACTTGTGACCAAGATAGAAACGTCGAGGAAGAAAATCCTTACTTATAGGAGAGAATTAAGTAAGAAGCGTCGTGTACTCCGCATTGACTACTGAATGTATCATTGTTTCTACATCCAAGTGGCAAACTTCTGCTTGAGAAGTCTGAAATGAGCATTGCTGCGGCCTATTCCAATCGGAGTTTCCTAATGTTCGCAACAACAGGTCTGTGTCTGTGTTTCTGTGTTCACTCAGTCGCACTAGGCCATTACTGTTCCGACACCACTACAGTACAGCAGTCTGAACTTGGCTGTGACATTGTGAAATAACAAGCCTTCTTTCTCCAGTTTCGGAGCAAGTTGCATTGTCCGTGCTGTTACAGCGGGGAAGGATCTCAGTACACGAACGCTTTAAACACTGGGATTTCTGAAACTGCAGAAGTAGAGCTATTAACCCTTACTCCGAAAATCTGGGAAGTCTGACTCTTTGTGACTGAAATACATTTACCCACTTCTACATCAAGAGCACCTCAAACTTTGAAGTTCGTCATTCGTTAAGAATTTTCAGTCCTCGTCCAATTGTTTAAAACATTCCGCAATGCACAATATGACGTTTTGGTTTGTATTTTTATAACAAAACGAAAGTTTCATTAGCGTGTCGAAATGGATTAAGTCGACGATGTGCCTTTATAACTTTTATTTGTAAGGCACTTGTGGAAATAGTCACTTGGTTTTTGTTTAAAGTAAACGAATCACACTCTAAGCAAAGATACAGATTCCAAGTTAGTTCCCAATTGTTGGTCTAAACGAGAGTAACCACAAGAGTACCCCCTGCCCTTAACAGTTTATTTATACTATGTATAGCATCTACCAAAATTTAATGAACATTTATTTGGGATTCACTTTGATCAAATCATTTTCGAACGATCAAACTTTAAAATAAAAGTGACCCCTTCACCTCAGATAGTCTTTACACTCGCAGAGTCTCTCTCCAAAACCATTATCATATATAGATAATTTCTCGTTAAGAACTGAAAGTATTGTGCTAAAATGTCTAACTTTATGCCAGAAATTGTCGTAAAAGAGGCATACAATGTCACTCAGACAATCGTCTAACTCCTAAGGGGGTAAAGTGAACTCGTCTCTATAAAGGAAATCAATCCAATGGTCATCCTACTGGGAAATCTCGTTCCCGGACGGGGCGACGAGAGAAGTAGACAGAGAGGGAGAAAGAATGGAGACAGACACATGAACACAGCGCAGTGTGTAGATGGTTATAGAGTTGTTCCCTGAGCTGACGCTCCTCCGTCCCGCCTGTGACTGACGGCGGCTTGGCGCTGTAATAGCGCAACGTGAAAATGAGGAGGAATCAAGCGCCGGAGTGGGTTCATAAGGACTCATCGATCACTACCCGCACATACATCGCTATTGTTTAAAAAAAAGCTATTGCTTGTATTTGCTTCTTTACATCTTGTTTTATTTTGATAGCATTTACTGGCTCTTTGCAGTTATACCAGCCGCCGCTGGTTGACTGTTCCTGGCTTCCGTTTGATTGTGTTGGACATTCCCCCTCGAACTGTCTCTGGACTCCCTGCTCATGGAACTTGTTGGTGGGGGTGACGGGGAGAGCTGAGAAAAGGGAGCGTGCTGTTCCCCCATTGTCTGTCCGCAAATTGTAAGATCCTACCTCAAGGGGAATCCAACAAGAAAGACTTGGACGCGCGGTAAATGTTATGATTTCATTGGTGCTTTTCAAAACGCGAAAAGGAAAATAAAGAGCGCCCCCGGCATTTCTTTCAGACATAGTCGTTCAGATGACGTAGTTTTGCTATATTCGTTTAATATTTATTTGTACGGCCTTGTCCAATGTATTTAAACATGTGTTCAATGTATATAAACTTTTAAAATATATTTTAAAACGTATATAATATGTAACCTAAATAGAACCATATGACGAAACGCGAGGACAAGCAAACGCTGAGATCTCAAGGACCAATAAAAAGACGTGCTGAAAGATGTTATTCTGCTGTTAAGTAGATATGACGTCAAAAAGATTGGGGATGGTTTCAGTTGACTTTTTGAGGCAAATGGTTTATAAAGAAATATTGCAATCACACTGATGCACTCAAAGTCGATTAAATTTTTGGCCCAATATTAGGTGTCACTGAAGTGATGGCTTGTTATTTGGCTATAATTTAGACTACTCTGTGGCTGAGGTGTTTACTTTTATTTCAATTGTGTTGTGGGACACTTAAAGCACATGGGAAAAATAGAAACATGAGACAAAACACGCCGGCTCCTTCTCTGTTACATTCACCGGCGGCTCAGTGAACTCACAAGGTTGGTGGTTGGGTGCTGGGGATTCGCACGGAATCTCGAAACTTCGCTGAAATATCGGTTCCAATTGCACCCTGAATCGCAATACAGTGGTTATTGAGCTGGTAATTTTCTTTGTCGGAATAATCCGCGGAATACTACTCTGCAACACATAAATGCGCTGGCTTTGTTCATTTTTTTTTTGCCAAAACAATCCTTATTTGATCGAGTACACTCCGAATTCGATACACGCTATATGAAGAACAGGAGGATTCGACCAATTCTTCTCTTCACTGCCCCATGCGTTCAGAAACTTACTATCAACATCATATAGGCTTGTCTTACACCTTTTAACCAAGATCGAATAAAGGCAGATATTAATTATTTCAGTTTGGCCAAATGTAATGCCTGTCTCTCCTTTTAGAATACCTGTAAACAGCTATATATTTTCACGCCTCAGTCACATCTCTCCGGAACTTCTCATGGGGATTTCCTGGTATTAATTTTGAAGTTTGCTCTATTCAAATTTCGCTCATAGTAAAATCACTCAGCAAACCAGCCTTGTCTCCGCTCTCCTTATTTCCCGAAATTATTTGGAGGTTTAGCCAAAATGAATACTTCCCACTCTAACAGCAGCCTATCTTCTTAAACGTGACACAACTTTGCCATGAAGTAACCACTTATTTGTAATGAATTCAATCAAAAGAGAGCTTTAATATGTCGTTGTTTTTACTGGTATTCGCCAGTCTATCCAATGGGTACAATCTCTTGGATCATTGGATAAATCCATGGCCCTCTGGTCCTATTCTCACTCGCAAATCACAAAAGTTACTTTTTAAAACCTTTTTGACTCTTTAGTGTGTGCTTTGTGTCAGCAAAAACCCGCTAAAACAGGACAGCCAGCAGCAGCTGTTATTAGCTAGTTATTACCAGAAGAACATTCTGATCAGTCTGTAAGTTTTGCAACAAAAAGGGTTGTGGGATGTGATGGATAGTTCCTGTAAGCAAGGCTTGACTGTATCCTCAGTATTTATGTTGTCTCAATTTACAAACCCTTTTTTTAAAAAATCAACATGCTTCAGCTTGACCTTTAACAAACTTCTGGCAAGGAAGTAGAAACATTATTACAATGACTGCTGTTTACTGGGCATGTTTTGATGCATTCTGCCAAATATATTTTAATCGGTCCAATTTTAAAACCTCACGCTATCATATCCCTAATGTTATAGTACCATAAACTAATCTGGAACAAATAACAATGAGACAGCAACAGTTAGCTAGTTGAATATTTAAATATGAAGTGGTTGCAAATAGTCTTCTGGTAATGCACATTTCAGGTAGACCAATGCAGGTGAGCTCCTAGCCAGTGATGCTGTGCATAACTGAATACTTCTTATGCTGAAAAAATCTGTTTACAATAACACATTCATAATATCTCGTAAAACGAGTTAAATACGCGCGCAATCAGTTCCAGTTTATTACAGCTTGATCAGAGCAAAAGGGGTCGTTTACCTTTTTTAATTACCGACTGGTCCAATATATTCATCCCAGAGCTGCCGTTATCATCCACGGCCTGAAGGGGGGGGGGAAAAAGATAAGATCAGGCCGTTTGGTTAACAGCATTAATACAATGACAATCGTCCCTCTCTGGTGTACTGACCATATTGCAACTCGCTGTTGAATTCACTTGGTTCCTTTGTTTCTAAGTTATGTGAAACTAGCCTGGTTTGAATAAATTTTAAATTCAGGACAAGGTAGTGCCTCTCTCCTCTGTCTTCTTATTGTCACTTGCGCCTAACGCCGCAGTTTTCCCCTCGAGATTGTCCACCCAAATATCGCATATCAAATCTTTCTGGATTAACTTTCCTCCACACCAACTCCCCCTTCCCCAACGAATATTTATCGGCGCGCCATGTATATTTGGGCGTGTGTGTATGCCTGACTAGAAAACCGAAAAAAGTTCGTGCATTTTTATAACGCATGCAGACTCGTTGTAGCCAATGGAGTACTTTAAGTGTAGTCTCTATTGGAACTCAATAATCAATTAGACATCAGCAAATTCCCACAAACGGCAATATGACTGGGTTACCCTTTATTATGATGTTAATTGAGATTAAATATTGACCGGGACACCAGGGCAACTGTGCTTCTTTTTGAATTAGTGCCATGGGATCTTTAACGCCCACCTGAAAGGGCAGTGAAGGCATCGGATTGACATCTCATTAGAAAAACGGCATTTCCACCAGTGCAGCACTCCTGCACTACCGCACTGAAATATCAACCTTCAGGGCACGGGACGGGACTTGGTATTCGCCACTTCCTGTCCAAGAGGATACCATCAATGATTGTGTGGTTGGTTTTAGGATCAATCACAGCCAAATCAAATCTTCACAGAACTGTTACGTTCAATTCATGGATTAAAACAAAAGGCTTCTTCTAGAATCGTTCATTGCACCCCGAAAGAAAATATGACACAAATTCTGCAGTGAAATACAAGACTGATAGAAACGACCCCGTTGTTTTCCTCCTCGTGACGGTTTTTGCCAGTCATTGTTTAACTGTCCAACGCTATCGTGTACTTTTTTGTGGAATTATGGAAAAGAATTAAAATATTTTGATCCGTTATTTTCAATAACACCAGTCAAATGGACAAAGTATATTTTCCCCAAAATACATACCTGACAAAAAGAAGAGTATTACAAATGGGGTGCAACAATGATCAGGAAGAGGGATAACAGTTTTGTTTTCTGCAATCATTCCCGCGCGAGGTGTTAATCTAAAAGATAAACCACCTTTGCTAGTGAGGCCCTCATGGAAGTTGTCATCATTTCACCCCTGAGTGAGTGGAATTGTTGAGAAGTGGAGGTATGTATATGGGTACATACATTTACATATAGATAGAGATCTACGTTATTAAAATGTGTGTGGGTGTGTGTGTGGGAGGGAGGGGGAATTCCGGTACTCTGGATAGGCAATTCGATAGGGAGGGAATCGAGACCAATTTCCGTGTGTCCTGTCACAGATCATTTTCATGGATCATTTCGATGACTGGCGCGGTAGATACCAGGAACCGTAATGTCACAGACTCACGGTTCATTGATGGGTCCAAGCCTTTAATTCGCCTAAAGTTTGCTTCAAGGAACCTTGTAATGATTAAGCTCTCGGCTCCTTACATTCAACTAGGTTTATTCTATTTTGTAAATTGAAGGGATAGGATCGGATTCAAATAAATTACTATGAACGTGATTTTGACAGAACTGAAGAGAGAGCCAATGTGAACTAGACGAATGCCAGGAATTTAAACTAGAGACCATGGACTTTTAACTTAGAAGTAACAATAACCAGTTAATGATCTAAAAAGTGATCCGCAACTTATTGGTTGCGGGATTCTTTGCATCGAGGGCATGGATTTAAACTTTACAGGTTCAAACTCACGCCTGATTAAACTTTGAATCCGAACCAGTGATGACTCTGATAGCACATAGCTGGACCAAACTTTTATATGTAATGGAAATAAATGGGAGCCTGCCCCTCCATCTGAATAAGTATTAACATTCCCATGTGTCAATCCATTTACTCAAATTACGTAGTTGCCCGATCCAAAAGTCAAATGTAATTTAATGATTAATTCATCAAAATTAAACTGTACATGCTCATAAACAACGTTTTTAATCGCTTTCCTTTCAGCACGGTCCCCATGTGGAAATCGGGTGGACAATTTTGCTCATTACTTAAGAAAAGAGCGAGCGAAAGAACTTTTAACCCCGGAAATAAGCGGGGGCAGGGGGAGTGAATAGAATTATTCTGTCCTGCAGTTTGTTGCCTGTCCCGTTTGAATGGAAATTTCTGAATGGAAATGAGCGAGCCACACGGGGCTCGTTTGTTGGCTACATCAATGACTGCAACGTTCAGAAAGCTGCACTGAACTAAACCTAGACATCATTTTTCCTTCCCGAGCTACCGCAGTTTATTGCTGCATGAAATCCGTCGATATTTTTAAAGCTGCAAAGGCCAGTGGGTATGGTAGATGGTTAAAGCAGCTGTTCCATACAGTGCCCGCATTAAAGGCGTGCAAACAGATTTGGGTTATAAGGCAGCAGAATCAGCTCCATATGTCCTGGTTGTTTATGGTCACTTTGGGATTTAAACTACAGCATCTGTGACACGACAATAATCATCATCAACAGGAAATCCTATTTACATCTAAACACGTTGACAGAAGAGATCTGACTGCAGTTTACTGTGCTGGCCTGTAGTGAAATAACTAGACAGACACTACTGGGGCTATCAGCTTCTCTGTTATAAGAGTAAGGGTGAGCCTGTGTACACGAACACGCCACTTTAATGTTTACCACATTAAATGGTCGCCATTGTGATCGCCTTGCGTGTAATACGATCATTCTTTAGCATTAGGTATGAATGATTTCGTATTGGGAGCGCTTGTTCTCTGTTACACGTAGGAGAATATACTACGCATGAATTACAAAATTCAAGAATTTTGACAGCTAAAGGCATGAACAGATTGGAATTAAATTGGTATTTCGTGTTAGAGGTTCCTGGTCTGTCTTGAAAACGAGAGTTACTCTCTCGAGCTAAGCCCCCCTGTCTCATTCATCTACGCCAGAGGTTCCAAGTGCAACATCGCTGCCCACATGTGAAGATCTCAAGACGTTCACTGGTGTTGTTTATTTATTACACGACACGTAATAACGGAGTTGAATCCTAAACTTTGACTCGTCTATCTTAGCTATTTTTTTTGCTGCAGTATAAAAACAGGCATTTCATGCGCGGTTCTCACAATACAAGCTTGTGTGGACTGGAACCGGTTTGGCATATAATAGTGAGCTCTTCAAATGTTATTTTTATCTTGACACGATCAAAGATGTTCCTCTTTTTACTGAGTACACGGTTCAGAACTAATTCAAAAGTGCCAAGTCCTCAACAGATAGGAGACAAAATATAAGTGAGTTTACATTTCTCAGGTAAAGGTTAATCTACAAGACAACATTTTTGAAAAAAAAGAATTTAGATTTAATATTCGAGGCTTGCTCATTGTAATCTAATAATATAAATAAAAATCAAATTGAGCTTTAACTTTAAATAATACAACTTTTAAAATTAACTTTCATCCCGAAGCTGTAAAATAAGTTTTCTTGACTAATGCCTTTCGCATTTTAATTAATCTTCAACTATAGTTACAGAAGCCAACAAGAGTAAGTGATACTGCGGGGGTAATATCCTTTAATACGCCCTAACCCAGCACCTTCGTATGATAAACTAGTAAAAGCAGATTTGCGATTTATACTAAGTTAGAAGTTACTGTGGGTCCTAAGTGAATTTTATCAATTTTCTAGTCTCGAGAATGGATAAAAAATCAATAAGAATTAATTTGTGAATATCGCTTCATATCAAATAATTCGCATCAGGTAAGGACAAAATTGATTATTTCAGGACACAGATGGAACTTTTATTCCGGATGAGTTTAATGTCCCAAAGAGCCATCAAAATAATAAAATAATCAAAATCAATTTGCTTTCTCGATTTTGCATATTATATAGATTTTAAAGCAAGCAAGAACACGCTGCACCAATGTAAATTAGGTTAATTTGGTAAAATTCCATTTCAATGTGTTCATGTTTGAAGAGATTTTCTTTCCACTGTTCCTATCTGACTTAAATATCATTATTTTGTAACTCCTACTTTGCTTCCCACTCAAACACACGAGCCAGATCTGGGTCAGTTCTACTTTTGAAAGTAGTGTAGGAACAAATTTCAAATCTTGATTTCCAACGATCATGTTTATTTGCCTTTATAGGAGTTCAAAATTGGCCCCCAGTTTTATTACCTGCGACTCCTAACAAACGCAGTGCTGGGACCAACGTCATATTGGGGCGACTATGATAGTGTGGGGATGTGACACAAAGGAGATTGGAATATTGCTGGATAATCATTATTAAGGGAATGTAATATTAGGAGGAACATGACCTCATGGGGTATTATTAGTGGTATGTAACATTAAGAGAATTCGATAGTAGAGGAAAGGAAATATGGGAAGGATGTGACAGTATGGGGATATGACATTAGAAACAGTGATACTGAGAAGAATGTGGCACTAGGGAGAAAGTGATATTAAAGGAATGTCATATTTGGGACAAAGTGAGATGGCAGAAATGCGGCACAAAGAGGAGATGGCATTGAATGGAAGCTCAGATAGATGAAATTGTCCGCCCCCTTCCGCCCGCAACCCCACCCCACGTCATCTGCAAACATGCTCGCACAGGCAGCACCTTCGTGTAACAAACTAGTAAAAGCCAAGCAAGTTCGAACATTCCGCGGATTCTTCGCAATTAACTTTATTTTCCAGGTGCTTGTGGTTTTGAGCTGTATCTGTTCTGATCATTTACAAGATGTCCCGGGGTTCTCGAGTTCTTTAAGGAGTAAATGTTCATAAAGCAGGAAGTCATCAAACTTCCTTTATCACCCAAAATACATTGTACCTGACGAGTTTACACAGTACTTTCACCCGGGTCTACGTGGCTATACTTTGGTCATCAGGAGTGGAAAGCTTGGGAAGTTGGAGAATATTTCGGAACTTACTTTAATGAAGTTGTTATATAAATATTTAGTCCATAGGCCATACTTTATGTTAAACTGCACTGAATTCTGATGGAACTGCCATTAATCCGTCATTACCCGTTACGCTGAGATCAAGATGAGAAATCGTACCTGATAGTTTTATAATTGAAATAGACTCTAAATTTGTCCGTATTCTGAGGGAATTTCAGTTCTAAAGAGAAGCAAGCACTGGAAACAGCAAGAGATATTATTATGAAACAAAAATTGGTGGAGAAACTCAGCAAGCCTGGCAGCATCTGTAGAGAGAGGGAGAGAAAGAGGGTTATTGTTTCGAGTCTAGTGGCCCCTTTTCATAATTGAAGAAGCTCCTGAAGAAGGGTCTCTGGACTCGAAATGTTAAATCTGTTTTCTCTCAACAGATGCTACCAGACCTGCTGAGTTTCCTCCGCAATTTCTGTTTTTGTTTCAGGTTTCCAGCACCCGCACTCCTTTGTTTAATTTTAGGGATGTGTTGCATTGTTCTGAAATAATTACTGACCAGAGGCAGATACAGTACGGGGTGATAGCCCGTTTCTTATTAAATTGACACCTGGTTCGGAAATGCCGCTTCTGGATGTTAAATTGTGCACCTGGTTTTAAAACCTACATCCAAACTCCTGCAATGCGAATTGCATGCTAATGCGCCCTGCGGATGTATGGTAGCAAACATCTTCAAACTAGTTTAGCTAGAGCGGTGACTAAAGTTCGCTTCCTATGAAAGTCCGATTGTCATATGACTACCAAGTTACAGTGGCGACAGAATTAGTCCTTTTAACAGAAAATATCACTTCTTTTAGGACATATCTTCACTGGCCATTTTGCTAACTTAGCAACTATCTGAATCCAATTTTCAATTAGCTGGGCAAGTACTGGTTGAATCTATTTAAAATTTTGATTTTTATTTAGTACAAGTCTTGGGTACATCGAAATGTTCCCAATGCATTTTAATGTGACATTCGACAATAAATTTGGTCAATCCCGCAAAACGGCTGAGTACATTATGTATCTGTAGATTATAAATCCTATCCTATCTCCTATTAATTATCATTCCACAGGCTTGATACACAGTCCGTGTTATGGAAAATGCAATATGATCTCATTAACTCTACTCGAATTTTGCTGGGAGCTGTCGAGTGAGTGGTGTCCGAAAGACGGGGGCGGGGTGAGATTTTCACTCCCCTTTGAGAAAACTCACAAAGCAATTTCTAAAATGCGCGCCCGGTTGGAATTGGGGAATTTTAATACGCACAATGTTCGCAAATTGCTTGTCAATTCTGAGACTCCTTAATCGCGTTCGTTTTCTTGGCACCTCTTTGTTAGATATTAGTCTTACACAGACCAAACTTTGGCACTGGGACTGAGAAGTCAAAGAACACTTTGCAACAATAATAACAAAATCAAAACCCCGCAATTAACAGTGAGCAAATCGACCTCAGCGCACAGTTTACAATGGGGACGAGAGATTGAATTTATCCAACCAGAGAAAATCCTATTAAATGTTACTTTGCACCTACTTATAAAATAATTATAGACAATGATTGCATGTATAACCAGGGAAGCACTGTCGCGCCAGTGGACATATTTTTCTTTATGGTCGCAATCCATGTACAGCGGGCACTTTACGATTGTCACTCAATCTTTCTATCTAATGCCTAAATTGATTTTTCTTTCGATCACAGTTAAATTCTCTCGGAATTTTTGTTTTGTCGTGTTGAATTTGGAAATTTTTTTTCTCTCTCTGCTATGTGCCACGCACAGGATTAACTTGCGGGATTAATAAAGCGAACAGTACTCACAAAGCCTATAATTAGACAAAAAAAGATCTTTCAGTGGAACAATCAATCCACCGAGATGAGGATGAAGAAATCCCGCCAATGCTGGAAGACAGGGAGCCACCAGTGAAATGCTCAACTCCAATCTCCCTCGACTTGATTCGGGCCGCCTTGAACAAATGATATGAAGAACTTCATGCTAAAACAAACCAGTTTTAACCACCTTTTTTTTTGCAACTGCACTTAATGGAAGACGGAAAGCGAGCGCTCGGAGTGAACGTTCCAATTGGCCTTGTTTTTAATTTGACTGCTTGTCGCTGAGATTGAAGCTGCAAAATATTTCCACCTGACTGCAGTGACCAGAAATCATTTGGTGTTTAACAGAAAAAAAACGAGAAAAGGCGTCATAGGGTGTATATTGAACAGCTCCCCACCTAACCCACATTCCCCCATCTTCCCCCTGCCTCCAACCCCGCCGATCTATGGGGAAAGACAGGCTGAATAGTAATGAAAAAATAACGCACTCGGAAACTCTGCGCTGAGGCTCTCACTGTTGTCCTGTCCAGTACCCGGTAAATTTGCGTAGCATTGTTCATGCTACGGGGGCTGCTGCGGTTGTACCGTGATGCCACTTCCAAATCCAGTCGTGTTTAGTGAAACTTGTCAGATTGCACTCTGATCAGCCAGCCATAGCTCAAACACAATCCATTAGACCATACAAACCCTTCATACAAACCCAGAGAAATAGTAGGGGGGAAGAGAGCCGGACAAAACACACAATCCGAAGTGTGAAAATAATGAAATGTCTGTATTATAAACTGTCACTTTTTCGTGGTTTAAGATGTGTTTTAACTTAACGTTTCTTCCCCAACCAGCTCGTTGTTGTCAAGAGCTGCACATAGGTCACAAAGATTCATAAGTACCAGGACGCGAAATCATATGTTCCACACACACACACACGCACATTCATAGCCTTATCCTTCAGACAGTGTCTCAGTCAAGCAGGCGTTAATTTGAAAATATTTATCTTATACCAACGAAATAAATATGTTAATATACCATTCGCCAAATCGGGTAGCTATTTAAAAATCAACTGGAAAAGACACTTGCAACATTAAACTAAAACTTGCAATATGTTCGGCTTTGATTAAGAAACACTCATTCGTAAATAAAGCGAAGTATACTTCTTTTTCCTCAATATATTTATATAATTGAGAGCGTTCGACTAGATTAAAAGAGATGGGTTTTTTACCACATTAGCGAGTTGCAATAAATACGGTCGTCAGCGTTTGCAAACAATGCAGCCGCCTTCTCCCGGGCTGACTGTAAAACTAGTGCAAGGATACTGGGTGCAGCACAAAAAAAAGCCAAAAACTTCACTGTAAACTTAGCAAGTATTTACGCTCCGTTTAATTCAGTTATTTTAGCTTATTGGTGCAAGTTGCCCAATGTAACAGTAACATCGTGTCATTAATTACTGTAGGTTTAATTTTTTTGTAAAATTCTCCTGGATCTTTCGCACTCTCTAAAACTATTATATTCTCCTGAAGTGATTCGAAACATTTTTTTCTCTGGTATGTATACAACTCATATCAAGTGTTCAGTGTATTGGAACCTGTACCTGTACATCGTCCAGTCCGTGATGATTGAGGGCATGAAGAGCGATTGTGTCCACCAGTCCATGGTTGGAGTCGAGGCCGTGGCCGGAGTGGAGCAGCACGTCAGGCCGCCGGATCCCATGGTAATCCCGGCGGTGGTCGAGGCTTGACAACTGGGAGAGACCTCGGGGTTGATGCAGGATGCCCTGCTCAGCCGCCACCTCCTGGCGCTGCCTCTGTTGCCACGGGTGCTGCTGGGGTTGGTGCAGGGGGCTGGCCAGGGAGTAAGGGTCGTTGACGTGAGCGTACGGCTCCTGGCTCTGGGGGTAGGGCAGAGGCTGGTAGGGCGGCGGGAAATAAGGCGGCTGGAAGTCCGAGGAAGGAGTGTGCGAGAGCGGCGGGGCCGTGGAGTAGGGCGCCTGGCTCATGGAGCCGAGCTGGGCGAGGCGGGCACTGTGGCTACCGTTCATCCCATCGTGTCGATCCTGGGTGAGAGAAATCAAGAGAGACGATTATAGGAGCGAAACTCACTGTGTGTATAAAAGACGGAGTGGGGCAAAACCATGCAGAACCCTTCCAATTTTAGCATGACTTTATGTATAGTTGATTTTTTAAAGAACAGTTCTTTATTCAACGTTATTCTTACTTTTGTTTACAGCTTGGTGCCATTATTTTAATTGTTTTTCTCTGCTTGACTTCTGCCTCGATTTAAAACTACATCTGCGCTCTCCCCACCCCCAGCCCCGTAAGTTGCTGGGATCAAATAGATCGGCCACATACCGAGAAATAAAACCTAGTCCCAGCCCAGAGCAGAACATACTTCCCCATTCCCTTAACACACACACACACGGTCCCCGGTTTAGTTTCTCTTGTGTACTAACGTATTAAAGTTGCACCATGTGGGAGTTTCAGCTGCATTGTGAAATGTGGAAAGTTGGCTAAAATAACGAAAGCAATGAGGAAAAAAAACAATGCGAGCCAGGTAAACCATCTGTAGTACATTACTTGGTAAGATCAGCTTTTTTATTTCCCCCAGACGATTTCATCAAGTTAGTTTCCATCCCATAAAACGGCCCCGTTTTCCCCTCTCCGCCGTACTTACCATTGCAGCGTATGTGTGCACCAACATCTGTGCGATCTAGGGACACCAAATCCCGAACAATCCCAGTTTCTTGTTTCTATTTTTGTTTCAATCGGAACACACTCCAAAGAATGAGGAGAAAACGAGCCCAAAATCCATAAAGATCCGTCTGTCGGGGATATGTTCGCAAGAGGAAACCAAGCGAAAGGAGTTGGAGGCAAGGATCGGGTCCGAGTTTCTCTCTCTCTCTCTCCCTCTCTCTTTCTGTCTCTCTCACTGAGTCCGGGCTTTCTCTTCTATTAAATATCAGCAAATCTCTAATCAGCCGAGCGTGAACGAGCACCGCGCGTTCCCGACGCTCGGCTCCGGGGACGCGCACTTCCTGTATCAAATAGAACAACTCCTGATCTGGGAGGGAGAGGGAAATAGCGAAGGAACCGAAACGAGACATTTACAAAGAAAAGCCAGAGCCGATATAAATACGTTTTGCGCACTGTTGTTTATTAAGACTTGTCTGTGCGCGCTCTTCTGCTTTCACCGCTCGCAGCTTCTCACATACCGGATACAAAGTGACTGCAGCTGGGGGGCAAATCCTCCAAAGCCCAAGGACAGGGGCCAAAAAGACACGGGCCATTCGAAATGCAGATTAATCGTTGACATTTTACAGAAAATAAACGCAATTTTTTGCTTAGAAAAGGCTCCCTTTCTACTTAAAAAGCACACAAAACGACATCAATTTCAGTCCGGAGTCTGTTCCAATCTTGCGGGAAGATAACTTGGTGAAAGTTTGAGGGATGTCTGGACGGTGGAAGCCGGCAATCGCTGCGCTGTTAGGCTTTTTCTACCCTTTCTACAGTCCAGGGATGTTGCCCCAGGGCTTATTTTAAATCTGAATGCATTGAGCAGTTGGCGTCGCTTGAGGCTTCGCTGCTTCTGAAACCAGTCGGAAAGGGCTGACCGGCTTGCTGCTGAATTCTTCCCGAATTTCCATGTCCGTTCTCAGCGCCGGAGAATCATCGCCCCCGCCGAAAGCAAAGCAAAAACCAAATACAGTTCATGTTTGTTTAGTACCTTTTTGTAATAGTTCGGTGGATGTGTGGAAATGAAATAATATCAAAAAAAATCAGAGCGCGGTAATTAAACATTCATAAACTCCCTTCTGTGCAAAGTGTAGGTAACTGTACACGGTAGACTTCTGTGCTATAGTCGACATATCAACATTTTCGATTTAATGGTTAAATATTGCTATTTTCATACAATAAAGACAGTTAACAAATTGTTTCAAGAGTAAACGTCAAGGCGCACACAATCTAGCTAGGAGCTCATTTACAAATCTTGCATGGTACTTCCTTTGTGTAGCTTTTGTTAACATCACTTCAGGTAATCAATTTGTTTTTCTCGTTCCTGTCCATCTCTACTGTATTTTCTCTTAACTCCCGCAGGTATTTTGAAATAAAAATTTCAGATTGCAACAGTAGCAGCGAATGTGCAGCGTTCCCATTGCAATGTGAAAGCGCGCTGACAAAATCCGCATTTACGTTTCCAAATTAATAATATTGAAAGGACGATGATCACTAACAGGTGCAATGAATGAATTATTGGATTTAGTATGTAGGTCCGGAACTGTGTTCATGTTCTCCCTTCCAATTGCATTTAACCGGCCACCCAATGTTGTACTTGTTATATTTCAGTTCGAATTTACCCGTCAAATGAATGGGAGAGTTTAGAAATGGCCGCTAACACGCACACAGACCATTCTGCGAAACCGAAACAGGGGCTGAGTAGAACGGACTTGGGGAGATTAGACTCCAATTTGTTTGACAGGAGGGTGGATCAATACAATAACAAACACTTCAGAACAATAATTAAACTTCGTTGTTACCTATAAACCAGAAATATTCCATCCTCACTCCAACGTATGAATATCCGCAATGTTAATAATAGAATAATGTTTGGGTCAGTTGTAATGACTATTTCGTAGCGGGATTGCCATGGGGGATATCTGATTTACATTTTAAATCCCCAACGTGTCGGTTATATGTGCTATGGTGGCACCGTTATACATATAATTCGAACATTAATAATTCAATTCCCATTCAAATCCCAAACAAAATTGTTTTCTCAAATTTGTTGAAAGTTAAATCCATCCACGGTATATATCAATAGACACCGCCCCCGAAAACAAACTACGCAACTTATTTTAGAATGATCTTAGTGGCAACAAGGGTTGTATTCAGACTCTGGGCGACACTGATGTGTAAATTCAGTTTGTAGCTTGTGAAAATAGTCCATTTAGATCGAAAAGCATGTGAATCTTTGCGAGAGACAAGAGCTTTCTCAGCGATTTCTAGAAGTAACATATATTTTGGCGATCGGGGGAGAGATTGCTGAGTGAAGAAAAGGCTGTTGTGAGCATGGGAATTGTTTTTTTTAAAGGAGTTTATGCTTATGCTAAGTGCGTTTGAATGCATGACAAAGTGTTGTCTCTTTTCAGTTCAGAAAAACGGTGTCTGTAAGAAACAGAGGGATGGGGGTGTGGCGTGGGGAAGTGTAGGTGATTTTCAATGTACAGATGTACATGATTTTGATACTAGTGCCTCTCACTGGTAGCAGTACTGGCGTACTAGATGCACACACTGGCCTTTCTTCCGTTCATTCGGTTACATTGCTTAGACCTCAGTAACCATCACTTCGTGTCAAGAGCTACACCTTGGAAAAAAAATCAAAGCTTTTTGATTTCTGACTAGAATGGTTTCTCGAGGCAGCCGAGACGAACTGTTCACTGATAATGCATTTTATTACGAATGCTCAGAATCATCCAAGACATTTAGAGTTTGTCAGACTAAAGCAAATGGGGAAAGCTGCATAACGAGAAGAACAGGTTTTAAGCGTACTTCGCAGACTCTGCACCGTGTATACTAATTAACTTCACACGCAACTCATCAAACAGATCATTTGAATAATGTCCAGCGAAGGACTGTTTCCTCGGAGTTATCAATGCTAAAACCAAGAAATGCATTTTCCTGTGCATTTTTAAAGACCGTTTTTGGCGATGATCGAAGACTCAATGCAAGGAATACATTCCGGGATATTCCCCCTCACTGAACATACATGTCGCCCTACCTTTTCTACAAAAAAAAGTGCAGATATAATGCCGGAAAATCAATGGGGAAAACCAAATGTACAAAATTAACTTGAATACAAATATCAATATAAGGGACGAATAAAAAGTTTCTCCCATGTTTATTTATATATGTGCGCGCGTGTGTAAATATATACATTCATTTCAGAAGGCTATTTACAGTTTAACTGGCACATGTATATACTTGACCTTATTACAGGTTCGATCACTTTATTACGTTGATCCGAAATAAGTTTCATACTTTTTTGCCAACACGGCTAAAGTCTGTGTTCCACCTAAGAACAAAAGATAGATGGTTTTATAATTACTGCGAATGGAATAGAAATGTTTTCTTCACGATAAGGCTTCCTAGTCTGCGAAAGTGTAGAAATTCACGAATATAATTGGCACAGTAGCCGGACCTCGAGAAACGCCGAAACTAGAAAAATAAACTCAATTTCCCCGCCTAGTTTACTGCTTTTGGGACTGAGGCTGGGGACAAAGGTGCCTCCCTTATTCATGCTTTACAAGAGTCCCGTAAGAAATTAATGGCCCCCTTTAAAGTTTTGTTTTGAAGAGATGACATTAGTTATTCATAAGATACTTTAAACAGAAGGGGACCGACTGTATCTTATTAGCATTAACACAACTGATCAATTGTTCAAGACTGGAAACGTTTGCCTCTTCCCAAATCTGGAGGAGATGTCTCCTCCAGTTTTTAAAGCTACACAAGTCACTCGATGCACAACATCCGCACGATTTCCTACTGGTTAACGCCAGGAAATGATAATACAGAAATAATTTGGCAGAAGCAAGTGGCGCTTGACTAAGGGTTTTCTAAGTCTTCTAATAATATTCCACATATTTAAATTCAAAAATGCTTTTGCAGTTTTGAAATGATTATAACCTCATAATTGACTCCACCGCTTTTTTGATTACATTATATCGAAAAACGATTTCTTATAGATCTCGAATTTTTCCATCTGTGCAAACATCCTAGCGTCTGTAAACGATCCCTATTTGACTACCGTGCCATTTTACATATAGGTTCCATTTTTGCGTGTCCATGTTGAATAATCGTATGGGGTCCTGGTCGCGCTCTCTAAACGAGTTGTGACATCAGATGTCATTCAATATTTTATTTTAATTTTATTACCCGTCCTTAACTGCTTAGAATGTTGATCTGTTTTCTTTGTGTAACTTCCATTGCTGTTATGCTATCTGGTATAAAAGTGTATGTGATTCGATTCTTTCTGCCATGTCTTTGTGTAATTCGTATGTTGTCAGGAGATTTAGCCCTGGTTCTCGGTGTCAGCTTTGAGGGACATCACAGATTCATGATCTCACATTAAAATCAATTGAATTCTCCCTCTGTCGCCTGCAGCAATCCCCGGTTTTTTGTTGTTGCCGTTGGACAGGAGAGAAATGGAAAGGGGTGAATCTTATCGTTTAAGAGACCTAAATTCCTTCTTTGAACAGCTTAATCTCACCTTCAATTAAACAACTATAAAATGCTTTACAAATCTCATTTCCTGCAGAAAAAAAAACTACTAATCGATTTACTTTCTCATCTTTCTTTCCAAACAAGAAATCGTTAGCCTGTCCGGGGGACGACCTATTTTAAATTTTTCTGTCAGAACGTTCCTTAAAGCGAATTATTTTCCGCATCCACTTTTCTCCGTAAACTAAATGCATCGCTCCAGCCCCAACATGCACGGTCACACTAATGCACACATAAGATGCAAATGTGAAAGGATATCTCTAAAATTATTAAAATCAACTGTTTGATGACTTATATCAAGCTAAGTTCCAAACTCTTGCAAAATGAAAGTTCTAAAGTTAGACTCAAATTGCAACCTTTATTCATCTTTGAATCGAAAATAACATAGGTTTGCTCTATAGTTGCTAACACAAAAAAAAATACACGCTATGTTTATTTTCATAGATTTTTCTGCATTGAGTTCACAGTTCTACTTTGCGGTCTATCAGCCAGTGTGCTGGATACAGAGCAGGCTTTCCATTTTCATTCTCCGCCCTGACAGTCCCGTGTATTAGTGTCACAGTGACACCCAGTGGAATATACAACAGATAGCTTCTCGGCCTTTTGGCTAAGCTCATGTGTAAGTAGTCTCCGTTCTTACCAGCTTTAATGTCTGATACGTCCCTGAATGGAGGACTCTATATTAATCTGATTTTTGGAGCAGGGAGTTGGAATAGGGATTTGCTCCGTCCACTCCTCGCATCATCTTGATATTGCTGTGTCTCCGAGAATGGTGCACTCCAGCACCTGCAGTTCCTGCTATCTCCGAACATACTATAGATTATAGGTGGAAACCTGTTAGGTTCGTGTCTGTTGCAAACACAACGTAACAAGACTTAAAATAGTTAATCGCACGAGGACACTGCCACCTACCAAATGACTTTATCACTGGGAAAAATCAGAATTCAATGCGCTGTTTGTTTCATGTACAAACTGAAGGCAACAGTAATCGCCATCACCTCACAAGTTATTGAAGTTAGATTTTACTTGAATCGAAATTGCAATTTTTCTGTGAGTATTCAGGATTATTTGCTGGGGGTATGATGTTGATATCTTGCAGCCCTGTTGCGTGGGTGTCTACAATCCAGCCACTCATTTGCCTTCTTCTCAGAAGCAAAATTTGATGATTTATGTTAAAAAGCTGATCTAAACTTTTCTACACAGTGCTAAATGTTTCAGAAACTGCGATTCCAGATCCAAAACAAAAATCTGGGTCTAACCGGTAGTAATCTATTTAAATTAGTGGGTAGTACACAGTAGGCAAGGTACAGACAACCAGAACAATGTACCACTTTAAAACGGAAATGTACACGTAGTTCTAAATCAGCAGAAGATCACCCTATGAAGCCAGCTTGACTCCAGATTGGTACGAATACACATTCTAAAAGTCCCTGGACGATATGTTGAATCTGCTGGGAACTTTATAAATTTCTCCTACCCTAAGTAAGGGCTGAAAGCCGTCTGGAGGCTTCCAATGTTAAAAAAATAATCATCTAGGGATAGGGCTTATTTGTGTACCGAAGCATAGCTCCTTTGTCACCAAACTCAATGCGACCCACAGAGAAGTGGTGGTACAACAGTATTCTGCTTCGCCGAGGATGAAACCATTCACGCAATCCAGTGGCGCGCTTAGACGCTAGCTCTTACCACTCTTTCTTTACACCAGCTACAGAACTGTGAAATCATACAGACCATTTACTGAAGTGTTTTAAATTCAAAATTGGCCCAGAATTTGCTGTCAAAATAATAATGAGGCCAGTAACATTCATTATAATTTAAGCTTGAACGGTACAGTAAATTTATGCGACAGCCAGATGTGCGATGAAAAGCCTATAAAAGTTGCCGCCCTCGTTGGACTACTCTGCCGTACTATTTGCCTTATCACTGAAATGAATTATTGGCTTCAAGTTATTATACGTAAGATACTAGAACATTCACGCTCACCAAAAAATATAAACCAATGATTTGTAATGACGTGGAAAGTACTATTTTTGACTTATTCGGCATTGAAAATCAAATATTAAAATCGTACAGACCAATTACCTCAAGTACTAATTGTTGAAGATTTGAAAATGTCAATAATCTATACATTTTTAAAAATTATTTTCCTTTCCACTTTCTTGCCCCAATCCAACCTTTTTTCGTTTTTTTAAAAATCAGATTTGACATTTAATTCACCTCTCTAATTTACAGTTCCTTCACCACCCATGGTTTATTTCAAAGTCATCCAGTCTGATTAGTTAAGAAGATATACAATTGCCTATCCAGTCAATTCAGCTTCCAAATGCTGTGTTGCTCTCAAACTCCAGAATCACTCACACCTTCAGAGCGACTAACAAACAGCAAAGCTGCCATTAGATGCCCTCAAAAGCAAAATCTGGGCCACAAACTTTTTTTTTAAAATTAAAAAACTCAAAGAATCATCAGCAACAACTCACATTTTTATGGTTTATTTCATGCAATAAAACATTGCAAGTTGCTTCACAGGAGACAAAAGCTAACAACTCTAATTTTAAAAAAGACTGATAATTTAACAAAAGTAGGTAAAAGACTAAGTATCTGCTTAAATCAAAATACACCAAACTCTGTTTTAACTGAAGCAGCATAATTCCATACTGTTCACTCATGTTGTGCTAGAAGTGGCACCAGCTCCATATGTAACTGCAGTATGAAATAAATAGTTAAACAGCGAAAAGTGAAAATAAATGTTTTCTGGTATGTGCTTGACCTATCAGTCACAATCTAACTGTAATGTACCTTACTCATATCTCTCCTTGAATACTGTATCCAATTCTGGTCATCATGACACAGGGTTCAAAATGTTGGAGGCAGTGTACATAATGGCCACAGGGCTGACCGCCTAATGTTAGACATCTGAGTTATGAGGAAAGAAAGAGAGTCTTGGACTTTACAGCCTACAAAGGAAATTTCTAAATTATACTTCTACTATGGAGATATGAAATACAGTAACCAGTATTGAAAATGTAAATCTAGATAAGTATTTTAAATTAAACTACCAGAATAGTAAAACAAAATTTGACTGTCATCAGAAAGTTCTTCTTAAAAAGTATGATGATTACAGACAAACAATGCAACATATGCTTGATGCTGGAAACTGTAATTCCCTTCCTAACAGTGGTTCAAGAAAGTGGTTCATCATCACCAACTCAAGGCAAATAGAGATGGGCAATAAATGCTGGCCTATCTAAATACCAATATTCCGTAAGCAAATAAATTTTTAAAAAATCTGAATCAAAAACACAAACACAACACTAAAAATACTCAGTTCGTCAGACACTATTAGTTTAGGTGGCTTGGCTATGCTAAATTGCCCATAGTGTCCAGGGATGAGCAGGCTAGATGGATTAGCTGAGGGAAAAGCAGGGTTACATGGAGAGGGTGGGAGGTGGTCTGGGTGGGATTCTCTTCAGAGGGTAAATGTGGACTTGATGGGCCAAATGGCCTGCTTCCACACTGTAGGGATTCTAGATCCTGTGATTCTATGATCTCTAGAGAGGGACACAGAGTTAACAATTCAGGTTGATGGCCTTTCATAAGAACTGGGAAAAGTTAGAAATATAGCAACTTCCAGCTTACATAAAAAGAAAGTTGGAACAATGTAAGGGAAGGTCTGTGCTAAGGCAAAATGGAGGAGAGATTAGATGACAAAAGGGATCATTATGCAAGACAAAAGGCAATACCAATGTGACAAGAAAAGAAATTAAAGACAGAGCTAGATGAATTCTGAATGGAAATAACAAAGCTATCATAAATAGCTGCAGTCTTTAAAAATGACAGGAGAAATTATCATCTGAAATTATTGAACTCAATGTTAATCTGGAAAGCTGTAAAGTACTTTATCAAAAGATAAGATTATGTTGTTCTAGTTAATTTTCAATTTTATTGGAACAGTTTAGGAGGCTAAGGACAGAGAGGCCATAATGGAAGTAGGTCAGAGAATTAAATGGCAAATATTAAGATCTAAAACAGAACTGTTAAATTTATATCATGATCTGGTTAGGGACCAATAACATTTTTTTTAACAATATACAAAATTTGTCCTTCCAGGTATTGACTAAGTGAGTAAAGCCACAAGATTCCAGTGATTTTAAACAAACATATAAACTTCACTATACAAGATTAGAAAATGAACACAAATATACACAGATGACTTATTTTCTAATATCTAGAATTAACGAGTTAAATATGATTTGGCAGTCAAAATGTGAATGAACATCCCATAAAAGACATTGAAAAAGCAGATGCAGTCAAGACAGATCCCAAGATTTTTAGCAACCCAGCCTAATGTTAATGACACTGTTGATCACCAAATCTCTTTAAAACTTTGTCTCTTTCACAAAGGAATATCAAATCTTCACTTTTGAAGATCAAACATCGGATTTTCCTCAAAAGCTATTTCACTTTGGATTGCCTCAAAGGGTGCTCACCTTCCAGTGGTTTGAACTTTTTTTGGGACTGCTCTCCCTGAATTTCTAAGGCTGTACTCCAGCACCTGTTCCTGGCATAATTCCAGCTCTTTTATAGACACCTAGTTTCACTAAATTGGCACAATCCCTGTACTTCTTTCAATGCCAGTTTCTCAGCTACATCGAACTACAAATTTCGCTCCTGGGCTTCTTTGAGCCCCAATCCTCTGCTGCACTGGGCAGACAATCCTGTCTAGTAATGTTACTAGATTTGTAATCCAGAAATCCATGTTAATGCTCTGCGAACATGGATTCATATCTCACCATGACAAATGGTGAAAGCTGAATTCACTTTTTTAAAAAAATCTGTAATTAAAAGCTATCCTAGTGCAACCATGTAATCATTGTTATTAAAAACTTATCTAGTTCATTCATGTCTTTCTGGGAGGTCAATCTACCATCCTTACCTTTGTTTGGACTACATGTGACTCCAGACCCATAGCACCTTCTAGGGATGGGTGATAAATATATCCCAGACACAGATGCTAACATTCATGGGTATTCTTTCAAAAAAAAAGGCTCCTGAGACTTCAATGAGTCTCCTGTTCCTCAGAGCTAACAACAGCTGCCTTCAGCCACTTTTCAGATTGACAGAAACTGACTGACTGTTGAACTGATTTGAATGACATGAAAAACAAGCCCCATTCAGTCATCAGGATCAAAAGTAACCAGCATTGGAATATCTTGTGCCTTAAATGTTCACAGGCTGCTAGTATCCACAGTTAGCACTGATAAAGAAATAGAGTTTCATCAAATAGGTAACAAGAAGTTTGGGATTACTCTTAAAGATTGAATGGCAGTGTTCCACAAAGCAGTCAGCTAATATCCATTTAATTTTCCAATATAAAGGAACCTTCTACCCTTTCACAAATCCAGTATGATACCTATCTTTCTGAGATTGTTGTATACTTGACATCTTGGGTCCAGTCTGCAACTACTTCCAACACTTCATTCACTTCCCACTACACTCTTCCATGAAAACACATGAAATAAAACACCAAACATTCCATTCAGGTGAAACAGTGATTTGTATTTGCTGCTCACAATGGAATCTTCTCAACCCTGGATGTAAAATCAGCAACATTACAAGAATACGATCATCTCCAACTGATGCACAATTCTAAAATAACTTGCATTGCTGTTCCTTCATAATTGCTCATTCAAAGATATTGTATTCTCTATTTAATACCATTGTAAGAATACTATCACCAGTCAGACTGCAGCAGTCTGAGAATAAGACTCACCAGCAACTTTGCAGGTTAATCAGGAAAGGATAAGCAACACAGATGATATTCCATGAAAAAAACAAAAGCCTTGAGAAGAATGATCTTGCTCTGGTTGGAGTAGGCAGTATTCATAGTTTTACCTGTTTCCACTAGGTTCCATGTTTGAATTTGTAGGTATAGAAAAGTCAGAAATAGCAGTTGCATTAAACGTACACACAGAGTTTCTTCAGTTGGCTCATATCCCTTTCTCAATTAGTGTTGATTTGACTGACTCAACTAACTTAACATTCAGGAGACTCACCATTGGCCCCACCTTATCCTGAATGGTTAGACGGTAAACAATCAAGATTCCAACTCTGCATTATTGGCTTTTTATTTTCTAATCAAACTGTTCAGAAATGTTATCACACACAACAAGAGCAGTTAGGACCCCTAACTCCTCAGTATTATCTGGTGATCTTGATTAGCCAGTGCACTTGTTGAGACAAGTTTAGCATTGGCTATAACACTGCCGGAGTGTAAATGCCTCCCAATACTCTCTGTTTAGATTAACATGAGGAATGGCTGTTTGGAAGAAGAATTGTAGGTAATTGTACGTTCTTAAATTCAGAGACTGAGAGTTATAATTGACACCGCATCATATTATATGCAAGTGAGCTCTGGCTGTGATCTTCCTGTTTGATTCACTGGGATTTTCCCCATTCTCATTAACACTTACACAGTTGTAAAATTAAATAATAATTACCCCTTAGGTGGCCAACCTGAAATGATTTAAGGTTGCTTAGAGTGATGTTTTATCTAGATTAGCTCACCAGGACATTTACCATTGATACATAACATTCTGTCTTCTTTCTTTGAGCTGTCCCCATCAATACATATTGTCTGTCTTCCTTCCAGAACACTGCTTTGTGAGTTTTTTTTAAGGGTTTACAAATAGAATGCAGTTTTTGAAAAAGTTCATATACAACCTGAATTTCTGGATTCAGATTGGTTAGTCTGATACATGATTGGCATGATAGATTTGATCCCCAAATCATCTCAATTTGCCTAGTCATGTAAGGACTTTGACCAATCTTCTGCAGTTAATAGTTCTACATAATTCAAATTGTTCTATTCAATTCAGCTACCATTGCAATTAACAAGTGTTGATGTGGTTACAAACATTATGTCATAAATACTGCTCTGAATTGGCAGCCAGTCCATTGGCCCTTTCTTACAGTATAGAATGGCTAAAGATATCTGTGGATGTGTTCCCAGCAATAAATGCCTTTAAAAGAGATGAGAAGTGTCAAAAGAACATGTAAATTTATAATTTATTTATTTTTGCTACGAATATGAGTTATACTATTCTGATCAAAAAAAGAATAGTGTAAATTTAAAACTTGCAAAATAAGTCACACCAATGTAACTTCCATGGTATAACACAGTGAATTTAGTTGATTAGAATTTGCTTGCCTAAAATAATATTGAAGTGTGTGAGTAACATATACAGTTAACTTTCCATGTAAGTCCTCAACCCACAAAGAAGTTGAGGAAGTTTGCTAATTTCAGATTGAATTTGAGGGGCTTGTCAGATTTTCTATCTCTTGGTTTGGTCTTTATGCCTGGAAGGTTGGTTTAGCTATTATTATAGTACTATAGCTACTATATTATAGTATAATATTTCTATAATATTATGAACCACAATAGCAAAACATTTTACAGGTATCATTTCAAATCCAGGATTAAATTATAGCTCAGTTGCTCAATGGGAGCCACACATTATTTTTACTCTATGCAATACAGTTTCAGTAAAAGGGAAACAATGCCAACGACATTGAAAAGCACTGTCAGAATCACAATGTTTAAAAAATTGTAAAATGTTTCTGTGATACATGTAGTTCTATTTTGTAGCTTTAGATTGTAATCTCATTTTTAGACTCCCTTTGCGCTGCACCTGCAATGCTTTTCTGCACTCCTCATTGAATATGGTTGGGCCCGAGATTGATGATAATGGTAGAACGATAGCAATGGGAGATTATGGGACATGGCAGGCCATGTGATTCCAGATTGCAATGGAATATAGTTGCAAAAGATCCACAGCATTTCCTGAAAGACCGATTTTAGCTGATAGCTGTTTTGAATCTGTCTCATTTAGCACAGTGGTATTGACATACAACAGAAGGCATCATTGGCGTAACTACAGGACTTCTTCACAAGGGCAGTGGTCACTCCTACCAATACTGCTTTGGACAGGTGCACCTGTAACAGATTGGTCAGATGAGGTCATGTAGGTTCCTGCCTTCTTTCCTTCTCTCATCACCCACTGTATGCTTTTCACTGTTCAGCTAACTTGTCAATATGGTGGTAGGAAGTGAAGTCCTTCTTCCAAGTTGTGTTTAATATGGAGCAGTACAAAGTCTGCAGTTAAGGGAATGCCTCAATAAGTTAATTGGCACAGATCAGCTAACGCATCCTCAGATTGTAGTTGAAACATCAGATTAAATTACGTAGACATTAAAATTGTCTTGCTTATCTATTTTTTCCAAGTTTCATTGTTTGCCTTTCAGCTGACTCAAAGTGATTTATATTAACTGAACTCTGCATTGTAGAGAGAAAAGTAAATAGCAGTATGGAATTTGAAACATCAACAGATCAGCCACAATCTCAGCGAATGTCAAACAGCAAACTCAAGGGGCCAAATGGCCTACTTCTGCTCCTCAGCATATGTTCACATGCATGTTCGTAAATGCTGACATCCGTCTGAAGTAGGACCAGATGAACACAAAACAGGCAGGGGACAATTTGGACTAATAATAGCACAAATATTCACTGATCATTTGCAATCCTGTTCAAATAAGGAAGCTAAGCTCATGTGCATGCAATTCTTAAATGGTGTATGATCATGTTTAAATTGTTATTTTGTCATTCTATTTCAGGTAGAAGTGAGAAAGGTAAGTGTGTAGCAATATCGGTAGCTAATGATAGAAATTAAAGGTAGAATCAAATTGAAAAAACGCACAATTCCATGAAGATTAGTGTCAAGTCAGAAGGATGAAATGTAATACACAGCAAAGAATGACTATAAAAAGAGAGAGATTAGAGCAAAGAGAGAGCTAGCTGAAATTATAAATACTGAAAGTAAGAGTTTCTGCCGATATAATAAAGTGCCACATAAAATGTTTTTGTGGAAAATAAAAGCTCATGGTGTACAGGCATGTATAAAAATGGCTAAACAGGAAGCAAAGAGTAGCCATAAATGGATCTTTTTCAGGTTGACAAGATGTAACAAGTGGTGTGCCACAGGAGTCAGTGCTGGGATATCAGCTGTTTACAAGTTAAGTAAACTACGTAGATGAATTTCTTAGCCAATGTAGTCCCATTGTTTAAGATGGGTAGCAGAGATAATCCTGAAAATTACAGGCCTGTGAGTTTCACATTGGTGATAGGGAAATTATCAGAAAAGATTCTCAGGGACAAGATCTACATGCATTTAGAAGCAAATGGACTTATTAGCGATAGACACCATGGTTTTGTGTGGGCGTTGTGCCTCACTAACTTGATTGAGATTTTTGAGGAGGTGACAAAGATGATTGATGAAGTCACATGGTATCAGGGTGAGCTGGCAAGATAGATACAGAACTGGCTTAGTCACAGGAGACAGAGGATAGCTTTGGAAGGATGCTTTATGGAATGGAGGGTTGTGACTAGTGGTGTTTCACACGGATCAGTGCTGGGACTTCTGCTGTTCACGATCTACTTAAATAATTTGGAGGAAAATGTAGCTCATTTAATTAGTAAGTTTGCAGATGATACAAAGATTGTGGAGTTGTGGATCATGAGGAGGCCTGTCAGAGCTTACAGCAGGCTTTAGATCAGTTGGAGGCATGGGCAGAAAAATGGCAGATGGAGTTTAATCTGGACAAATGTGAGGTGATACATTTTGGAAGGTCAAGTACTGGTGGAAATTATACAGTGAATGGCAGAACCTTTAGGAGTATTGGTATGCAGAGGGATCTGGGTGTGCAGGTCCACAGATCACAGAACGTGGCAGCACAGGTAGATAAGGTTATAAAAAAGGTCTATGACATGCTTGCCTTCATTGGAAGGGGCGAGGAGTAGAAGGATCGACAAGTTACGCTGCAGCTTTATAGAACTTTAGTTAGGCCATATTTGGAATTTTGAGTACAGTTCTGGTTATCACTTTACCAGAAGAATATGGATGCTTTGGAGAGGGTACAGAAAAGATTTACCAGGATATTGCCTGGGGTTTGTATGGGGGATTTTAGCTACAAAGAATGGTTGGATAGACTGGGTTTGTTTTCAATAGAACGCAGGAGGTTGAGGGTGACCTTATAGAAGTTTATATGATTGTGAATGACATGGATAGAGTGGAAAGTATGAGGCTTCTTCCCAGGATGGAGGGGTTAATTACTAGGGGACACAGGTTCAAGGTGCTGGGGGGTGGGGTGGGGGGAGTAGTTTCAAAGAGATGTACAAGGCAGGTTTTTCATACAAAAGGTGGTGAGTCCCTGGAACACGCTGCCAGAGGTGGTGGAAGCAGACACAATAACAGCATTCAAAAACACCTCGACAAATACATGAATAGGAAGGAAATAGAGGGTTACAGATCCTGTAGGTGAAGACAGTTTTAGTATGGAAGGGCAAAATGTGTTGGCGCAGTCTTGGAGGGCTGAAGAGCCTGTTCCTGTACTGTATTGTTCTTTGTTCTTTGAAGGGAGAAAAGGCATAGCTGCCAAATTTGCTGATGACACAAAGATAGTCAGGAACACAAGTTGTAAATGGAGGCGACAGAAATAAGTTGAGTGAGTGGGCAAAGATGTATTAAAGAGAGTCTAATGTGGGAAAATACAAAATTGCCCATTTTGACAGGAAGAACAAAGAAGAAGCATATTATCTAAATGTGAGAAATTGCAGAGTTTTGAGATGCAGAAGAAATTGGATGTCCTATTGCATGAATTACAAAGGCAGTATGTGGGGACAGCAGGTAAATAGGAAAACTAATAGAATGTTATCATTTGATGTGAGGGGAATTTTAATACAAAAGGAGGTTATGCTTCAGTTACACAGGGCCCTGGTGAAACCACATCAGAGATACTATGTATAGTATTGGTCATCTTATTCAAGGAAGGTATTAATGCAGCAAAAGCAGTTCAGAGAAGGGTTATCAGACTAATATATGGAATAAAAACAAGTCTCTGGAGAAACTCAGCTGCTTTGGCAGTAACTGCAGAGAGAAAGCAGAATCAATGCTATGGATTTAGTGATCTTCTTCAGAACTGACAGTAGCTAGGAAAAGATGGCATATATCCTGAAGACAGGGGTTTTGGGATGGGGAGAGAAGGAGTATGTAATAGGCAGAGATGGAGCCCCAAGAGAGAACAGCAGTTAGACGAAGGATGGGAAATGGTGAGCCAGGGAGAAAGAAAAACTGATAATCAGGACCACTAATAGATCAAAATGAATTAGCTGTGATGGAAGCAGTCCATGTTATGACACAGCTGGGTTTGTGAGTTGCAAAAAGAACATGGAAGAAGGTGTTCAGTCCCTAAAATTATTGAACTTGATGACTCCTGAGGGGCTTCAGAATCTCTAAATGGAAAATGAGATGTTGTTCTTCTAGCTTGCACTAAGTCATTCTTCAGCACTGCAGCAGGCCCAAGACAGAAATTTTGGCCAGGGAATATGGTGGTGTGTTGAAATGGCAGGTAACTGAAAGCTCAGGGTTATTTTTGCTGACAGAATGTAGGTATTCCACAAAGCAGTCATGCAGTCTGCACTTCATCTCCCCAATGTAGAGGGGACCACATTGTGACACACAAATACAGCAGTTCTGGTAAATCGCTGCTTCACCCAGACGATGTGTCTCGGGCCTTGAATAATGAGGACAGAGGAAGTAAACAGGCAGGTCTTACACCTTTTGCAATTGTATGGGAAGGTGCCATTGGGGTGTGAAGAGGTCTTGGGAGTGGAGGAAAAGTGGACCTAGGTGCCTGGAGCGAATGGTCCCAGTAGAATGCTGACAAGAGAGGGGAGAGGAATATGATCTGATAATGTCAAACCAGTGGAGGTGACTGAAATGGCTGTTTATGATCCTTTGCATGCATATGCTTGTGCAGCAGAAATTAAGGACCAGAAGGACTCTATCTGTGTTGGGGGAGAGAGGAGAAGGAGGGAGGGCAGAAGTGTGGGAAATGGGCCAGACACAGCGGAGGACCTTGTCAACCACAGTGGCAGGGAATCCTCAGTTGAGAAAAAAGGTGGAAGTTTCTGGCGCCCCATGGAAGATGTGATAGAGATGGAGAAACTGGGAGAATGGAATGAAATTTCTGCAAGAAGCTGGGTGTGAGAATGTATTGTCAGGTAACTGTGGAAGTTGGTGGGTTTGGAGCCGATATTGCTGGCCAGCATATCCCCAGAAATGGAAACAGATGTTGAGAAAGGGAAGACGGAAGTTGGAGATAGAATACACAGAATGGTGAGGTTGTCTTGTGAGGGAACATTGGACAGGCTGGGCTTGTATCCTCTGGAATTTAGAAGAGTAAATGGCAAATTGATTGAAAATTATAAAATCTTGAGAGTTCTTGACAGAGAATATGTGGAAAGGATTTTTCATCTTATTGGAGAATCCAAAACTAAAATAGAATAGAATAGAGATTTATTGTCATATGCAATTTTACGTGAAAAATACAGTGAAAAGTTTTATAAGTTACCCCACCACAGCACCTACATCAATGACAGAAGTCATACATAATAATTTTTTTAAAAAATTAAGACAAAGTTCATCACAGTTCAGTTAACAGCTCCTGGGCTCGGGGAAAGCTGATAAAGGAACAATGGAATACCCTGAAGACACAGCCAGGATGAGACTGCCATTCCAGGTTGAGATCACCAAATCTCGGTAAAGACTATCATGGGCTGGGCCGCTGGAATACTGGGCCAGAAGTTTCTACCAAAGAAGACTGCCATGCCAGGCCAAGACTACTACTTCTAGACGAGACTGCCTGCCAGACGACTGAAATACTTGAAAGCCGAAGGCGAAGAAGACCTCCACACTGGGACAAGACTGCCACACGGGTCAAGAATGCTAAGCCAGCACAAGAGCACCACACGAGGAGACAGCCAACTTGTGCCAAGACTTCCACTTCTCCACCTTCAGATGCCGGAGGCCAGCTGTGGACCTGAAGCCATGGCCTAGCCTGCAAATCCAGGCCAGGGGAGTCAGCCTGGGACCTGCTCCTTGCTCGCCAGGAGACCATGCACTGGGGTGGAGCAATGTCTGGCTCGTCCTGATGTTGCTGCCACTGCTACAGGAGGCCTCTTCCTTCACATGCCGCTTAAAAGAAAAGGAAACAAGAAAAAAGAAAAAGAAAATAAAAAGAATTGAAGAAGAAAAAAAAAGAGGAGCCGATGGGAGTGAAGGAGCCCCTGGCTCAGCCCATCAACTCCTCCACCATCTCGATAGGGTTCATTGTTTAAAAATAGAGGATTGCCCATTTAAGATGGATGAGGCAATTTTTTTCTCTCACAAGGCTCATGATTCTTTGGAACTCACTTCCTTAAAAGTCAATGAACTTCGAGTATTTTTAAGACAATTGTAAATAGTCTTGGTAAACAGGGCGTGAAATGGTTATCATCAGCAGACAGAATTTGGATTTTTTTTATTCACTCATGGGATGTCTTTAACCCAGACAAATTAACTGGTCTTTAATTTGTTGATTGTTGATTTTGTTGTGTTGTCACATAACAACTGATCATATTTGAAAAGCTGCTCATTCTAAAGCACATTCTAATGTAATTGCAAGATCTTGCAAGATTTCTGTCTTCACAAAACAGTGCAATACAGAAGAATGAAAATCACATTCATTTTTCACCTACATCAGGATGGAAAACACTTCTTTTTTCTCACCTAGATCAGCATTAATCACTTCCTGATTTAAGTACAATTTGACAAAAGTCAATGTCTGCAGTGACTCTCTGCTTTCCATAAACAACGCACACAAATTCTAACTTCAGGAAATCATCAAAGTCAACGTTCCCATTTCTAAATCAGTCATCATTACAAGATGACACTGCTAATCACTGCCAGTTAGTAAATTGTGGACTGTTCCATAGTGTTGGCTATAAGTTCTAGCTATCCATTCTGCAATGATAAAGCCCAATCCATATTTTTTGCGAGATCTTTCAGTGTATGAATGTGAATGATCCAAATCTAAATTCTGGTCAGAGACATAATTAAGTCACGAATTCACTCAACTCTGCTCCAAGTATCATGTGCATGCATAGTGAAACCTAGGCTAAACAAGAACAATTATGTAAGGAACATAAGTTATTGCTATGGTTAGAATTTGTTAAGTGTTATTAACACGTTAAAATTTAAGTGTGCTGTAATGCACATGAAATTTTAAGAACAAAGTGACATGGTTTATCAACAACATAAGCGCGTTAAAATACTGGAATTCCATTACTAACAATATTATGAAGGTATCTACACCACACTGATAGCAGCAATGTAGGTAAGTGGCTCACCACCAACATTTCAACGGCAGTTAAATGATAGGTAACAAATGCAGGCCTTACCAGCAATGCCACATCCAATGAATGAACAAAAGAATGTGATAACAAGGCTTGGAGTGTGGGATCACATGGTCTAATTATCGCATGGTCTGCTATTACACACAACCCATCGTTAGACACTACAGTCCCCATTCGCAGCTATTTATTCTCATAGACTGATTGTTATTAACTCCTTTGTCTGTCCAATTGTTCTTCTCTCTCTTTGGGCTCTATCTCCACCTATTGTTTACTCCTCAACCCCTCCCCTGACCCTATCTTCAGCATAAAAACTGATTCTCTCCTGGCTACCATCAGTTCTGAAGGGTCAGTGGACCTGAAATATTAAGTCTGATTTCTCTCCAGAGATGCTGCCAGACTGCTGAGTAGTTTTAGCAACATCTGTTTTTGTTTCTGATTTCCTGCATCCTCAGTTCTTTTGTTTTTTTCTGTTTGGGAATCATCCACACATTTATAAAATCCTTAACATTGTGATGGCTCTGGGAATAGCGAGAGTCAATTCCCGGCACAATACTCCAATGAGGTACAACACATCAAAGATGAAAACAAAGACCAGAATAATATAGGAATCCGATTGACGGAAGCTATAGCAAAATGTATAGCAGAATTGGGTGACAAATGCAGCAAGGCCCAACTGGATATCAAGAGCAACTCATGTCATCTTTTATGATTTGTCATAAGCAGCATGGCAGGATTCTCAAATTTGCCAATTGACCATGATTATTACTTGTAAAATGCCTTGTTAACAGCTCAACTTGCCTCATTGGTATTTCCATCTTACCAAACTCACCAAATAAGCTTGACATCAGGAAAATGTGACAAGGAAGCCAGAGTGAGCACCTGGCTGGTTGTTTGCTCCAAAAGACCTCCATGTTTGAAGCCAGGCATGCTCTGTCAGCCACATGCACCCCATATCCATACATTAGCAACTGACATGTGCTAGCCTGTAAGAACCCTCATGGCATATTTCCAATCCACTTACAGGATGATACTGCATTTCAATGATGCACCTTGGCCTGCATCAACAACAATCATTATAATGCTACGGCAAGAACCCTTTATTGTCAGGGTCATGTACCCAACTCATGGACTGGACCAGGCTTTATCTCCAAGCTTCGTGCTTGCTGTCATAGTGCTTGCTCACCATAAGCTTACCTAAATGCTCACAACATTCCCGCCTGGCATTGCCCTGCCTTTTTTGCTTTGTCCCCTTAACCAGACACACTAGGCTCACAGTACTGCTGTCTTGTTGTGCCATTTAACATAGACAGGGGTTCCCTGCAGAGTAAGTCAGGGGCAGTACAATACCAGTCCAGGCCTTTTCAGGGCAATAAAAGTCAGGATCAACTCCTCAAAATGGGGAGAATGGGAGGGGGAAGAGGAGGAATGACGGGTAGTCAGCTTGATGCCTTCTGCCATATTGTGGGCTGTTTTCCTCATGGAACAAGAAAGAAGCAGGTATTGTAGGAGATGAAAGTAGGTGATACAGCTATTACTGTTGGTGCAGGTGGAGAGGTGTTCTGAGTGAGTAAGTGGGTATGCCAGTAAGCACACAACGTTAGTGGTATTGGGGTGGATAACAATGAGCATGGAAGTTGTTGCAGAAAACAGTGAGAGGGTGTTAGAGCATGACACTTGTTGGGAGGTGGGTTCAGTTGCAGAGATAAGAGTGAGTGTGAGGTATAGGAGAGAAAAAGGAGGCACTTACCCTGTGAGAACACATTGATCTTCTTCCTACAGTGCTGGGCATTCCTCAAGACAACTGGCAGTGGTTTCACCCAGACGGCAATGTTGGACAAGGCTGGCATGGTCTGGTGCTGTGGACTCCACTCCTGGCCCTGATGGAGAATGAAGTCCTGTGTACCTTATGATCCAGCAGGACCTTAAGGACCCTGCACAGAAAGCAAGGTGCTAATTTCTCCCTGTCTGCACATGCGCAGCAAATGTCAGCAAGTCTGCAGGGCTTGACAACTCCAGGTTGACAGAGCTTGTCTGGAAGCACGATGAGTTTTTACAGTTGACGCTGTCACATTGGAATGCCTGTTGATATTGGGAAAATGCCCCAGGAATGGCGCATGGTAAGATAGGGTGGAAATTGGACATGAGAGATGCCAACGGGTGTGATAGGTAATTAATGAGATGAGTTTGCTAAGATATGGCCAGAGAACTTCTCAGCCTTTGCATGGTAAACCTTCCAAATATCTCAATGCAACCAAAGAAAAAAGATAATATTCCGTCCAAGGAATCCATTTCAAATACTGAGGACATTTTAATTTTTACTATCAAGTAGCTTTCCTTGGACACAGTGGGAAGAAATCTCCTGATTCTGTTAACATATATTACTTTCAGACCATCTTGGTTGTACTTTTGTTCAAAGTACATAATACTACCCTGCTTGAGTAAGAAATGCCTTTGGTTTTTGCAGCTGCAGGGAATGTCAATTGATACAAGGTTTTTTTGATACAGAAAGACTGTACAGAACTGCCTTAGAACCTGTGAATGCAGATAAAGTTTTTTTAATGAATAAAGTATATCTTTGCAATAAGAAAAAATTATTTAAAAGCAATTGTCCCAGCAAATCTAATAACCAGTTAACTACCTTATATGTAAGAAATAGTCAATAAGGAAACAAACTTTTCTAGAAATTTCAGACTGTTCATTAAAATAGCAAAGTCATCTACTGGCAAAATGCATACAAATCTGAGAATCCAAATCTCAGACATTATTAAAAATTTATATAGAGACCTGTGATCATAAAAAGAGTTAAGATTTGCAATTTTTTATTTGTTTGAGATAAATGAGGCCAATTTCCAGATGATCATAAATATATCAATTTCTGAACACTAGATGGCACCTCGTATTGTTATAAAATCAGCTCTGCCACTGGAAAATTTTAATGCCAGAAGTATTGGTGACTGTTTTATTACTTATTTTGTGTTCACTTTGTTTAAAAAAACAAATTATTCCAATGTACTCGTAGGCATCTGTGCATGTTTGGCTTTTGACAAGAGTACTGTAGGTTTGAAGACAGCCATCTACAAATTTCCTAGGTCACATATGGTTTAAACAGATGAAAAAGAACTAAAACAATGCAAAGAAGAAAATGAGATACAGATTAAAATTCACACAAAAGATACTAATTAATTTTAACTCATTTGAACCTATAAAGTTACACTTATTTGCAGTGATGGCCGTTTGATTTTTAGTGAAAATACACTTAGGTGGTGAATATCAGATGTATGTTGAAGATTCCAAAAGATGTTCAAGTAACAATGGTTTCTTGCCTGTGCAATATTTATTTATCTATCAACATCAAAGCAGGGTATCTGTCCATTTACTTGATTGCTGCTTGAGCAAATCTGTAATGCAAAAATTAGATGCTGTTTACTTTCTTTTTGTTCATTCATGGGATGAAGATATTGCTGGTTAGTTCAGCATTGATTGCCAATTGTTTATTGCCCTTGAGAAGATGATGGTAAGTTGCCTTCTTGATCCACAGCAATCCATTTGGTGTAGTAACAGCCACATACCATCAGGGAGGGTGTTCCACAATTTTGACCTGGCAACACTGAAGGAATGGCAATATATGTCCAAGTCAAAGATGGTGAATGATTTGGAAGGGAAATTGCAAGTTGTGGTGTTGCCAAGTATTTGCCTTTGTTCTTTGAGATGACAGTAATCGTGCGCTCAGAAGCAACGTTTCCACTAAACTGCACCGTGGCGTGCACACAGCCACTCCAAGGTGCCGAGCATGAGGATTTACACAACTGAGAAACTGACTTCCGATCCCAGAAGTTGCTGCCGCATGTGGACCTCGGAGGCACGAAAATTAGAGAGAATGCTGCTTGGAAGCTGCTTCTAAAGTGCTTTCGTGTAGATGTTACACAATACTGCTAATCAGCATTAGTGGTGGAGGGACTGAATGTTTTGTGGCTGGGGTGAATATAAAGTGAGCTGTTTTGTCCCGGATAGTGTCAAGCTTCTTGAATATTGTTGGATCTGCACTCATCCAGGAATGTGGGGAGCATCCCATCACACTTCTGAATTGTGCCTTGACAATCGTGGGCAGAATTCAGGAAGTCTTCAGTTGAATTATGCCTTGAAAGATTCCTAGACTCTAGCATGCTTTTGTAACCACAGTATTTATATGCCTCGTCCACTTCAGTCTCTGTTCAATGGCAGTTCCCTGGATGTTGATGGTGGGGGGTATTCAGTGATAGTAATGCCATGGAATATCACAGGGCAATTGTTAGGTATGCTCTTATTGGAGAAGGTCTTTGCCTGTTACTAGTGTGGCATGTTACTTTCCACAAGCCTGGATGTTGTCCTGGTCTTTCTACATTTGAACATGGACTGCATCAGTTTTGTGTCTAAATTTCACTGGCTGAAAGGTGGTTTAGGACACCTTTAGGTTGCAAAGGATGCAATATGTAGTCTTTTTCCCCTTGATTGGCCTGAAATAACATGAAGTAACAGTAAAACTTGACAGAATTGACCTCATGGATGTAGAAATTGCACAAAGTTTATCGAAAAGCATTTTAACAAAAATTATTAATCTGAAGTTCAGTTTTGAAGAAGTCATATCGGACTCGAAATGTTAACCCTGATTCTCTCTCCACAGATGCTGCCACACCTGCAGAGTTCTCCAGCATTCTGTGTTTGTTTTCCAGCATCCACAGTATTTTCTTTTATTCGATTATTAACCTTTTTACTTAGGATCATGTTTATATTTCAAACATGTTTATATTTTAAACTGACCCGCTGGGAGAACAACGGGAGGCGATGGACTAGCGGTATTATCGCTCAATCTGGAGACCCAACTAACGTTTTGGGGGATACAGGTTCGATTCCGGCCACGCAGATGTGGGGTGGGGGAGGAATTTGAACTCAATAAGAATATAATGATGACTGTAAATTAATTATCGATTGTTAGGGGAAACTCCATCTGTTTCTCTAATGTCCGTTATGGAAGGAAACTGCCATCCTTTCCAGGTTTTGAGAAAGCATAAGAAATTCACCCCAGCGGATAACAAGTAACAGCGCTTTCACCAAAACAAACGACATTGACCAGAAGCAATAAAAGCCTGGCTTAAAAAGCTCAAATCGTGGAATTATAAAACAAAAGATACCGAAACAATGGGTTTTTCGCCATCTAAAAGACTTGGTAAATGTTGGATGATTAGTTTTGCGAAAATCGTTTAGAATTCAGGAATAACTTCTACTGTGAGTGGCGAGGATGACGTGCACGCGCAAAGGTCACGTGCGGCCGCGCGCTGGCACAGCCGTTGGTGTGGCGGCCACGTGACCAGCAAGCGAAGGCGAAGGCGCCGAGACGTTGGAGCCACTTCAGAGATGGTGACGGGGACTTACTCCGATCGTCCCCATTCCTCCACCATTTTTCCTCCGCCCTCCCCCCCCCCCCCCCACCCCCTCCTCCAACTAATAATAACTCTCATTGCCCTTTCCCCAGCCCCCCCCCGCTACCTCTACCACCTCTCACTCCCCTCCATCCCTCTTCCTCCACTTCTTCTTTCCCACTACTTTTCACTATGTTAAACTTAGTATTATTATTTGTGGTCACATGTTCTTCTTACTGTTCCCTGTAGGAACATATATCTCGTTTTGATGGACGATGGTGGTTATCACAAAGTCCACGAAGAAGCATGCTTGTACACACACGATCAAATCTTAGTATTTCACGTCTTGGTTAGTTTCAGTGGATCAAAGTATATAGCCAATATCATTTAACTCTCCATAAGCTTAGACACAGTGACTCGAATTGTCTGATCTGGGTTGGTTGGAATCCCCTTTTCCAACGCAGATCAAACTGAAAATTATCCACATATCTATAGAGGAGTTCCTAACTGGAACCTCTGGGATCAGGAACCTTCCCAGCTGAAGCAACACTTTCCAGTCCAGGAATCCACAAAGGAAGGAACGGAAAGGTGCCGTAGCTGTTGGGTCCCAGGGTTGGGAAGTCCGGTGCCGGTAGTGGGGGGGAGGGGAGGGGGAGTCGTTTCTTTAGGAGATCGGGCATCTCAGTGGTGGATGGTTAATGAGTTTAACAACCAGAAATTACAACTAAGTTTTAATTCCTCTAACTTTTCCTGGCTAACTATTCAGGTAAATGAGTCACAGTCACCCAAAGTCTCTAACTCCAGCCAGAGCTGGAAACTTCTTGGAGACAGCAGCTCATCAGAAACATCAATTTCCCAGCCATTTCCTGCAGACTCGGCTGAATTGTGTCCTTCACATGGTCTCAACGTATGGATGATCTGAGTCTTTTCCTGAATTAGTTGTCAACTAAGATTTCATTTGATGAAGAAAACAAATTGTTCTAATATGGTGTAATAAGTGCAGCAAAGGTTTATTAAATTGATTCCTGGGATGGCATGGCTGATGAACTAGGAGAGAGTGATTTGGTTAAAGGCTTACTAAGCAGACTGGCCTCATAGCTGAGTGACTGTCTAGGGTGGCAAGACAAAGGCAAAGCAGGAGATGTTTAAATGGACTTCGGTAAAACCTTTGACAGGGTTCCGCATAGTAGACTAATTGGTAAAGTTAGATCTCATGGGATTCAAGGTAAACTGTAAGAATAAACTTTACTGGACTGTTATTCAAGTTTTTGACCAATTGACATCGAATACACCTTTTGTCTAATAAAACAGTCAACTAAGACTCAAAGATAGTAAGAACTGCCGATGCTGGAGTCAGAGATAACACAATGCAGAGCTGGAGGAACATAGCAAGCCAGGCAGCATCAGAGGAGCAGGAAAGCTGATGTTTCGGGTGGGGACCTGAAGAAGGGTCCCAACCCGAAGCGTCAGCTTTCCTGCTCCTCTGATGCTGCCTGGCCTGCTGTGTTCCTCCAGTTTCACACTGTGTTATCAACAAAGATCCAAACCACATTTACTCACCAAGTCATGTCTAAACTGCTTTTACCTGGGGAGAACTAAATAATAGCACTAAAGATGTACTTCCGTATAGCAATGAAATTAACAAAGTGTACAGTCAGCTATAATATTTGAGTTAGCTGCCATTAATTGGTGAGAAAACACGAAGGGTTTTCCAATATTCTTATAGTTATCTTTTCTGATTCTGGTTCTGTATTTCAGAAACATTTACAACTGTAATAACCAATGAATATCAAGAGTCAACACGTACAGAAGTGATCAGCAAAATGTTCTTTGAACAATTCATCGATCCTAAAACTAAAAATGAGGTAACAGCCAAATACTTAGTCTGTACACACCTTTTTTCTTCCAACCCAGCAAAGAAACATTCCAAAATTGACTGGCTTTACTCTGGTTACTGTAGCAGCCCCAAATGGTGGAGGTTTTTCAACAGTTAAGGAGGCAACTAGTAAGCAGCGAGAAAGGGGTATAGCAAAAGCAGTACTGCCATTAGGCAGAAGAATATGCAATGAAAAGTAGAGTGGGACCCCCCCCCCCTTCCACATCTTTCTCTCTCCTCTCCTGTATTTTAGCCCATTTTCACTCCATTACATTACTAGTTAAAACTGGCCAACTTCTTTTGCTTCTTTAGCTTCTTTTGATTATTTTCCATCTCCAGAAGGTTTAAAGCTCTAACTTTTTATTTGTTCATGGTGTTGCTGGCTAGAAAAAGCATTTATTGCCCAGAGGAGAGGCTGCAGGCTTGCTGTCACTTGCTGGCCAGATCAGGTAAGAATGACATATTTACTTTCCTAAAGTACATTCCTGAAACAAGATGGATTTTACAATAATGGTTACGTGATCACCATTAAGCTAACTCTTACTCCAAGTTATTTTTGTTGAATTCATATTTCACCATCTGCCGTGGTGGGATTCAAACCCATAATCCTAAAACATTACCTAGAAGTCTGAATTCCAAGTCTACTGACATTACCAGTACACTACCACTTATCTTATTGTTTTACCAATCCTTTCCTTAACCTTCTTTGTTGCTTTCTCCTTCCCCTACCTCATACCAGTGGCCTTGTCCCAATTTAGTGTACCTTGCTCATCCTGCTGTTTTATATGATGTGGCCCCCATCATGCCTCAGCTGTAGCCCAACTTCCAACTTGATGTGAAAGCTGCATTTACACTTGACTACTCATACAATTCTGTGAGAAGTTAACTATCTGATTAAACTGGTGTTTTAAGGTTAGGTACAATAATCTGTGCGTAGGGTATATAGTCACAGATTACTATGTTGATCTTATTTGTGAATAACGATTTCAGTACAAAATTATTTCAAGTTGGAGGATTAACTGCATACCTCCACTGGTTGAATGGGGTTTCTTAGGCCTCAGTGAGGACTGGCATAGAAATGAGTAGGCGTGTTACTTAATGCTACTGATCAATATACCATTTTAAGGGCTCCATCACATCAAGGGGCCATTTTCCACTGTGGGATAATGATATACTATATGTCTCCACTCCCATTTTGTCACTGTTGCACATAGGAACGAAATGACACAGCAAAGATGAATATTTACCTACTAAATTTGAATTTTTTTTTATCTTGGCATGCCCATTTTTCTTAGATTGATATAGATTTTTTAGAGGCACTTCTACAACAAGGTGCTAACATAAATTTCATGGATGTGAATGGATGCACTGTTCTGCACGAGGTAAAGTATATTAAATCTTGCATATTTATTAGTGCGTTGTATTTTGGAATACCTAATTTTAAACTGACCTGAGGCTATTATTTGAGTAATAAGTAACAGAATAGTTAACCGTAAGATCATTTAACAAATCTGACTACACAGCTACATAAAATCCAGTCTTCAGTTGAAAACCTTTATACTATTTTCTAATTCATTTTTCTTTTTATAAAGGAGTGATGTAAATATATTAGATCATTGATCCTTCCATTCTATCCATTATATTTATGTTTTTTCATGTTCCTGAGCATGTCGTTGAAGTTTCCTTACAGTCTTAGCTTTGCCTTCATTTTCTTTCTTATCTCTTAAGTGCAATTTCCTTCTTCCGCAGTGTTCATCTACCACCTTGGTAGATGAACATTGACATTCTTTGACTGAGTCTATGACATGAAATTTTTCTTTGATGTTCAGTTTAGTCATTAAAATCTGTTCTACAAAGTGGCCAGCTTGTTTGTTTGGTCCCAATCATACCTTTTTAATACAACCAGCTCATTTCCTACAACAGTTTCTCTATTTTCCCTCAAATCTCCTTGGGAACTTTCCAGAGTTCTACACTTAACACCCTTTTTTAAATCTTGCAGTTCACACTGTCCTTTAAGAACAGAGGATGAACATCTTCTTGCGTGCTGATAATCTCCAGTTGTATGTTATTGCCACGCCATTTTTATCTCCACATTACCAAGTTATAGCGGTGTTATTTCTTTCTGAAACTTAACATGACTGAGACCAAGGTCATCCTAATTGTTTCCTACCAAAAACTATTGACTCTAGTAATTGACAACATCTCCTACCATAGCCATGCCATCAGATTGAATTAGATGATGCACAACATCAGTGGCACATTTCGCCTTGATACGCCCCTGAAATGTCTCATAATTTCATAATTCCTCTGATACTCCACTTACAACCTTATCTCACTTGTACTATACTGAAACTTTCATCCATTCCTCATCACTTCTAATTTCAACATTTTCTGCAGTCTTAACTTTCATCTAAGTTTAAATTTATATAATCTCCAAATTGTGATGCCTTGAACAACTGAGTCCCATTCTCCTATACAATAATTCATAACACAACTAATGAATATGAACAATCTCTTTAATAAATAAAGGAAATTGCACAAGATAAATAAAATGTATCTGTATTTATATACACATATATATCTATATCACTATTTTGGTAGACGTGACAATAAATCAAAACAAATATTATGTTATTGTATTGCAGATTGCTGGTAATCTTGTCAAACTTTTCATAATCAAATTAATAAAACTTGGGTTTATACATGAATGAATAAAATACTTCTTGATAATTTACATTGAGCCCCAACATGCCATATTTATGTAATTGGTGTAGGTAGCTCGAAACTGGCATGTGGATATTGCAATATTTCTTGTCGAGCAAGGCGCTGATGTGAACCATACTGATGTTTTTGGAAGAACTGCCCTACATGTGGCAGCTGCTGCAAACAATGTAGAAATGATTAAATTCCTTATCCAGGAAAAAGGTATCAAGATATGGATTTATTTGAAAATAATATTTTAGTGAAAACACTCCAAATGCCTGCAAATGCATATATTTTGCACTTTAGTAACAGCATTTTAATAATTTTTTTTGTTGAAAATCATTTGGCACAACAACTTCTATAAAAAGTGATTAGGTGTTAATATTTTACAAAGTTAAGTAAATGATTGTTGAAAAGCAAATTCAGTTTCTAATGCGGGTATTTTAAAGGGAGATGGCATGGTGATAAAGTTACTAGACTACTGATGCAGGAGCCCAGGCCAGTATTCTGAGGACATAGTTGAAATTCCACCATGGCCACTGGTAGAATTTGAATTCAGTTAATAAATCTGGAAAATAAAATTAAACTCAGTAATGGTGACCATGTCAACTATCATTGATTGTTGTAAAACCATCTGGTTCATTAACGACTTTCAGGGACGGTAAATAGCCATTTGTACCTGATTTGACCTTCATATAAAAACAGGTGCACAGCACTGTAGCTGTATTTTAATTGCATGCTGAAATGGCCCAGTTAGGTACTCAGATCAGTGGAAATTAAGGAAAGGCAACAAATGCTGGCCATGCCAGTGACATCCATGAAAGAATAAAGGATTGTTTAAAAACTCTAATAAATCCCCTGAGATTACAGAATGTTACAAAAGGAATGTCTTATATCAATTCTTCAGACAAGCTTTGTAACTATAGTTACAATTATATTTTGGTCTTAACTCATTTGAGGCAGAATGAAAGCAACATTTTGTGTTCTCCGGTATTTCATTAAAATGCTCACCTAATCGCTATTAAGACTGCTACTCATCCTAAATGGTATGCTCATGGACTGTCAGTCTGTTAGAGAAAAGTTTTGGCACAGTTCTGAAAGCTGGCATGCAGTACAAAGATCATAATTGGCAAGGAAGTGGTAATCAACATAGTTTCAAAACATCTTATAGTTTATTGAAGAAGGGTCTAGGTCTGAAACGTCAGCCTTCCTGCTCCTCTGATGCTGCTTGGCCTGCTGTGTTCATCCAGCTCTACACCTTGTTATCTCAGATTCTCCAGCATCTGCAGTTCCTACTATCTCTTATAGTTTATTGTACTTTTTAATAACCACACTATTGAAGTCCATGATCAAGAGTTGGCATTTATCAAACAGTGACTTCCCTTCTAATGTTTTAGGATAAATTCACCAATCTCTTCATTAAGAAATGTTTGTTTTGGAAATAACATGTGCATTATCTTAGGGCCTGATTTTCATTGTATTGCATAAGCTGTACCATAGAACTTGGTGATCATTCTTGGAATGTTCAGTTGTGAAGGATAGTGAGCAGCATGCTACTTTGACCTCAGTTTTGCAGTGGCACTGAGTGACTAGCACTGTTATTGCAAAAGTATTGGAATTGGGTGTAATTCAGGAATTGCCCTCGCTCATTGTTTTACTGAATACAGTGCTATATAACTTAAAAGCAATAATAGCCTTTATAAAATATATATAGTTACTTTTGTCAATCTAAAAATTAATAATTGATATGTAATAATTCAATCTTTTTCCAGCAAACGTAGATCAAGTTTCAGATGGAGATATGCTGACACCAATGCACTGCGCAGCTAAACATGATGCTTTGGAAGCTGTAGTGTGCTTATATGAACACCATGCAAATATTCATAGAAAGGATGTCAGAAAGAGAACGCCACTTTTCCTTGCTGCTGCAAATGGTCAGTGAATAATGATGAATTATTATCTTCTTTATATTTTTGTTTCTTCATATTTGAACACTGAAGTTGAGAGCTTAGAGAAGTAGGAACATGAGTAGATTTGTCTGTTGGAGCCTGTTCACTTATTCATTAAGATCTTGATTGATGTACTCAACTCACTACACAATCTCCATATTCTTGTTTCCCTACGCTCGGTTCGCAATAAACAACTGCACCTCCCAGTCGCGAACCATTTCAACTCCCCCTCCCATTCCTCAGACGACATGTCCATCCTGGGCCTCCTGCAGTGCCACAACGATGCCACCTGAAGGTTGCAGGAACAGCAACTCATATTCCGCTTGGGAACCCTGCAGCCCAATGGTATCAATGTTGATTTCACAAGCTTCAAAATCTCCCCTCCCCCTACCGCATCCCAAAACCAGCCCAGCTCATCCCAGCCTCCCTAACCTGTTCTTCCTCCCACCTATCCCCTCCTCCCACCTCGAGCCACACCCCCATCTCCTACCTACTAACCTCATCCCGCCCCCTTGACCTGTCCGTCCTCCCTGGACTGACCTATCCGCTCCCTAACTCCCCACCTACACTCACCTTTACTGGCTCCATCCTCGCCTCTTCGACCTGTCTGTTTCCTCTCCACCTATCTTCTCCTCTATCCATCTTCTATCCACCTCCCCCTCTCTCCCTATTTATTATGGAACCCCCTTCCCCTCCCCCTTTTCTGATGAAGGGTCTAGGCCCGAAACGTCAGCCTTTCTGCTCCTATGATGCTGCTTGGCCTGCTGTGTTCATTCAGCTCTGCACCAGAGTGTAAGCTGTACTAGTTTTGGTATTATGTAATGTGATAGCATTAATTAATGACCTCAAAGTAAAGGCAAGTTTAAGTAACAGCAGTCATTCGATAACTTAACTTTGCATCCAGTTTTAAAGGGTAATGGGTGAGTACAGGACTAGTATTTCAAATTTAAAAAAGGGCATCTTTGTAGGTATGAAAGCTGAGTTAGCTGAATTGAATTTGAATATTAAGTCAGGAGATAGATCAGTAGAGAAGCAGCAGCAGTCACTTAAAAAGATATTTCCAAATACTCAAAGTAAGTGCACTCTTTATATAAAGAAAACTTTCAAGGGAAGCACCCCACCTTCTGTGGTTAACTAAAGAAGTTAAGGAGAGCAACAGACGGAAGGAAAAAGCATATTATTGCTCAAAGGTAAGTGACTAATCAGATGACTGGTCACGATACAAGGAATGGCAGAGAATGATAAGAAATGAAATCAGGACTAATAAATTAGGGCACGAGAAATAGCTAGCTAGAAACGTAAAATCAGATAACAAGAGTAAATAAAATGAATGTTGTCGTCTAGAGGGTGAGGAAGTGGAGTTAAAAGCAGACAGTAAAGAAATGACAAACGTAATGTTGTTTATGTCTTCTCTATCGAGGGTACAAAAATCCCAGTAATAGCTATAAACCTGGAGTTTGAAGGAAGAAAGGAACTTGGTGAAATTATAATCACTAGTGAAGTGGTACTGAGCAAACAGCTGGAGATGTGGGTTAATAAAGGCTCTAGATCTGAATGGACCTCATCCTAGGGTCTTAAGCGAGGTGGCTAATGATGTATTAGATGCATTGGTGTTAATTTCCAAAATTCGTGAGATTCTGTAAAGATTCAAGTGGATTAGATTATGGCAAATCTAAGCCCTCTATTCAAGAAAGAATGCAGGCAAAAAAATGGAATTTGTAGGCCTGTTTAGCTTGACACCTTTTATGGGAAAAATGTTACAATTGGCTATTAAGGAGGTTATAACTGGCGCTAGGGAAAACTCAACAGAATTGGTACAAGTCAGCAGGGTTTTATAAAAGGGAAGTTGTGTTTAACTGACTTATTGGAATTCTTTGAAGAAGTAACGTGCCATGGATAACGGTGCAACTTTGATGTATTGTGGTCAGATTTCGAGATGGCATTTGACAAGGTTCCACATAAAATATTTAATGCAGCATAGGAGCTCATAGTGTAGGAGATAACATACTAACATAGGTAGATGATTTGCTAGCTGGCAGAAAACAATGTATACATAAATGATCTTTTTCATGTTGGCATGATGTGATGAATGGGATCCTGCAAGCATCTGTTCTGGCCTCTCAACCTTTTACAATTACATCAATGACTTAGAAGAGGGGATTAAAGGCATGGTAACTAAATATATACCTAAGTAGCAAAGTATATTGTGAAGATGACATAACAGTGATGTAAACCAATATCAGTCGGTTGTGAGGGCAAAAGTCTGGCAGATGGAGTGTAATGTGAGAAAATGTGAAGTTGTTTACTTTGGCAGGAAGGATAAAAAAAAGTGTAGTTTTTAAATGGAGAAGGATCCCAGAATTCTGAGGTGCAGGGGGAACTTAGTGTTCTTGTGTATGAGTCATAGAAACTTAGTTTGCAGGTATCACGAGTGATTAAGAAAACAAATAGAATGTTATCCTTTATTATGAGAGAAATTGAACTGAAAAGTATGTTATGCTTCAGTTGTACAGGGCATTAGTGAGAACACATCTCGAATACTGTATAGTTTGGTCTCCTTGTTTATGGAAGGATGTATGCGCTTTGGAGGTGCTTCAGAGGAGGTTTACTAAATTGGTACCTGAAATGAATGGGTTGCCTTATGAAAACAAATTGGACAGATTGGATTTATTTTCACTAAAGTTTTGAAGAGTGAGGGGAGGTTTGATTGAATTTTAAGATTCTGAAATATCTAGAGAAGGTGGACATGGAAGTGACATTTAATGATGTAGGTGAGTCCAGAACTAGAACTCTGTTAACACTGTTCAGAGGTTGCCCTTTTAGGACAGTGGTAAGAGGAATTTTTTTCTCACATCGTGCGATTTTGAAACTCTATCTCAGTAGTCATGGAGGCATTGTCGTTTATTATTTTAAAGGCAGGGGTTGATATATTTTTGTTAGGTGAAGGAATTGAAGGTTGTTGGATGGAATATGGAACAGAAATGCCTATTGACTGGCATGAAGGATCGAATGACTTAATGTTACCTTATTTCCTGTATTCATTCCTGTTGTAATGGTGTTGCACTGGATCCGTTGTTGCTGTGACAAGTTCCTGATCATAAAAATATATTTGTATTTCTCTGTTGGGTTGATAACATCTAGAGCATTTTAACGTGTTCCTGCTAGTTTATTGATTTGAGTGACAGCTGCTTCTGCTTCTGCTTCTGCTTCTGTACCCAAACTCCACTGCACAACCTCAACAGTGAGCTACTGTAGACAGTTACACTATCGTGAGAAATCAGGCCAGAAATTTGCTCGGTTGTTTATAAATCTAACAAACCATTGCACTACTTTCATATTTCTTGGTTTCTGAATCTCTGCTATAACTCTCCTCTTGCCAGAAGCCAGGCAGGACACATGTGCTTATCAGTACATGATCTGTGAACTTGATTCCAGGCATCTTTAGTTGCATCTTTTCCTCTTTGTTCTATTCTTGTTTCTTATCACACTTTTTCTCCTGATGTTCTGCGATGAATGTTTCGCCTGATTTCACTTGGCTATCATTATCTACCAGCTCATCAAGAAGTGGTTCCTTGGCCTTCACATTTTTCTATCCCTTTTCCGAACTGCCTAGGTCAGTAGGGTTATCTTGTCTTTCAGGCTGGAGTTGAGAGCAGCCGAAGCTCTTCTCAACAGATGCTGAGTCTCACACTCCTATTTACTTTGAGATGATATTTACCAGGAAGACAGCTATGGAAACACCTTTGCAATTTTCTGGGATCTGTTCAGTAGTCAATGGCTTGGTAGCCTGTAAAACATGACAAATCTTTTCTGGCTTGCTTAGGGTAACCTGTGCAAGCTTTAGACTTGCTTTTGAGAGGAGTGGATTTTGCTTAACATCTACCATCTGAAATGGACTGGAGAAAAATTGCATGTGAGATAATCTATTTTTGTATCATTTACTGCAATAGAAGTGTTCCAGAAAGACCTCTTGAACCAATTCAAAAGTTACAATGTGTAAACACTATTGTAAATTGGACACAAATACAAAGTCATACTACTGGGAAGAGAGAGTCTATAGGCTAAGTGTCTTTCGTGCTGGCAAGCCTAAGAGAATCAAAGGTTATCGGTGAAGCCTCATGGGCAATGCAGCCTCATACATGCACCAAGATATTCCCCAGCTCTAAAGATGGCATGGTGGCTCAGTGGTTAGCACTGTTGCCTCACAGCGCCAGGGACCCGGGTTTGATTCCACCCTCGGGCGACTGTCTATGTGGAGTTTGCACATTCTCCCGTGTCTATTTGGGTTTCCTCCAGGTACTCCGGTTTCCTCCCACAGTCCAAAGATGTGCAGGTTAGGTGGATTGGCCATGTTAAAAAATTGCCCATAGTGTTTCAGGGATGTGCAGTGTAGGTGGGTTATAGGGGTATGGTTCTGGGTGGGATGCTCCAAGGGTCGGTGTGGACTTGTTGGGCCGAAGGGCCTGTTTCCACACTGTAGGGATTCTATGATGTATGCAAGGCGTGTGGCACCAGAATATTGGAAGTCTGAATTGTTCAATGCCATGAGAAGCCACAACTAGATGTTAGACAAGCACAGCATTCAAAATCAACCAAGAGTATGTAACAGTTGCATCCAAATAAAATCCACAAGATATCTGGCCAGCTGCTCAGTTAATAAAGATAACCAGACTATTTAACCAGTCCAGTAACATATTCAGTGAACAAAAAACAAACGTGTACATATAAATACATAAATTAGGAGCAGAAGTAGGCCATTCAGCTGTTCAAGCCTGCTCCACCATTTGGTAAGATCATGGCTAGCCTGGTTGTGCTCTAAAATCCACATTTGTATAACCCTTGGTAACCTCTGATTTCTTTGCCTGTCAAAGATATATCTACCTCTACCTTAAAAATATTCTATGACTCTGCCTGCACTACCTTCTAAGGCAGAAAGTTTTGTTCTTTTGTTACAAGCATCCAAAATTTCTTTGTGTATTTTGTCCTACATTGTGGTTACAATTTGGGGCTTGTAGATCACTCCCACAGTAGATTTCTTTCCCATACTATTCATCATCTCCACCATACAGATCCTACAACCTGATCTGAACCAAGGTCATCGCTGTGCATTGGACCAATATGATCTTTGATCAGGAATGCTAACACTCACCTTCATCTATCTTCATATTGTTCGTAAATGTCATATACCCCTCAATATTCGGAATCCAATTCTCTGCATCCTGCAGCCATGTCTCAGTAATAGCTATCAGATCATATTTATTCACTTCAGTGTGCACTATCAAATCATCAGCCTTGTTCATGTACATTCAGATGCACATCTTTTAATTTTTTTTATTACTTTTGTAGGATCTAGCCTTAACTACTGGTATATTCTTCGCTTTTCTTTTCTTTCTGTTTCTTTCTGCCACTCTCTGATCTTTCTTTTCCACTTTAATATTTTGCTCTCCTGCCTATTTGTTTAGCTTAGGGCCCTGTCTACTACCCTAGTTATGTGGCATATGAGAACACGAATGCTAGAATGGTCAGGTCCCAATTGTACAGATCACACTTTCTCCAGAACTATTGCCAGTAGCCCATGAACCAAAACTATATTCTTCCACAGCAGTCTTTGAGCCATTGCATTGAATTCTCTAATATTATTCATCCAAAATTAAGTTGTAACTCACTCAGGAACTAATCCAGTAATTTTGGAGGCCTACTTTTAAATTTAGCACCTAACTTCAAATACTCCCTCAGCTGAACGTCTTTTCGAGTTTTACATATGTCATTGATAACAATGTGGATCATGACAGCTGAATTCTTCCTTTCCCCTTGCAAGTTCTTCTCCAGTCCAGAGCAGATGTCCCAACCCTGGCTTCAGGCAAACAATAAAGCCATCCCTGATTATGCAATGTTGCAGAAAATGGTGTCAATCCCCCTCTTTGTACAGTCCCTTTGTACCATTACATTGCTTCTTACTCTAGCCAGTTGAATGGCTTCCTGTATCACAGTGCCATGGCTGGTTAGTTTAACTACCTCATATCCTTCACTCCCATCTAAACAAGCTGAAAAAATCCTCAAACCTAATGGGCAATTACAAAAGCTGAGGGTCCTGTGCTCCTGCTGCCTGGGTTCCCTTCCTGCCTCACTTGCAGTCACAGCCCCCTGTCAGTGACCATTGACCGATTCGGAAGACGCTGTCCTAAGGGTATGTGCCCACCTTCTGGAATAAAGTAACCACATAAGTTTACGCCTTCCTGATATGCTGCAGTGACTGTGACTTAGTCTCCAGCTCTAATTCTGAGCCCAAGTTCATGCTGCTGTAAGCACTTAGCGTAGATGTGTTGACCCTAGTACTAATTACATTAGTAGCCAGGAGCTCCAACAATCTTCAGTCACAGCACATCAACGGTCCTGCCATCTCGATATGTGTTGATTAGTTATTAATTTCTGATTAATTAACATAGCCTACATCTCCACAATATTTTAGCACTGCCTGTAAACTTTATAATACTGATGAAATGAAACAATGCAGTATTTATAACACTGATAACATTTACAGTTTCCAACAATACTAGTTACTATTTACCTGCTTCTGTTGCACAAAATTGGAAATCAAATACTGGAGGCTGAATAAATGTAGTTAAAAAAATAGAATATATTCTTCCCAGCCTTCATAGAACTCCCCATTCAGTGCACTTTGCTTTATGCAGTAAATCTTAAAGTACCTCATTTGCATTTGCATGAATTCCTACTTTTATAAATTCTCAGATGTACTCACGCAACTGCTGTTTCACTTGGGTGAATGTCATACTGAATGTGCTTCTTACTGAGGGTTAGTTAGTGTAAGTTCTTCTCCAGGGTTAAGATATCTGCTTCGGGCAAACAATAAAGCCATCTCTGTTCACGCTCTTTATTGCGGAGAACAGCATCAACCCCTCCTATTATAATGTCCCTTACTACTAGCACATGCCTTCTTAGTCCCCCCAGTTACTGTATCATGGTGCCATGGCCAATTGTTTATCTACCCTACAGCCCTCACTCGTATCTAAACAAACTGCGAAATCCTCAAATCTGACAGGCAATTACAAAAGCTGAGGCTTCTGTGCTCCTGCTGTCTAGATCCCCTTACCTGCCTCACTTGCAGTCACATCCCCCTTTCACTGACCATTTAAAGTACCTCTTTTTCCCCATACGTGAATTCCTACTTTGCACCAAAATTCTTAGATATACTCACTCATCCACTATCTCACTCAAGTGAATGTCACACCGAATGTGCTTCTTACTGCCAGTAAGTATGAAGTCTTTGCCACCATGCACATAGATGTAGGGACAACAAAAATGATATACATTTGTACATAATTGTATACAGTTGTGAACATTTGCACTTCGTATACCAAAATGTATATAACCACAGATTCAAGTGATAATTTCACCAACTAGTGCCAAACTCAGATGGACTGGTATATGAAGATGGACTGGTTAGACAACCTAGTTTCTCCAGTACTTATTCCCATTTTTATTAAGTTCTCTATCCCGCATCCTCCACAACCTATCATTTCTCACTCCTTCTGCTTTCAATGCCAACTATTGTTCCAACCAACTCTCATGTCTTTTTATACCTTGCCATCTATCTTGCTAGTCATCCAAAGGACATAGCTCAAGAGGTGTGTAGGGATTCAAAAATATGACCTTCTAACCTATTTTCCTAATCAACCTGTTCAGAGATGTTATTACACACCTCTGGAGTAGATGGGACTTAAACCCAGACCTCTTGTTTCAGGGGTGGGAATACCTCCACTACACCACAAGAGGACCTCTGATAATCTTTGAAATAAGCTTCTAACAATTTAATACAGCTGTTGCTCCTACACATTTGATAATGAAAATAATTCCCATTTGTAAAATCATTCAAAGCTTCTAAATTGCCTCAAGTCATTAACCGCTTATTAAAAACAAACTTGTTCTGTTGCTATATTAAAGGTGGATAATCCTTTAATAGCTTCCTTAAGCTGTAATTCAAACTGTGAACTCAGAACCCCATGCTGAGATGGTTGTGGCTTTTGAAAGTCATTCAAATATTCATAATGACACAATATTAGTCGTTGGGGAAAAAGAGCTCTATTGAAATTACATTTCTAATTAAGTCATATAAAGCAGTTCAGCAGAGTTTTATTTTGAACTCTCACCTATAGCAAGTTTAAAGGTCAAAGGTATAAAAAAAACTTTAGATCATGACACTTGCACAGATCTTATCTGTTCTTTGGAGCATTTACCTCTACTCCATCAATTTGTGACTGTCAGTATGTGGGTTAAAACCCTTGGACCAGCCAAAATAGGCTCTGTTTGAAATGATTGTTTGAATTCAAATAACCCCGTTGACCTTAGGCTTATCATCTGTCTAATTTACAACCTTCCCCCTCTCTCACCAGTAAAAATGGGATCTGTCAATCATAGGATGAGACTCACACATCTGAATTCTGCATTACAGTTTTAAAGTGCTGGGTAGTTTCCCCAGCTCCAAAAAAAGTCTGGCCCTATTGTGTGAATGGGATGTGAAAGAATAGTTGAAGGAAATAGAAAAAGAGGTAGATAAATTTGGCAATCCTTCTCTTTGTTTTGGAAATGCAAAATTTCATAAACATGGTCAACATGTTTTGTCTTGATACCTGCAAGTTATTGAAACAAAATTATAAATCTATTTCGTTCATGAATTAGCCGACAGAATTTTCATTTTATCTTACATCTGCATCCCACAAGTCTGCGCTTAACAGCTTCCAAAGAAGTCTCTAATTATCATAACACTTCCAGGAATCAAAACTGGGAACATATTCCAATTTTGAAATATTGTGTAAATTGTTATTGTATACTGAACACACAGTAAATTGTAAATTGATTCTTACTAGATTGTCATTTGTTTGCAAATTAATTTGAATTCTTACTGCTTTATGATTCATTTCTTGCTTGTCAAGGTTATAGTAGGACAGCCATAATGTTGTTGAAGCTTGGAGCTAGTGCCACAGTGGAAGACAACTCTGGATTCTCATGTCTTATGGAAATGATCATTAAGATGCCTACTGTGGTAAGATTCATAGAACTTATTACAACAACATATAACTTATCTATGGAAAATTCAATGAAATAGCTGCATTTAAACATCAAAATAGAGGTTGCTCTAATACGCTGGTGATGCAACTGGCACCGCTGAATTGGTGTTTTTGATCCCTGAGGAAGATCAGCTGCCTAGGTACAAAGATCAGACAAGTAGTCTGAATACTTACTTCATTGGATCTCTGCCCTCTTTCTTGAGTTCTTGGGACTTCACTGGGAGGACATTTGGACCTGGTTCAGCACTTGTAGTAGCCTTGTATTATTTGCAAGCTCATTGCACACGAGCAGGCGTTTTGGCCGGGGGTTTCCTAGTCGTCCTGCATAACTTTTCTGGGAGTCCATTCATTCATTCAGTGCCACCATGAAGGGGCTAGAGGATGTGCAGAAATTCTGGTAGCGTAAAAATGGAGAGTACCAAGATTTCAACTTAACTGAGGATTGTCAGATAAATTGAAACTGTAGTTTAATCTACATACTACTTTCCCACTTCCAGGATTTTTAGAAACAATCAAGACCTCAAGGCCATCAGCTTCCATGAGGCTATGATCTTGGAAATTTGTGGTTCAAAGAATTCCACTCAACACTATCCATATTTCAAATGGAATGTTTGACCAGTGTGGATGTTTTTGTCAAGAATATCCACAAGCCATATTAATGACCCAAGATGAAAAATACCAATGCTCCTGTCGGTAGAAAATAGCTTCTCCCATCCAGCTTTTGGAAGAGGACACCAGGAAAATCAAATCCAGTATAATTTGGCAATGGAGAAAAGGATAGGTTCAAGATTGGTGTGTGCGTATTTATGTATATATGTGTATGTATGTTTATTATAATACTTGTTGCTGGTGAGGTAGAATGACTACTCTTGACACCAAGGCAACGTTTTACCGCATTTGGTACCAAAGAGTTCTAGAAAACTTTAAGCCAATGGGAAATTGGAGAGAAAATCTACAGTGGTTGGAGTCATTCCAAGCACAAAGTAAGCTGGTTATATTTGTTGGAGGCTAATCATCTCAGCCTGAGCACATTGCTGCAGGAGTTCCTCAGGCATCACTCTAGGCCCAAACACACTCAGCAGCTCATCAATGATCTTCACTCCATCATGTAAGATCTGGAGTTTTCTTTTAACTTAATTGTAAAACTGAAGGCAATTACATTTATAACCTAAGTTGGGAGAGTGATATTAGAAGGATGGTTGATTCTGATGAACTGCTAACCATCTCAGGTAGAAGTCTGCATTTACAAGATTCGTATATTAAGTATAAAAATGTGTATTTAACGAACAAAGTTGGTAAACAATCTTGTCCATTCTGAAACACCAGCTCACGTCTTTCAGCAAGATGTAGTGCAGTACCTTCTATGACCAAAGACTATCTTCTTTTTTGCTGCATGCCTGGCTGCTGGAAGTTGCTGCTTATTAACTGTTACTAGCCAGTAACTCTGTGCATGATCAGTGGTGTTCCAGTACTCACATTGGCTCAGAAATTGCATGATTGGTTTCTTAAGGGGTATGGTCATCTTAACAATGCTACTTCATATTATCTTATGACTGAGTCTGTCAGGAGTTGGTTACTAGTGGGATCATCCTCTCTCATTCTTGTTTTTTCTGTTATTTTATTAAATCACATGTCTTTCTACTGAGATAACAACACACCTTGAGATAGTTTCTGCATCTGCATCTTTGAGAGCCTGTGCTGTAAAGTGCTCATGATTTACTTCGGGGCATGATGTCCCAAATGCCTAATTGATATCAATATTGAACATCCTGTAGAACTCTTAAGGCAGGTGCTTATCAGCGTTTTTTGTTAAAGGAATCATTTGCTAACGTGTGCTTTTAATAATGGCTCTTGGTGATTGGAATGGAGTTAATTAAAAGTGACAAGAGTGGCAAAGTTACATACAACCTTAAACTAATGCTGAAGTTATGCGGTTACTTAAACATTAAATTGACCAAGTGTCTGTACAATCAGTACATAAGAGATCACTATGCTAAAGCTGAGATAGCGAAATACACTCATAAAATGGTGCTTCATAGTTACAAATAATAAGTTTAGTATGTAATATAAAAGTGATTGCTTTGCTTTAAGACAACGCAAGTTAAGCTAATAAGCTTCACCGTTTTTTTTGCTTCACAGAATGGGCCTTTGGGTACAAGTTGTTAAATGTTAATTCACTAGAGTGTCTTAAGTACCAGAGCTTAGTTCAGTCAATCTTGACAGGCTTATTCACCTTATCTAAGCCCCTCATGATTTTATAAACTTCTGTAAGGTCATCCCTCTACCTCCTATGCTTCAGTCAAAAAAGGCCCCAGCCTATCCAGCTTCACCTTATAACTCAAACCATCCAGTCACAGCAACATCCTGGTAAATCTTTTCTGAACCTTCTCCACGTTAATAATATCCTTCTTATAGCAGGGCAACCAGAACTGTATACAGTATTCCAAAAGTGGCCTCACCAACATACTCAACATGACATCCCAACTCAATGGTCTGAGCAATGAAGGTAAAGGCGCTAATTGCTGTCTTAACCACCCTATCTACCTGTGATGCAACTTTCAAAGAAGTATTTACCTGAACCCCTAGGTCTCTGTTCAACGCCAAGACCCAGAGCCCTACCATTAACTGTATAACTCCTGTCCTTGTTTGTTTTATCAAAATGCAATACCTCACATTTAATCAAATCAAACTCCATCTGCCCTTCCTCAGCCAATTGGCCCAATTGATCAAGATCCCTTTGTAATCTTAGATAACCTTCTTCACTGTCGACTAGACCACCAGTTTTGGTAAGCCCGCAAACTTACTAACCATGTCTCTGAAACTCTCACCCGGATTGTTTATATATATTACAAACACCACCAATCCCTGCAAAATACCGTTGGTCACAGGCCTCCATTCCAAAAAACAACACTCCACCACCACCCTCTGTCCCCTACCATCAAGCCAATTTTTTTCCCAGTTGGCAAGCTCTCCCTGAATCCCATGTGATCTAACTTTTCTAATCAGTCAACCATGTGAAACCTTGTCAAAGGGTTTACTAATGTCCATGTAGAGTCAAGTTTGAGAGACACAATTTCCCATGCACAAAGCCAGGCTAATTATTCCTAATCAGTCCTTGCCTCTCCAAATGCATGTAAATCCTATCTCTCAGAATTGCCTGCAACAACTTACCCACCAATGATGTCAACTCACCTGTCTATAGTTGCCAGGCTTCTCCTTACAGCCTTTCTTAAATAAAGGCATAACATCATTTACCCTCCGGTCCAGCAGTACCTCACCAATGGCTAAAGATGATACAAATATCTCTGCTAGGGGCTCCATAACTTCATCCGTAACTTCCCACAATGTCCTGGGGTACATTTGATCAGGTGCTGGAGATTTATCCACCTTTACGTTTTCTTAAGACATCTAGCAACACCTCTTCTGGAATTTTTTTTTTATTTCCCCGATTTCCCTAGCCTCCACATCTATCTCCACTGTAAATATCAATGCATAATATTCGTTTAGTATCTCTCCTATCTCCTGAATTAACACGTAGACAACCTCATTGATCTTTAAGGGCCCCTATTCTCTTCCTCGTTGCTCTTTTGCTCTTAATGTACTTGTAGAATCTCTTCGAATTATCCTTAACCTTATCTGCCAAAGCTATCTTATGTTCCCTTTTTGCCCTCCTAATTTCCCTCTGAAGCATTCCCCCTACATCTCTTAGACTCTTCAAGAGATTCACTTAATCCCATTTATCTATACCTAACATATATCTCCTTCTTATTCTTCACCAGAGCCTCAATATGGGCGGCACAGTGCCTTGTTGGTTAGCACCGATGCCTCACAGTGTCAGGGACCCGAGTTCAATTCCATCCTTGGGCAACTGTGTGTTTGGAGTTTGCATGGGTTTGCTCTGGGTGCTCCAGTTTCCTCCCGCAGTCAAAAGATGTGCAGGTTAGGTGGACTGGCCATGATAAATTGCCCGTAGTGTCCAGGGATATGCGAGATATGTGGATTAGTCATGGGAAATGCAGGGATAGGGTGGGGTGGTCTGGGTGGGATGTTCTTTGGAGGGTCAGAGAGGACTTGAAAGGCTGAATGGCCTGCTTCCACACTGCAGGGATTCTATGATCTTTATTCATCCATTGTTCTTTACTCTCACCAGCCTTACTGTTCACTCTAACAGAAATATAATACCTCTGAACTCTTTATTATTTCACTTTTGAAAGCCTCCTACTTGCTAGTTGTCCCTTTACTTACGAACAGCCTACTCCAATCAACTTTGAAAGTTCCAAGTGGGATATTTGCTGATCATTGCAGTGTTCAATACGATTTGTGACTCCACAGGTACTGAAACAATCATGCCTGCATGCAACAAAACCTGGACAACTTTCAGGCTCAGGTTGATAAGTAGCAAGTAACATTTGCACTAAACAAGCACCAGGCAATATTATCTCTAACAGAAAACCAAACCTTTGCCCTTGATGTTTAGTGGCATTACTATTGCTGAATCTGCCACTATCAACATCCATTGACTAGAAACTGATTTGGACCAGCCATACAAATACTGTGACTCCAAAAGCAATTCAGAGGCTAGAAATTCTGTGGCAAGTAACACCTCCTGACTCTCCAGATCCTTTCACCATTTACAAGATAGAAGTCAGGAGTGTGATGAAATACTTTCCACTTATATGATTACGTGCACCTCCAACAACACTCTAGAAGCTTGGTGTCATCAGCACAAAACAGCAGCACGATTAGCACCTTATCCACCACTTTAAATATTTGCTGTCTTTACTGCAAATACACTGTGGCAGTGATACCCCATATCCTGTAAAAGAATTTTGAGAAAATGAATAGCATGGTAGCACTCACTAATTAGACTTAGATACATATGAAAATTGAGCTCTTAATTTAGATACCAGAGAACTGCTAATTTGCTAACTCGTCACCACTAGCAAATGGTGATTGCTAAAGAAAAGAAATTGAAAGGAAAATTGGAGAAAACAAAGGTATGTTTTTCCAACACTGAACAGTCTATTTTGAATAATTATCAAATAAGAAGCTATTGAGCGTGAGCTGAAAGATGTATTAGCACATTGCATACTAACAAAAGGGAAATTCTTGAGAAATCAGAAGAGGTTTCTCCAGATGAAGTCATGTTTATACAAGCATATTGACCAGGGTTTCTTATAGCCTCAGATAGTACTGACTTTACTAGATCTGTGAGTTGTTATGCTTGTCTATATATCCTTCGATATGCACAATGTCTTGCAACACCACTGAAGATGTCATTCTTCTCACCAATATAAATACCAAGCAGTTGAACAGGGACAGCTAGTTTTAATTGTGTACAATGCTCTTTTCAATATCATCTGTGTTCTTCAGAACTAGTTCTTCAAGATGTGGAAGTGCTGGTGTTGGAGTTATATTTGTTCTATGAAACAGTTTTTTCTGTCTTGTGGACATCGTTCTTTTTTTTTTGAAGCAGCTTCAGCACCTTTAAGAGGGATTAAATTTTATAGAATCATACAGTAAGGAAGAGGCCCTTCGGTCCATCGAGTCTATACCACCAAAAATATACTACTACCTGCAGTAGTTCCAATTTCCTGCACTATTTTTTCTTATTCATTTGTGGGATGTGGGCATCGCTGGCTGGCCAGCATTTCTTGCCCATCCCTAGTTGCCCTTGAGAAGGTGATGGTGAGCTGCCTTTTTGAACCGCTGCAGTCCCCCTGTTGTGGGTTGACCCACAATGCTATTTGGGAGGGAATTCCAGGTTTTTGACCCAATGACAGTGAAGCAACGGCGATATATTTTCAAGTCAGGATGGTGAGTGACTTGGAGGTGATGGTGTTGCCATATATCTGCTACCCTTGTCCTTCTAGATGGAAGTGGTCGTGGGTTTGGAAGGTGCTGTCTGAGGATCTTTGGTGAATTTCTGCAGTGCAGCTTGTAGATAATACACACTGCTGCTACTGAGCTTCGGTGGTGGAGGGAGTGAATGCTTATAGATGTAGTGCTAATCAAGCAGGCTGCTTTGACCTGGATGGTGTCAAGCTTCTTGAGTGTTGTTGGGACTGCACTTATCCAGACAAGTGGGGAGTATTCCATCACACTCCTGACTTGTGCCTTGTAGATGGTGGACAGGCTTTGAGGAGTCAGGAGGTGAGTTACTCACCGCAGTATTCCCAGCTTCTGGCCTACTCTTGTAACCACTCTGTTAATGTGGTGAGTCCAGTTGAGTTTCTGGTTAATGGTAACCCCCAGGATGTTGATAGTGGGGATTCAGTGATGGTAACACGATTGAATGTCAAGGGCCGTGGTTAGATTGTCTCTTATTGATGATGGTCATTGCCTGGCTTTTGTGTGGCGTGAATGTCACTTGCCACTTGTCAGCCCCAGCCTTGAATGTCATGACACGTCAAGTGTTCATCCAAGTACTTTTTAAATGTTGTGAGGTTTTCTGCCTGATTACCATCCCAGGCAGTGCATTCCAGACCCCAAACTGCCCTCTGGGTGAAAATATTTTTCCTCAAATTCCCTGTAAACTTCCTGACTTCCACTTTAAAGTTATGCCCCATTTTCATGACCCTTCAACTCAGGGAAACAGCTGCTTTCTATTCACCCTATCCATGCCCCTCATAGTCTTACACACATCTATCAGGTCCCCTCAACTTCTCTGCCCCAACAAAAACAACCTCAACTTATCCAGCCTCTCTTCATAGAAGAAATGCTCCATCCTGGTTATTCTCCTTCGCACACCCTCCAGTATAATCACAACCTTCCTATAGTGTGGTGACTAGAACTACACACAGTACTCCAGCTGTAGTCTAACCAAAGTTCTTTACAGCTCCAACATGATCTCCCTGGTCTTATTAATCTATACCACAACTGATAAAGGCAAGTATTCTGTATGCCTTCTTAATTACCCTATTAACCTGTCCTGCCATTGTAGTGATTATAACAAGGTCAGCCAGGTGGAACTCATGGAAGATGAGTTTCCTGATTGGACCAGATTAATAACCTCAAGCAGAGAACCCTGGCTGGTAGATAAGAACAGGAATGCCCCCCGTCCAATTCTATTTTGATTTAATCTCTGCCCTCCCCCTTCAGTTTCTTCACCTAAGCATTGCCCTTTTTGGTCTTTGCTTGTTACTGGTTCACTGGTCACTTGGGTGTTTTCCTGGTGGTAGAAATATTGAATTAAAAAATATTTCTTTTTCACAATGGTATCTTCATTGAATCACTGCCCTTACACACACAACATGAATAATGGTGGAAAATATGAACACTATTACTACACGGTGGTAGTGTTAAAAATAAAGGATAAACTGGGATTCAGAATCTCCTCACTTCGGGGAAAAATAAGAAACGTTCCCCCTCTAATTCCATTTTGACTTAATCCCAACTCTTACCCTTCACTTTCTACAAGTAAGCATTGCTGTAATTGGGCTTTGCTTCTTACTGGTTGACCGGCCACATGGGTGTTTTCCTGGTGATGGAAATATTAAATAAAATTACTTGCAAATGGTGTCCTTACTGAATCACTGCACATATACACAAAGAAGAAAGATATGTAAACGGGGGATTCAGAATCTCCTCCATTCCAGGACTGATGCTGGCTGGCTGGCTGGCTGGCTGGCTGGCTGGCTGGCTGGCTGGCTGGCTGGCTGGCTGGCTATAGCCAGTGTACAAAAAAACAAACAGGAGTATCAGACATCCTGCTCATTCTGAAAGATGCGTCAGAGAGCTAGATCAGTGTCAAGCACTATCTGTGTATAAAGGGTGACTTGGCAACATGATAACGGCCTCTTTATTTCAGTGGTGACAAGAGTGGGATTCGGGGTATCATTAGTATGTGCAATTTTTCAGCGGATGATGGGGAACATTTTAAAAGGTCCACTCCAAGTCCCCATTTATCTATATGACATGCTAATAACATGGAAGACCAATAAGGAGCACTTAGAGAACTTGGACATAGTCCTAAGACATTACTCCCAGGCAAGCATACACCTTAGAAGGGGAAAACATGTGTACAGGCACTCCAAGTGACCTACTTGGGTTACAGAGTCGACAAGACCAGGTTATATCCATTGGAAGATAAAGTGAGGGCGATCAAAGGTGCTGCCATATCTGTACCAATGCTTAGGTCTTTCCTTGAGCAGGTGAATTATTATGGAAAGTTCATATGTAACCTGACCTCCATCCTGGCACCTTTGCACCAACTCTTTTAAAAAAGGGTCAACCTTGGAAATGGTCATGTAGCCAACCATAGCTTTCAGGGAAATGAAGAAATAGCTATCACCCTCTAAGGTGTTGGTACACTATGATCCCAAGTGACATCTGGTATTAACATGTGATGCCTCCCGGTCTAGCTTTTGGGTAGTATTAGCTCATAGGTGGCCCAATGGAGGGGAACACCCAATAACGCATGCATCCAGGACATTGCCTAATGCGGAGTGTAAATATGCCCAGATAGAGAATGAAGGTTTGGCGGTCATATTTGGAGTCAGGAAGTTCCACCAATACCTTTATGGATATAAATCTATAATAACGGACCACAAACCCCCGCTAGGTCTACTTAAAGAAGAAAGACGGTGCTGCCCATAGCTTCAGGCCGAATTCAGTGGCGGGCTGTATAACTAAGTGCATGTGATTACAAGTTGGAACACCATCTGAGAGGCCAAGTAGCATTTGAGGATGCATTGAGCTGCCTCCTGCTGGCAGACACCACCGGTAATACCACCACTGGAAGGGTCCATAATGGTTGTAAAATTTTCTGGACACATTTCCAGTCCCAGCTGGCAATATCAGACTTTGGATGCAGAAAGATCCAGTCCTTGCAAAACTGAAACAGCTGGTGGTGATGGGGTAAAGCAAAGGGCAGTCACAACCAGAATTGCGACCTTCCTGGAAATGGAGAGACCAGATCACAGTAGATTATGGGGAGCAAGCATGATTATCCTGAGCAACGGTCACTGCCAGATACTGGAAATCTACCAGGGTTATCTGGGGTGTCCAAAATAAAGATGTCAGTGAGAGGTTATGACTGGTGGCTAGGATTGGATGCTCACATAGCTGTGTTGGTGGGGCAGTGCCCAGTGTGCCAACAGGGATAAAAATTACTACCAGCAGCTCCCCCACATTCTTGGGAATGGCTGGGTAAACATTAGACTTGGTTGCACATTGACTGTACAGGTCCTTTCATGGAGTCAATGTTCTTAGTCATCGTGGATGCTCATTCAAAGTGGTTGGACATGCATAGCGTTCATTTGTCAAACACGGGGACGACAATAGAAAAACTGCATGCATCTTTTGCAATACACAGACTCCTGGAAGTGTTGGTCAGAGATAGCGGGCCATCGTTTACCAGTAGTGAATTTGAGTATTTTCTAAAGTCAAATGGTATTCAATATTAAGGAGAGCACCATACCATCCATCATCCAAGGGCCTGGCAGAAACAGCAATCCAAACTTTGAAGGCAGGCTTAAAGAAACAGCCTACAGCTTCACTAGGTACCAAACTGTCTCAGTTCCTATTTGATTATGGGACCACCTATCCTGCAACTGCAGGGATAGCAGAGTTAAATCTGATCTTCCCAGACCTTGGCGGGGACATGGTTTGAAAACAGCATCAGGAATGCCAATGCCGGACACAAGACTCCTTTAAGCAAGAGAGACAGTTTACTTCAAGGGATGAAGCTTGGTACAGGAAACATGGGAATGGCTCCTGCATGGGTAAGAGGCACAGTCGATTTGAGGTCAGCTCCAGTGATGTATAAAGTTCGGGTAGGTGCAATAGTCCTGAGCAAGCACATGGACCATATGAAATCTGCAAAGATGCAAATGCTGTGAGAGCAAGACGTGCCCTGCTGCTCAACAGCCTTTCTTACCAGAGCCCATGGTTTGTCCCTCTCCGTCAGGTATTGAAGATAGCGAGGAATCTTAGATGGACATGGCAGACGCCGCCGCCTTGATGCCTTTGCTGCCTGAAGAAGAGAATTAATTTCTTCTGAGATCCTCTGGGTGTAAGAGGTGAGCTACAGGGACAGAGTTTCTGGAAAAGCTCAGCAGGTCTGGAAGCATCTGTGAAGAAAAAAATCAGAGTTAACATTTTGCGTCCAGTTCTGAGTAAGGGTCACCGGACCCAAAATGTTAACTCTAATTTTTTTTCTTCACAGATGCTGCCAGACCTGCTGAGCTTTTGCAGTAACTTTTGTTTTTGTTCCTGATTTACAACATCAGCAGTTCTTTCAGTTTTTGCAGAATTGGAGGAATCTGACCCAATGCTGACACGCCCAGGAGGAGCTACAAAAATAAAAGAACGGCCTATGTCCTCAAACTCAGAGGGGGAGGAATGTAATGATTATAACAAGATCAGCGAGGTTGTCCTCATAGAATATGAATTCCCTGATTGGGGCTGTTAATCTGGTCCAATCAGGAAGCCCTGGCTGGCAGATAAGAACAGGAATGTCAGACATCCTGTTCACTCTGAGAGCTGGATCAGTGTCAAGGACTCTCTATGTGTAAATAAAGGGTGACTTGTGATGGGATGCTGGCCTCTTTGGAGCTATTTCAGCTACCTTCAGTGATCTATGAATGAGCACCCCAACAGCCTTATGTTTCTCTGAGTTTCCTGGTGTCTTGCCATTTATGAATATTCCCTTGTCTTGTTTCTTCTTCTGAAGTGCATCACCTCACATTTATCAGTTTTAAATTCCATCTGTCATCGATCCACCCACTGGGAGCAGCACGGTGGCTTACTGGTTAGCATTGCTGCCTCACAGCCAGGGACCCAGGTTTGATTCCACCCTCGTCTCTGTGGAGTTTGCATGTTCTCTCCATGTCTGTGTGGGTTTCTGTCGGGTGCTCTGGTTTCCTTCCACAGTCCAAAGATATGCAGGCTAGGTGGACTGGCCATGCTAAATTGCCCATAGAGTTCAGGAATGTGTAGATTAGGTGTTAGCCATGGGAAATGCAGGGTTAAAGAGGGGTATAGGGGGATGGATCTGAGTGGGGTGCTGTTCGGAGGGTCGGTGTGGACTTGTTGGGCCGAAGGTCCTGTTTCCACACTGTAGGGATTCTATCCTTCTGTTCTATCTGACCAAACCATTTATTTTCTCCTGTAACCTAACACCTTCCTCCTCATAATCACCCAGCTAATCTTTGTGTCTTCTGCAAATTTACTTATCATTCCTCCCACATTCTCATCTACATAATTTATGAATATTGCAAACAATAAAGGACCCAACATTGATTCCTGTGGTATGCCGCATACCGTGCTCTTGTCACGTAAACAGCCTTCTACCACCACCCTTTGTCTCCTATCACTAATCCAGCTTTGGATCCATGTTGCCAAGTTACACTGGATCCCATGAGCTTTTAGAATCTTCTAGAATCTCCTGTGTTTATCTTGCCCACTTTGCCATCAATCCATTTAATAACTTGCCTGGCTGCCTTATCATTTGTTGTGGTTTAACAAATTTTCTTTTGGCTGTTTTATCTGGCACTGCAAAGATATTATTCCCAATAATAGAGCACAATAAGGTCTCTTGGATTTTCCACGTTTTCCTATAAGGAGAAATCTCACTGGCGGAACAACCTGCAACAACAAATACAGCAATTGCTGAAGAGACTCCATAGGTTTGGCAGGATTTATGGAAAGAAAGTAGAGTTAACATTTCGCGTCCAGTGACTGTTCTTTCGAACAACCTATTGTTTTTTTTTTGAAAGAATACTGTTTACTGACCTGCACCAATTTCATCCGTATTCCAAGTCAGAATTGTGTTGAACTAATTATTGTTTTCCTGTATTCTGCTCTGATATTTCTGAGTGGCCACTCCTAAGTGATCCAAAGTGAAAAAGCTAAAATCTTTCACATAGTGATTTTTTTTTTGTTTAAACAGAACTAGTTGGAGGAAAGCACAATCAGCTGTAATAGTATTAAAATAACGTAACTACTGACATTAAACTACAATAATTTTATTTAAAAAGCACTTTGCATTGTGACATAGTGTTAATGAAATACTAACCATTTTGCTTTAAATTTCAGGCAAAATATGCATTAGACCAGCTGCACATTGTTGATGAAACTGAAAAGAAACAACACTATTACCTCAAATATTTGTTGCCTACTAGTGATGTGGGTGAGTTGTTTCAAAATTCACTGACACAATTACATACCTCAAGCCCATGCTGCATGTGTGTTGTTCATGTGATGCAATCTTGAATTGTTCGTGCCCTAAGAGAGCAGGAGGCAAGCCCAATGCTCTTTAGTAGCACAATACCACAAGGAACTCAAAGGTACTTATTTGAGGAGGCGAATTGCCTATTGAAGGCAAAAGGTGGCCATAACAGGGCCTGCTGCTGCCTAAGAGAGGAGACAAGGAATTCTGCAGGCTTAGAAGCCTCTCAAGTCAGATTATTGACTAAATAATAAATGCTACTATGCCTGTTTTCATAACAAAATCCTTGGAGCAAAAGTGTTTCCAGTTTAAAAAATCTCATGAATGTATCCTGGATTGTACATGTTTGGTGATTTTCAATTTGAAGAATGTGTTCTGGCACCCCCCAGCACATTAACAATTGTCTCAATGGGGCTTAACAAGCTGCTAATTGAAAGCAAATACTTTCCCTGTTACTTATCCACCCATACTGCTATTGAAAATTCAGTTCATTATGTTTTTATATTCCTTAGATGACCAGTTTGAGAATAATCTGAATGAATTAATGGTGGATATTTTTTATTAACCTGTTCTGATCTGTTGTGACACAACTTTTTTCACTGAAGTGTAAGAAGTTGAGGGGTGACTTTATAAAATTGAGGGGTAGTGGAGTTCAAAACTAAGGGGCATATTTATAAGGTGAGAGGAGAAAGATTTAAAAAGGAAATGAAGGGCAACCTTTTCACACAGTGGCTAGTTCGTATGTGGAATAAAGTACCAGATACAACATTTAAAAGACATTTTGATAGGTACATGAAGAGAAATGGTTTAGAGGGTTATGGGCCAAACACAGACAAGTGGAAATAGTTTAGTTTGGGAAACTTGGTTGACATGGAAGAGTTAGACTGAAGGGTCTGTTTCCATGTTGTATCACTCTATACAACTCTGGAGCAGGTGGGACTTGAACCTGGGCCTTCTGGCCCAAAGTTAGGGACATTACCACTTTTCCATAGAGCTCTTCAAATGTGTAGTAATTTTAATCAACATGGTTAGACATGTTATGATACACCTCAAGAACAGGTGAGCCTTGAACACAGGCTGAAGAAGGGGTACTGCCAATGCACCACAAGAACACATGGAAATTATCAATATTGAATAAACAGGAGTCACACTATTTGTGTCCAGTTGAAAATTCAGTATTTTTTTATATTAGTGTCCTGTGCTGGTGAGTAAAGGAGCAGTTGGATTATGCAGGTTAATGCATAGCTGAAGAAATGATGCAAGAGAATGAGCTTTATTTTTGAACCAATCCTGTCCAGGAAGATCCTGGGCAGGATGGACAACCTACATCTCAACAAGGATGAGGCAGTTGTCTTCAAAGGGAGTTTAAAACCAGAAGACGTGGACAGAAGTAGACCATTCAGCCCACTGAGCCTGCTCTGCCATTCGATAGCTTCATGGCTGATTTGATAATCTTCAACTTCACCTTCCTGCCATAACTCTGTAGTTCTTGATTCTTTTCATGATTATTAATCTGTCCAATTTAACCTTGAATATACTTAATGACCCAGCCTTGGCAGCCATCTGCAAGAAAGAATTCCACAAATTGACTACCCTCTGTGAGAAAACAAAACTGCCTCTTCTCTATCTTAATGTGCGACCCCTTCCCCAAGACTGTACCCTCTAGTCCTAGTGTTTTCCACCAGCATAACAACATCTATTCTGTCAATCTCATATGTTTCAATAAGGTCTCCTCTCATTCTTCTAAACTCCAATGTGAACAATCCCAACCTACTCAGACTAGTCAGACTTGTGCCTTGTATAGTTTCTGCACTAGTCAACAAAGATTTGACTACACTAATCCCATTTTGGCTCATAATCCTCGAGGCAGTAGCATTCCAAGTGAATATCTAAATACTGCTCAAGTGTCACAAGAGTTTCTGATTCAACCACCCTTTCAGGCAGTGAGTTTCAGACTTGCACCACAATTTCTTCTCAAATCTCCTCTTTGACTTCTGCCTCTTGTCTTAAATCTATTCTCGCTGGTTATTGACCTCTCTTCTAATGCAAAAAGTGCTTTCCAATTCCAACTCCAACCTATCTGTGCCCCTCATAATCTCATACATGTCGATTAGATTCCCTCTCAATCATTATGCTTCAAAGAAAACAATCCCAGCCTCTCCAAACTTTCTGCTTTGTTCATAGCTCTAGTCAGGCAGCATCCTGGTAAATCTCCTCACTAGAATGAGTACGTCCTTCCTGCAATATGGTGACCAGAACTGCTTTCAGTCTTCCAGTTTTGGCCTAACCAGTGTTTTATTGAATTCCAGCATAACCTCTTTGCTTTTGCAATCTGTGTCTGGAAGTGTCAAGCATTTATCATAAATGCCTTCTTAACCACCTTATCTACCTGCCCTGCTACTTTCAGGGGATTGTGGACACACACACCAAGATCCTTCTGATCACCAGGACTTTCAAGAGTCCTGCCATTCCGAGTGTAATCCTTAGCTTGTTAGCCCTCTGCCAGTGCACTACTGCACACTTTTCAGTGTTGAATTTAAGTTGCTTCTGCTCTGCCCATATGGCCAGTCCATTGATATCCTCCTGCAATTTACGACTATCCTTCTCACTATTTACCAGCCTACCAATTACGTTAATTATCATACCAATTATCATACCCAATACGTTTAAGCCCAAATCAGTAATGTACACTGCAAACAGCAAGGGCCTTAGCACTGGGCACTGTGGAACCCCACTGGAAGTTTCCAGTCAAAGAAACATCCCTCTGCTTCCTGCCTCTTAGCCAGTTTTGGATCCTTTGTGCCACTTTGCCATTCTGTCACTGAAGGCCTTATTAAAGCCATACTAAAGTTTAAGGTTTTAGCAAAGATTTGTAGCTGAGGTTGTGGGTGAGGTTGTTGACTTGCTCGCCGAGCTGGCTTGTTTTCTTTCGGACATTTTGTTATCATGCTAGGTAACTTCATCAGCGAGGCCTCTGATAAAGCGATGTTGTTCTACTCCACTTGGAATTTATACTGTCTGGTCTGTTATGGTGAGCAGTGTAATTTCCGGATTTGGATCTGTATATGGGGTCCAATTCTGTATGTTTGTTGATTGCATTATGGGTTGAGAACCATGCCTCTAGGAATTCTCATGCGTGTCTATGTTTGGCTTGGGCTACAATGGTTACATTGTTCCAGTTAAACTAATGGCTTTCATTTTCCGAGTGTACTAATATTAAGAAAAGTTCGTCGTGCCCAAGCCAAACATAGAAGCTAAAAGGGTTCGGTGCATGGAGTTTCAGAATTTTGTACCCTCCATATCTTGCATACTAAAACTATGACAGTTAATATTTGGGGAGTTAAAATCCCCTACTACTACTGCCCTACTGTTCTTACATTTTCCACCTCCTTGCCACCATCCAGGAGCTGGACCACCTCAAGTTGCTTGGGTGTGGTTGGTATGCACAGAAGAACAGTCACCCTCATTGTTTTTCTTGGCTGAAGAGAGAGATGCAAATAAGATGCACTTAAATGTTTCCCTCATGATCCGCTTGGTCTCCATCTTCTGGCTGACAGTCACCTATTTCTTATGCTGTGGAGTGACCACTGCCACTTCTTTAAGCTGTGCAGTGACCACATCCTAAAATGTGCTCCCCACAAACTTCTCAGCGTCATGAATGCACTGTAGCTTCCTTTGTTGCCACTCAAGTTTGAAAACCTGGAGTTCAGGTTGCTCCAGCCAGTGGCATCTCCTGCATACATGACTATCCAGACCATGCGGAGCACCTCGCAATTCTCTCAGAGTATAGGATATGCAAATCACAGGCCTGACCTCCCCAGACATGTGTCTTAACTAAATAGAACATGAAACGTTTTTATTTCAGCCTTGCTCGTACTTAAGTATAGACTAGAAAAATCTTAGTCCAGCTGTCTATCCCGCATCCCACTCAGGTCTTCTGCCAGTCTGCCTGCTTCTCTGTGAGGCCCTCACCTCACCCACTGCTCTCAGTTATGCTCCTTGACTGTCACAGCACCTTCGCCTACTTCTGTCGGGATGCTGACTGTATATCACAGGGTCCTTGCCTTGCTTGTTCTTCTCCTGTTCTTCTCCTGTTCTTCTCCAAAGGGGCCCATTTTAGGGGGCCATAAGCCACTCCCACCAATGACTTCTTTCTTTTGCTTTTTTTATCTGCACCTGAACTGATTCTATATCTTGAACTTCTGGACCAAGCTCATTTGTTATTGTACCTATTTTATGTCTTATTAACAGAACTACTACACCCACCTTTTTGTTTGCTCCGGTTCTTCCAAAATATCAAATATCTCTAAATATTAAGGTTTTAGCATCAATGTTTCCTCTAATTTTTTTAATGGCTGCATGGGTCCATGTGTGACAACAGCTTCCTCAACCAGATGTCAAAATTGCAATCAGAGTACTGATGCCAGTTGCTGTGCATGGAACATTGGAACGGCTGTGTGTGCGCATAACCACGCAGCTTAGAGGGAACATTGCTCAACATTGGTGATCTTGCAACCATGTCTGTGAAATGCCTATCACTATCATAGCTAGTTATTTCATCTATTTTGTTACAATACTTAGCTATGCCTTTTTACCACTTCTGTCTTCCCTTTCTTATTTGTTGGAATACTGTTGTACTTGTACACTCTGTCCCCCGTCTCAGTCTGATTATCATTACCTATATCATTACCTTGCTGTATTGTCTTGTCCTTTTTCCTTAACTTTCCAAATGTCCCTTTACTTGAACCATCCACCCTCACTATTTAATTTAAAGCCCCTTCTACAGATCCAGTTTTATAAATTATTTGTATTCTGATTTCAGATGGTTCAACTGGTGCCAGTGTCCCATCAAACAAAACCTATTCCTCCCACACCAATCTTTCATTCACACAGTAAATTCCTTGATCTTATTTAACCAATGTCAATTTGTTGTGGCTTGGCTACTAATCCAAAGATTATAATGTTAACAGTTTTCTCCGCACGGATGCTGCCAGACGTGCTGAGTTTCTCCAGCAATTTCCGTTTTTTTTGTCTCAGAGAGAGACTGTTTGTGGTTCTTGGTTGTAAATTAGCCACTCATTTTCCCAAGCCCACATTTTAGGCTCCCCATGTCTGGCAAGTTAGATAGGTTAAAATCAAGATTCATTGGGCTGAATGGTTTCCTTCGGTACTGAATAATGCCTTGATTCTAACAAATGTATCAGTAAACAAATTTTTGCATAATATACATATAAATATGCTCAGTTACAAATGTATTTGCAATACTAAAATAAATATCAACGTGGTAAGTGAAATCTTCTGGTAATAAGTCTGGGATCTTTAAAAAAAGTCGAGTATAGATTCTTAGTAGAAAAATCCTTACTTTAAATTGTTCAACACAAATTGAATTTCAATCTTAATGTAATGACATTAATAAATAGTAATGGTTATCTGTGCAATATTACAATATACAAAATATGAATATTAAAAGATTTAAATGGACATTTAAATGGCTAACATGAAAGCATTTAATTGAAACTGTTACTTAAGTAAGAAAAATAAGCTGATGCTCTAGCGGTACAAGAGCCTTTGTAAGTACATTCATATCGACACAAGTAGTTTTGCTTGGGAATAAAATCGTACAATGTTTGGAGAGGAGAGTCTGTAACTGTCCCAGCTGTCTAACCTTATTTTCTTGCCTTTCTTATGCCCCTTCCCAGTTAATCATAGTCCCTATTTTTACAAAATCTACCAATTATGATTCATGCCCCCATACCCATCGAATATATGTATTGTATATACTTTGAATAGCGGTAATTCCAACACCATCCCCTTGGGGGTGCTACTATTTCCAGCAATGAAATTCCTTTGTGCATCCTGACAGCTTTTGGACTTCACAAAATCTCAATCTGAAAATCAAAATTAACAAACAGTGTTCTCTCAGTGCTATAATGGTGTATCAACATGGATCATTTTCTTCATAACACAATCTTCTGACACAAAAGCAGAAATGTTGTCACTAAGCCTAATTAATGATGCTTCAATTGAACTGTGCCAACTTGTATTACTGAAAGATTTACTTATTGTATTTTCCATTTATCTTCAAGAAAATAAAACGTTATCGTCTAAGACTCTGGTAAGACAACTCCTTTTCCTTAACATTCAGTTGCTTACATTTTTCAGGGTTTGTGCACGGAGTAAATACAGGCATGTGTATACAAAGACGAATCATTTTCTGCTAAATATATCTACTTTGGATTCTTATTTGCTGTTAATATTTCCCCCTTAACATAGATAGTTGGATTACCTACTGAATAAACAGTGTTTATTGCACCTATAACATGATTCCAGGCTTCAAAGTTTTCTTGTACTGATTAAGGCTGATCTCTACTGCTGAAAAATTGCTTCCATCAAGCAATTATAGTCAAACAAACATTTGTTGAACTTTAATGTTGAATAAGCATTTTGGTAACTGCCATTCAGAAATCGTGCACATAGAAGTGGATTCTATGATTTTGAAATGTTTAAAGGGTTATATATTTTCCATTCTTACCCCTTTGAAACTGACTGCAGCTTCAGGATATAACACATATGCAAGTTTTCGTGGAAATCCTGAAATTGTGGTCAGTTAATTAGTGATCCATCACAGACAGCATTGTAGCCAACCCCAGAAGCAGCAATTGCTGAAATCGGTGCTAACTTCAATTTCTCTCACTCTCTCATTGCAATTAAAGTCTGTGTAACAAGCTACGGCTGTTCAGTCAGGGGTAACTGGGTTTTAAATGGCAATGCAATTAATAATGATGAACAATGGAACTGATCATTTAAAAAAGGTAATTTTATATTTGTAGAATGCTGTTAAATGATTAGTGGATTGTTAAACTAACTTATTTAACTATTTCTAGAATGTTTTATCTTTTACCATGTGGATGTCACATTTTAACGTTCGCTACATAAAATAAAAGTGATGTTGTTTTGCTGCATTTTGTTATTTGATGGGTGACCATAAAAATCTTATGATGTATATGGGTGCTTGCACAGCTTGATGACATCATTCCAGCTCCATGTTGGAAATGCCCTGCAAAGAATGCAGCAGGTAATTGTATTAACATTGCACTTGATAAAGATAAAATTATCACCAATGAGGTCACACAATTTCTCTGAGAAGCTGGCTTCGAGGTCAGCAGTGCCCTTACTTTGCCCGACTCTGGGCCTGTATTTCTCAAATTATATCTCGAATTATTCCATGGATTTCAGTAAAACGCTTGGACTTAGAATAGTTAGAATTTTAGAATACAACGTAGAAAGAGGCCATTCTTCATCACCACCAAGGCTAAATGAATTGACATGTGGTTTCTGAGCTTATTTTTGCACCTTTTTTGAACAAGAGTATAACATTTGCAATTTTTCAGTCCTCTGACACCAGCCCTGAGTCTAAGGGGCGTTGTAAAACTGTAGCCAGTATCTCCTCACTTCCACTCACAGTTCCTTCAATATTCTTGGATGCATCTCTGCTGGATGTGGCTATTCAATACCTCTTGCTGATCAATTTTAAACTCTTCAATCGTCTGAACATCTTACTCTTTCACCATGACCTGCTCGGTATCTCTTTGATAAAAACATATGCAATGTATTCATTCAATGTGTCACTGCTTCCATGTGCAAACTTCTGTCATCATCCTTAATTAGATGCACACTTCCTCTTACCACCTGTTTATTTTTTGTTTCTTCTACTGTTTATTTACTTCTGCTAAAAAAAAAGGTGTTGGAAATACTGTAGTTCAAGTTCATAAGTATAAGAAGTAATAGTCTTGGTCATGGTCGTAGGTCATTGTCATAGATTTAGGGCATAGTTTTAGGATAAGCGGCAGCGAATCTAAAACACAGATGAGGCAAAATTACTTATCTCAAAGGATCATGAATCTGTGTAATTTACTACCCAACAATGCAGTGGATGCTGGGACGTTGAGTAAATTTAAGGAGGAGATAGATGGATTTTTATTAGTAATGGGTTTAAGGGTTAGAGAGAGCAGACAAGAAAGTGGGATTGAGGCCAGCATGAGATCATCCATAATCGTACAAATGACGGAGCAGGCTTAAGGGCTTAATTGCCTACTCCTGCTCCTAGTTCTTATGTTCCTACGTTCTTTTCTTTGTGAGTCTTATGGATAAAGTTATTGTTCGATCTAATCAGGTACAGGAAGCCAATGAAATAAGGATTTCTTATTGCAGCACATTTTAAGGCTGGAAATGTTTTGACAACTAATCAGCTGATTTTCAGCTGTTGATTCAGACAGTGAGCAACTTCATGAATAACTAGAGATCAGCATCAATTTTGTATACTATCAAAATTGATAATTGAGTAAAAGTGGAAAGGATAACAATGGGGGTAATCAAATTTTCAAAAGTGAAAACAGACCTTCTGAGGTAATGTTCCATCAAATCAGAAACAGATTGCCATTGCAGCTCCTCAGAGGTAGTATCTTCTCCATTTTTATCATTGTACTATTTGAAACAAGTGAAGTGGGCATAAATTATTGGCTTTCCTACTTTGCAAAGTTGACACCCTACAAAGTCCTGAAGAAACAATGCTCTTTGAATATAAACAAAATGAATACACGCCTCCTGTGTTCCTACCACTCATAGAAACATAGAAAAACAGGAATAGGAATTGACCATTTAGCCTTGCAAGCATGCTCAACCATTCAATATGATCAGTAATCAGTATGATCAACTCAGTACCCTGTTGCCATTATTGCCCATACTCTTTGATCCCTTCAACCCGAAGAACAACATCTCCTTGAAATCATTCAATATTTTGGCCTTGACTGCTTTCTTTGGCAGAGAATTCCACAAGTTTACTTCTCTCTGGATGAAGAAACTTCTGTTTTCAGTCCTAAGTGGCCTACTCCATATAGTTAGACTGTAACCCCTGGTTCTGGATTTCCTGTTCATCGGAAATATCCTTACTGCGTTAACCCCATACAGTCTTCTTAGAATTTTATAGGTTTCTATGAGATCCCCTCTCGTTCTTCTAAATGCCAGTGAATAGAATCCTATTGGATTCAATCTCTCTTCATACGTCAGTCCTACCATTGTAGGAATCAGTCTGGTAAACTTTCCTTGCACTCCCTCCATAGCCAGAACATCCTTCCTTAGATAAGGAGACTGAAACTGCACACAAGGCCCTGTACAATTGCAGTAAGATATCCCTGCTCCTGTATTTAAATCCTCTCTCTATGAAGGCTAAAACACCACTTGCCTTCTTCACCGCCTGTTACACCTGTGTGCTTACATTCTGTGCTTGCTGTACAAGGGCCCTCAGGTTTCATTTCACTCCCACTTTCCCAATCTGTCGCCATTCAGATAATAATCCACCTTCCTGTTTTCACCGCCAAAATGGATAACCTCACATTTATTCACATTATACTTCATTTGCCATGCATTTGCCCACTCATTCAACTTGTGCAAATGACACTGAAGCATCTATGCATCCTCCTCACAGTTCACCCTCCTAGTCAGCTTTGTGCCATCTGCAGACTTGGAGATATAACACTTAGTCCCATCATCTTAATAATTTAAATACGTTATGAATAGCTGGGGTCCAAGCAGTGATCCCTGCAGTATCCAACTGGTAACCAGCTGCCATTCAGAAAATGACTCGTTTATTCCTACTGTTTGTTTTTCCTGCCTGCCAGCTAGTTCACTATCCATCTCAGTACACTACATCCAATTTCATGTGCTTTAACTTGACATGCCAATTTCTTATGTGGGACTTTATTGAAAGCCTTCTGAAAGTTCAAGTGAACCACATCCACTGGCTTCTTCATTGACTCCCCATTATCATCCCTGTGAGTTACATCCTTGAAAAATTCCAATGTATTTGTCAAACATGATTTCCCTTTTGTAAATCCATGCTGATCTGTTCAATCTTGTCATTGTTTTCCAAGTGTTCTACTATTAAATCTTTTATCATGAACTCTAACATTTTCCTTGCTACTAATGTCAGGCTAACTGGTTTATAATTCCATTTTCTCTCTTTACCTCCTTCTTTAAACAGCGGGGTTATATTAGATATCTTTCAATCCATAGGAACTGTTTTAAAAACAATAGAATCTTGAAAGACAAACCTTGGTGTATCAGCTATTTCTAGGGCCAATTCCTTAAGTACCCAGGGATTTAGATTTTGAGCCTTGGGATTTGTTGGCCTTTAATCCCATCAACTTCCCCAACACTATTAGGCCTACTAATATTAGTACTAATAATGCATCTTCCTTGGATCTAATACTAACCCTTATTTCCCTTATCAGTATGACAGGACCACCTTTCCCATTTTATTTTTATGCCAGATGGGAATGACTAGATGATGGAATTTGAGTTCAATAAAAATCTGGAATGATGTCTATGAAATCATTGTCAATTGGTATCTCACAGCTGTACTGAGGAAAGATATGTCAGAGGACTCATGCAGTGAGGCAATATGGATAGAACTCAGGAATAGGAAATATGAAATCACAATGCTGGGGATATACTAAGGCCTCTCAACAGCCAGATGGAGATAGAGGAGTGAATATATAAATAGATTTGGAAAGATGTAAAAATAACAGGGTTGTTGTGGTGGGTGATTTTAACTTCCTCCATAGTGACTGGGACTCACTTCATGCTAGGGGCTTCAAAGGGGCAGAATTTGTAAGGACCATTCATGAGGCTTTCTTGACACAGTATGTAAACAGGCCAACCAGAAAAAGGGTTATACTGGACCTGGTTTTGAAAAATGAGCCCGGCCATGTCAGTGAAGGTTCAGTGAGAGACATTTCGGGAGTAGTGACCATAATAACCATGGGTTTTAAGATGCTCATGCATAGGGATAAAATCAGTCCTTGGGTGAATGTGTAAAACTGGGGAAAGGCGAACTACACCAATATGAGGCATGAACTGGAGAATTTTGATTGTAGGTGGCTGTTTGAGGGGAAATCCATATCGGACATGTGGAGTATTTCAAACAGCAGTTGATAAGAGTTCAGGAGCAACATGTTCCTGCCTGAATGAAGGATAGGTATGGCAAGTTATGTGAACTGTGGATGACCAGTGATGTTATGACCTTGGTCATAAAGAAAAAAGAAGCATACATGAAATCTAGGAGGACAGGAACTGACAAAGTCCTTGAAATATGTCAGGAAAGTAGGAATTAACTTAAACAAGGAATTAGAAGGGCTAAAAGGGATCATGAAAAGTCGTTAGCAAACAGGATTAAGGAGAATCCCAATGCTTTTTTTACGTATAAAGAAAGCAAGAGGGTAGCCAGGGAAAGAGTTGGCCCACTCCAGGACAAAGTGGGGAATCTATATGTGGAACCAGAAGAGGTAGATGACGTCCTAAACCAATACTTTTTGTCAGTATTCACCAAAGAGAAGGAATTGATGGAGGATGATCTCAGGGAAGCATCAAATTTCTAAGCCAAGTTGCTATTACAGCATTGAATTACGAGATGTAAAGTTCACAAAACATGGCATCTATTATCTGGTATGAACTATTTGAACTACATGAATAACTGTATGAACGATGAACTAGTTTGGTTTCCTTTCAAAGTCAGTCTGATTGCAGGGAGGGCAGAAATACCCATCCTTGCAATGGGCCTACTGGCTTTGGGATTTCTACATGGGGGCTTGTGATGAGTCCCTTATCCCAGGCTCTTGAAAGTACTACATGATGGGAATAGGACAGAAATCTTGGAATTAAGTCCCACTCCCCTCTTCTTGCTCCCCACTCAATGGGTTTACCCTGTGTTAGTTGATGAATTTGAAATACAGTATCAGTCCACCACCTGCAAATAACCTGATTATAAATTATTGAAAATAATTCTTAAAAATATACAGAAATATTTTCTATTTAAATTGGAATATAGTAGTGGGCTTCTTAGACCTTTAAAAAACGTTCAAAACCTTTCAAAACTTACCAATATCTCTGAACTCAAAGGTTCCAACTTAAGATCTGCAGCCTCCATCAAAGCCTGTAAACGAATGAGTAGAATTTCCCAAAAGTGATTGGTTCACACTCAAAGTGTGATCACTTCATGGGTGGAAACTGCTTAGGTGGAGTTTGTTTTTAATTAGTGCAAAATATTGTTGAACATTATTTGTGTTTAAAATTCTGTAATCTTTTGCACAAATGACAGAGAATTATACTTAGGAGATCATTAAGGCAATCAAGCAGAAATCATTTTAAAATTTTAATGCTGATCTATGTTATAATGCCGATTTTTTGCATTGTATTTACTCTGCTTTTCTATGCAGTTGGAGGTTGTACTAATAAGTAAGTGCTATGCTGTTCTGGAACACCCAGTTCTGAAGAAATTGATTGAGTTAAAGTGGAAAAGCTATGGATTGTGAGTAATTTCAAAATGTCATTAATTGCAGTACACAATTCAAAAATGAAAGGAAATTCTAAATAGTCAAAATGCCTTCTATTTAAGTTGAAAATGTAAGGATAATCAATATTAAACCATAATTTGAACAAGCCATTGATAATCATATCTCAAACACTGGAGATGTCAGTGTTGCAAGAGGAAGGAAGGAGAATGATCATTTATTTAGCATCTTTTATGACTTGAGAATGTTCTGATGCACTTCACCTTCAGTGAAGCACTTTTGACTTGTCGGGCTGAATTTTACCAAGAGCTGGCTAAGTGCCAATTTCAGGGAGTTTCACAGAGGGATTTCCTTCATGAACTGTAATGAGTTTCCTCATGCATATTCCTGTTGCTCATCTTGTTATAGTATATAACACGCCTCTATGGCACTGCTTTTGTGCTCATCAATTATAAAGTACTCCTCACTGCCAGGAGCATGCATGACTCGCACTGCCTGTGCCACACTTAAATCCTTGCTGTGTACCAGGTCAAATACTGCAAGCCAGGAGCTGCCTTTCAAAGGGTGTTACTGCACAATTCTAAAGGATATAGCTCAGAAAACGAAGCTGTATCCCCACTTTGCCAACAGGGTCCTGCAAGTCCTGGTGGACAGGATGATGGGAAGAAGGATTATTTTCTTTCCTCAGAACAGCCAAAGGAGACCATGGCACCATACTGTAACAGTGTGGTCCAAATTTGCCATCAGTGTCAGTGTGGCGTCCGCAATACAGAAAATCATCCTGAAATTCTGTGTAACTCTGCAGCTCATGGTTTACACTCTCACAATTGCAAGCTGCCACTTCCCTCATTCACTCTCACCCACCCCATCATACGATTAACCCTGTATGCTGTCTACACTTTCTACTTATTTATCTTGCAGAACTCACCATATTTCCCACACCTGCACAGCACTAACATCCATGCCAGCCCCTTTCATCTTATTCCAGGAAAAAGATGCTCAAAACAGGGCAGGAAGAATCAAGACAGATGGTGGGGTGCCTGACTTTCATCATCTCATCCCCTATCAAGAGAGAGGAGAATTCTTGCCTAAGCAGGCAAGGACATTGCCTGAACAGGCGAGAGTAGGGACAGCTCATGTGCTGATGCCGAGACCTCTATGTCCTAACAACCCAGTAAGATTCATTGGCATGTTTTGACCATTAGTAACTTTATTTGAGTGCACAAAAGACACAGAAGCAACAAGAAAGTTTGTTGGAAACACTTGAGAAACTGGAATGAAAATTTCAGGATGCGATTGTGCACCATACTGTCTTTGACATATATGTATCTGCCTGTCTCCATGGATAGAATGGTAGCTGCCATGGAGACCTAGGTGCAGCACGCTTAATGTTTGCTAGATAGGCACATGGACCTGCACTCCATCGCTCTAGCCATTGGTGTTCACACAAATGGCAAGGTGACAGGGAGACAAGGGGACCTTAACCCAAGTGCCCTTTTTTCACAAGGAGACAGAATGATGCCAGTAAGCACCCAACCAGAGGAGGAATCACACACAGGTCTCTCCTCAGATGTCTTCTGTAAGGACAGTCCAGAAGTGCCCAACCCCTCCACCTCCAATCTGTCTGCAATCCCTTGCACTTTTGGAGTTCAAGTCAAGGAGGGTGTATCTCCATCTAGCCAGTACACACTCAGCATGTCTGGGTCCCCTAGCCCTAAACACCCTTGGGATCACCTGCCCAAAACCAATAGGCTCCATTTCGGAGCAGATTCCCTCCACACCCAGCTGCAGACTCCGGGTTGCACCTAGATGTAGAGGGAGGGAAAGGAAAAATGAAACCTTATGAAGACACATATTTGGCACATGTGAAACCTCATTGTAAATACATCATTACATTTTGAAATATATATTCAGTTTTTATCATCAGCTCTGTCTGTGAAAGACTGTCATTGTAGCTGCAACTACAGGAATGAATGCAAACAGACTGGCCATTCTTAGCACCACACGACCTTCTAACCCTGTTTGAATGATAGATATCCTTTCCATAGTGCTTATACCAGTAAATCCCCAGGACCTGACGGTTTCCATCCAAGGGTGTTAAAGGAAGTCAGGGAGTACATTGTAGATGCCCTAACTGTAATCTTTCAGAGTTTCCTAGATTCAGAAATGATCCCTCTGGGGATGTGCCATTCTACTTTTTAAGAAGGATCAAAGAGGAATGACCAGGGAATTACAGATCAGTTAGCCTGATATTTGTGGTGGGGAATTTGTTGGAATCTATAATCAAGGAAAGGGTAAGTGAATACCTCAAAATATTCATTTAATCAGGGAGAGGCAGCATGGATTCATCATTGGTAAGTCATGCCTGACAAACCTCATTGCATGTTTGAAGAGTTGACTAAGGTAGTGGACTGAAGAATGTATATGGATGTTGTTTCTGTGGACTTCCAGAAGACACTTGATTAGGTCCCACATAAGAAACTGTTAACTGATGTAGAAGCCCATTAAACTGAGGGCAAATTAATGATATGGCTGGGAAATTGGTTGAGTAGTGGCCGACAGAAAGTAGGGATAATAAGTGGGTAGTCAAATTGGCAGGATGTGGCTTGTGATGCCCCACAAAGATCTGTTATGGCCTCAATTATTCATGTTATTTATTAATGAATTGGATAATGGCATAGAAAGTCATTTGCTAATGACCTTATTTTAGGTGGCATTTTTGACAGTGTAGATGAGAGCATCAATTAAGAAGGGATATTGATAGACTAGGTGAATGGTCAAAACTGTGGCAAATCGATTTCAATCTAAGCAAACATGAGGCTATCCATTGTGGACTGAAAAGAGATAGATCAGAGTACTTTCTAGATGGTATGGAGTTAAATACAGCTGATATGTAAAGAGATTTGGGGTTCAGATACATTGACCATTAAAATGCCACAAACAGGTGCAGAAAATAATAAAGAAGGCTAATAGTATGCTGGCCTTCATATCTGGAGGACTGGAGTGTAAGGATGCAGAAGGTATGCTGCAGCTATATAAAACCCTGGTTAGACCCCATTTGCAGTACTGTGAAAATCTGGGATCTGGGCACCATACTTTAGGAAGGATATATTGACCTTGGAGGGAGTACAATGTAGGTTTACAAGAATGATACCTGTACTTTTGGGATTAAGTGATAAGGAGAGATTACACAAATTTGGCTTGTTTTCTGTAGAATTTAGAAGAGTAAAGGGTAATCTGATTGAAGTTTTCAACGTATTAACAGGAAAAGATAGGACAAATAAAGATAAACTATTACCACTGGTTGGGGATTCTAGAACCAGGGAGCAAAATCTAAATATTAGGGCCAGACCCTTCAGGACAGATACTAGGAAACATTTCTACACTGTCTTGGATCACAGCTTGTATCCAAGCAGTCCTTTTCAGATTCGGGTAAATATAATTAAGAGAAGGCTCGACCACAACAATTTTCTTAAATATGAATGCTTATTAAGTAATAATAAATGATTATAATGGCAATAATAAATTATTATAGTAGTAATAATAAATGGAAAAGAAAAGAGGGAACAAAAAGTAACAAGTCTCTTGTTCTTGTGGCTGTCAGGGCCCCCTCAATTGATGGCTGGTCTGGAGGCTTAGGTTCGTTCCTGGCACTGTTCAAGATTCCAAGCAGAAGTGAAGTCCAGCAGCAGTAGCAGCAGCAGCAGCAGCTTGGAATAAAACTCTCTCTATCTTATACAGTATCACAAACAATCAGTACAGAAAACAACAGATACAATAGATGAAACTGCTGGGTTGTACAGAAAACGAGTTTTTTAATTGTGCTGTCTGCGGCACGTACGGGAATGTTCACAGGACTCACCCAAGGTCATGCAGCTTGTCGAGTATCATCAACAATTTTAACCCTTCAACCATCCTATACAATCTGTCTTTTCATATAGCTGTCAAATATCATCATTAACTTTCAGCCCTTCGGTCCATCTTATATGTCCACACAAAGGGTAGTAGATGTTTGGAACTCTCTTCCACAACGTACAGTCTGTGCTAGATCAGTTGTTAATTTTAAATCTGAGATAGATAATCTTTTAGAAAAGCAGAGGTATTAAGGGATATGGGCCAAAGGCAGGTACATGGAGTTAGACCACGAATTAGCCATGATCTCATTGAATGGCAGACAGACTCGAGAAACTGAATGGTCTACTTCTATTCCTACGTTCCTATGAAACTTTGTCGTGCTATAATGAAGAAGCATCAGTTTGTAACCTTAACTTTTACTAAACAACTGGAAAATCAAACAGACAGGCTGTATTTGCAGAGATAATAGGAACTGCAGATGCTGGAGAATCTGCGATAACAAGGTGTAGAGCTGGATGAACACAGCAGGCCAAGCAGCATCAGACTG